>NC_089145.1:3379388-3722513 GCF_009819655.1 Sylvia atricapilla | reverse complement strand
TGTTTACCTAAAAAAATCTGTTAAAAAATCCACTACAAAAATACAAACATCAGAATGCTAAAAAAAAAAAAATCAAAACAACAAGGCAGATTTGTGGCTTTTGAATGCAGAGGATTATATGATTTTTTTTTTAAATTTTACAGTAAAACAGGTGGCATTGTCAATGCGAAGTTCTAATTTTTAAAGACTGCTTTATGCTAATTTTATCATAGGTATTGTTTTATACTAAAGTTCCATAGAATTTTCTTTTATTCATACATTATATAAGCACACACAATGCAAGAACACCTGTCCTGAGTCATGCAAAAGGTCTTTCCACCTCACTGTCTCATCAATAACAAACAAAAATCCAGTTAAAATTCTCTTCTACTGAACTAAAGTGAACACTAATTCTCTTCCTTGACTTTGCAACTATGGGATTTTTAAACCTGTCCTGAGCACAAATTTGGATTGAATGTTGCTCTTTATCCTGTAAGAGTCAAGTCCAACATGACCACCAGTGTGTAATTTATGCTGGGACAATACACCTTTGGAGACCAGACTATTCCTTCAGGGTTTTCCTGGAGAACATTCTCCAGCCTTTTACTGGGGCATTGATACTACTTTGCTGCACCTACTCTCAATAAGTACCTCTATCTACCCTCTTCCATGTCCTTCCCTGTATTTTGAGTTTATATTTTTATTAGCTTACCTTAACAACACCAGACAGAATCATCCAGAGGACTCGTGACAAAAATTCTGAAACAGACAGGGTATAAAATACAAAGCCTTTTAGTAAAGAAAACAAAGACGGTGTTCTTTGCCACTCTAGCAGCTGAAGACTTAAAATAACAGATGTACACAACAGATGTACATAAGAGATATCCTACAATTCAGCACAGTTTATCCAAGGAAAAGACTTGTGAACATGCTTGTGTTTCTTGTTTTCCAAAGATAAAGTAGCCCTAGTCACATCAAAATATCCTTATCTCTGGTACTAGCAGTTTCTGGCCAAAAATCAATGGCATTTGTTTAACTTTTAGATAAGTGTAAAGATTTTAAGTGTGGAAGCTGTACACTTGTTCTTAAGTTACCTTTCTCAAAGCCTAGGAAAGCATTGCGTCCTTTTGGGGTGGGAGACCAACGCTGGCCCCATAAGAGAGCAAAACAGTTGTCCTTAAAAACCTGCTTTGGGATCTTTGTGACAAAACCAGCATCAGAGAGCAGTAATCTGAAACAATCTGCTGGATGACATGATGCTTTTTAAAGTTCCAGATTTTAATAGAATTGTGGGGAAAGCATTAAACAAAGAACTCTCAGCTGCTAGAACCCTCAGATTGTCTTTGTCAAGACACAATGGATCTTGATCTGCTGCTTGCTTTTCCCAGTTTCCTAGAAGGTTTAGGTGGATTTTTAGGGTTTTTTCTTCTTCTTTTTTTCTCCACATTTCCAGCTCTGTTTCAACATGTGAATTAAAAAAAAAAAAAAAAAAAAAAAAAAAAAAAAAAAAAAAAAAAAAAAAAAAAAAGGCTGAACAACACATTCCTGAGAAGAGCAAACTGATGACCCAGAAAGCATATGGGAAAGTCCCTCTGAGAGCCGTTTTTTATTCAACCTGCAATACTTCATGTTGATGTGATAACAGGGGTTCCAAGCAATTATTGCACTGCTCCAAATCAGCTTCTGAGATCACAGTGCACTAAAGACTACTCCCATCAAATACAAAGCTGTAGCAAATGGAACTGAAGGGTGAAGTTTTAAAGAATTTTGTCAGTTGCTCCAAAGCCTGTGTTTGCTGCCTGTTGATTTCTGAATGAAATTTAAAAGACTGGAGCTGCTTGCCCAAGTACTGCATTGCTTGAAATCTGCATTTTTTGCCTCCACTACAAGAGGCTGCCTTCAGTAATCCGAATTCTTTTGATGAGAACATATAATCTTTCACACAATAGCCAGCACATTCCAAAAACAAGTGATTAAGTTTTCATATCATACGATTTGGTTAGTAGGGCTAACACAGATATATATTATCAGGATCCTTAGTTTCTGTAATCAAAAATAATTACATATTATACTGTATTTGTCTTTTATGGGAGACTACTATAGTAAAACCATAAATAATAACTGAAGATTTTTTCCAACCACAAGTAAATTATTACTAATAAACTAGCAAAAGAGATCTTAACTCATTTCAGCTCAAATTAAAAGAGGAAACCATAAACAGCAGCACTCTGATTAAGGATGTAAAACTGTTTTCTGCTTACAGCATGTTTGCATGTGGGATTAAATTCTCCTCCCCAGCCTGTCCATCCGAATACTTTCCAGTATTTAGTCAACATCCTCTTAGCAATTAGTATAGAGACATTAAGTGTTGAAGGGATTTACAGAAGTCAAGTTTACCCAAATTTTACAGGCACAGAATAAAACTAGAGGTGTTTTCGCGAGCCGAAGAGCTTTTTTGTGCCCGTTTCAAACACCATGCTGCCACCTAGTCGACATCCAACTGAACTGTGCTCTCCTGGAACCGAACTGTTTTCCAAAAAAAGATCAGTGCAAGACTTAAGTTACCAGAAGCGCTTGAGAGCTCCATCGAAATTCCCTGGGCAGCAGCAGTGCTCTGCCAGCACAAAGCAGCCACAACTGCAGCTCCCAGTGCTCATGCTTGCAACACTGCAAAAAGAGTGGGTTGTGTTCAGGGAGCACTCCAAGCTGCTGCTTGTGTGTAGTTATAGTTGTGAAATACCTCTACCAAGTGTAAACAAGGAAATAATTAGTGCCACCAAGTAGGGGATCAGTCCAAAATAACGTAATATGAGCAATGAACGGATTGATGCTGTGTCAGCAAGTTCAGGCACTATTGATACTTAATCTCTATCCAGAAAGAACTGATTTCCCTGATGGCTGGTTTGTTTCCTTTTTGGATCCTCTCTCTTCCTTTAAATGTGCCTGACAAGTATTACTTTTTCCTCCACAAACCATTCCTCAACACAGCTTATGCTAACATTGCTATTAAATGTTTGGTATCCCTATGATAAAGCTTCGAAAGGAATTATATTATCTCAGTGGGGCATAATGTATGAAAATTGTTCCTTTGCTGCCTGAGCACCATAATGTCAATATCAGTGACAGAAAAACCGACTCTCATCATAGGAAAAATGTCCTAATTTTTTATGTCTACATCTCACTCTAGGTGAGAGTAAGGATGTCTCTGCAGCATCAGGTCTGGAACAGCTCCCACAGGAGGCTAAGAATGGCAGAAGAAGGCAAGGAGCAGCCTTGCACCAGAACACAACGCTTTATGTCTCCTCTCCAAAGCACAGAATCCCCAAAATCCCAGAACAGCAGAGACTGCAGAGAGCAGGGCAGGAGTTCTCCCCCTTCTTTGGGTACCCAGCCCCATACACAACCAACAGGTACAGGATTTTTTGCAGGACAGAAGGCAGGATACATGAACTTTCTGTAAAAATGCATTAGAAGACCATAATTACATCACATTGTGATAAAAACTTGAATGCAAAGGCAGAAGAAAGAAAGAAAGAAAGAAAGAAAGAAAAGAAAGAAAGAAAGAAAGAAGAAAGAAAGAAAGAAAGAAAGAAAGAAAGAAAGAAAGAAAGAAAGAAAGAAAGAAGAAAGAAAGAAAGAAAGAAAGAAAGAAAGAAAGAAAGAAAGAAAGAAGAAATAAAGAAAGGAAGGAAGAAAGAAAGTAAGAAAGAAAGAATGAAAGGAAGAAATAAAGGAAGAAAGAAAGAAAGAAAGAAAGAAAGGAAGAAAGAAAGAAAGAAAGAAAGAAAGAAAGAAAGAAAGAAAGAAAGAAAGAAAGAAAGAAGAAAGAAGAAAGAAAGAAAGAAAGAAAGAAAGAAAGAAAGAAAGAAAGAAAGAAAGAAAGAAAGAAAGGAAGAAAGAAAGAAACCAGCAACACTTTTAAGATGACACAAATATCCTGAACAGGGTACTTTTATAGCTCTTTTTCATGTCAGCCTCCACCATGAACATGAAAGATAAGAATGAGATCTTACCAGAAATACTCAGTAAATGTGGATGTCTTATGCATTTGTTCTAATTCTTAAGTGAATGATAAATTAGAACTTCCGTAATTTTGCACTCTACTGTTCTCTACACATTTAGTTTGGGGTGGATTTTTTTAGATAAAACATACCTTGCCACAGCACTGACAGAGATGTCCCAGGTGCTCACGTTCTTTTTCTCACACACCTGTGGCAGGACAAAAATCGATCCTATGCCCAGGTGTAAGCAGCCTGGCTGTATTCAGTCAGTATTTCCAGACTCTGCATGGGCCATCCCATAAACAATCCATATGAAAAGCAAGACATTAAGCCCTACACATTAAAAAAACAATGAAAGCCACCACTCCCTTTGGGGCAGGCCCAAGATACTAAGAGCGCTGAGGCCGCCGAGGCCCAGCTGGAAAACTGTTTTTTTGTGGTGGTGTTTTTTTTGTTGGTAGATTTTTGGCTTTGGGTTTGGTTTTTTTGGGTTTTTTTCTCCCCAAAAAGACAAATAAAACTACACCCTCCTTGTTTCCCCCAGTTGCAGGGGGAGGTTTGTCTGTGCAGCAGCACGGAGCTCTCGGCCGCTGCTGCCCGGGCTCCCCCTCAGCGCCCAGCTCTGTGTAACACCGATCGCACCTCGGGCCGGCACAATTAGAGCAGGACGCCTCACCCTGGCCCCTTTAGGCGCAGATCTTCCTGCAAAGAGCCGGGTTTCCAAGCCTTTCCCGGGCGCGGCCGCCCTCAGGCTCTGCGGCCCGAGGGCCCCGCCAGGGCTCGGCGCTGGGCGCCCGCACAAAGTGTCCGAAAACGCGGGTCATGGGCCCCAAATCCTTCACCCGGCCCTCGGGGATGTTGGAAATGATTGGAAGCCTGTTCAAACGAAAAGAATTTATTTAGCAGTTTTTCCAAAAGCTGATTGAAAGGCCGCAGTAAAATCGGACAACATCGATCGAATGAATGCTGGGTGGACAGAGTGACAGCAGCAAAGGTGCCTTCCAACCCTGCCACAAATGCTGGGTCTCGGCGAACGGGTTTTATACAGTTTATTTATCCCGAGGCTATGTCCATTGAGAGTCCAAATATTCATGTATTCCTTTATTTCCAAGCGAGGTTTTGAAAGGGGTTCCGGCCATGTCATTTCTGTTGCGAATTTTGTGGTTTCGCAGCTTGCACAATAGGCCTTGGAATCTCCTTTTAATAGTCCAAACTTTTGATACAATATTATATACACGGATTTATACATTACATTTATCACAGGGACATCGGGGAAATTCCTTCTAAACTGTACAGAAAGCAGACGACCACTTGTTTTTTGTTTGGTTTTGTCCAACACGCCAGACACTTTTTCCTCATCTCACCCGTCCCCCCACCACATGGTTGTGAAAAAAAAGGTTCACTTTCTAGGTAAATTTTAAGAAATAGGTTGAATAGAAAATAAGATGATTAGGAGATAGAAAAAAAAAGCAAAGTACAGCCAGGTGACTTGGCATTCAGCCAGGTCCACACCCTGCTATTTCAGAGGCTTTCTTTCTTTCTATTGTATCAATCTGTGGAATATTCATATTTTTCCATAAACTAGTTTCCATATTCCAGGGTCTGTTTTGCATGGCCCCTCCTTGGGTCTGCCTTTTTAGAGCTGCGTGTTTCTTGGCTGTGTCTTCATCATCACCTCCAGTTTGGGCCTTGGTCCGTGCTTTCTTCAGATGGGAGATGCTGATAGCTGGTGTATCAATAGCAGAGTCTTCTTTACATGTTCACGGGATGTTATCCCAGCCAAACAGACAGTTTAAGCAAGTACTATATCAACTACTACCACTATGCCTAATTTTCTTTACTAACAGCAGAAATAAAAACTTATATCCTTACCACAATGTTATTAATCATACAGCACACATCTTGTGAAAAGCCAACTCTATAATATGAATTTATAACAATGGTTGTGAGCAGACCAGTATTTTGCCCCAAGCTTGTAATGGTTTTTTCCCAGACATCTGTTGTTTTGTTGCTGGGGTTTGTTTTGTTTGGGGTTCAGGCTTTTTGACATAATAAATTAGATTTGTCTATTGGACTTTGTTTAAGCCATGACAATACTGTTCAATTTTACAGCTGATTGAAATGTACATAACACTAAGGAGGTGTTTCGAGTTTTGGGCTGTACACAGCCCAACTTTGCTGGAACACATGTGATAAAGAAAATGCTTCATAACAAAATCAACATTCCCAAAGCACTCAAGTTGTAAAAGACATATTTTTAATGGGTTACCTGAAAGAACATTATTAAAATGACAAGCAGAATGGTGGTGATGATGCTCAGAACTGTACTCTGGCTTAGTCCAAATAATTTGTCATTAAATATTTGTTTTCTTGGATGGGCAGCGTCATCAACACAGAATACCAAGGGAATATTCTCAGAATGGTTTGTCAAACTCTGCTTTGCAACATTCACAGAAAATGCTAAGATAATTTAAACTGAAAGAATTATATCCAGCAATTTTTTTAATAGTAACAAAACACCACAACACTCTACTGTTTAATTCAGAACAATTTCAAATCTGTATGCTGTTAGTTGTTACTTATGTAGTAAACATAATGTCAGCCTATGACCTTACCAACTGAGTAGTTCTCTGCCAAACTTAACATTCATTATCAAAATTATCAACATATCATTAATAAATCAATGCTGCATGGAAGAAAGCCTGGACATAGGAATAAGAAAGGGGATACCAAGTCCTACAAGTCAGGCAAAGCATAAGAGAAGTGAAATGTGAAAATAAATGCAATAATAAAAAAGTATACAGGAACATATTTATTCCAAGGGTTTAAATCTAACGTGGAATGCAAGCCAAAGTCATCTAATAAATGCTGTTAGGATCCATTAATTTTGCTTGATCAAACTTGAAAGAGGCAAAAATCAATGGGATAAAGAACATGATAAGTAAGTAGGTTACCAGCAATTATTTCATTTCCTGGACAATAGGGAATAGAGCTGACTTGCAGAAGTACATGTGCTATTCTAAAGAAAACTGAACACAAATTTGAAGGCAATATAGGAAACCTTTTTACTTATTTTCCTCTCTGTGCTAAAATTCACATATAAATGTACAAAAAAATTGGGTTTTAAGATGGTTTGTATTTCACTGGATTATTGTCATCAACAACAGCATAAAAGCATAATTTCCTTAAGTTTTATGTTGTCAGTGTCTTTCAGTAAAATCCACAGCAAATAATTATGCATATTTCATGTTACACATCAATCACACTTTATGGGAAAATAATACAATCACTGTGGAATGAGTTGCCTTTTCTCCCCTTGAAATCCTGTGATTTAACTTGGCAAAACCTGAAATATTAATTTGAAACGACGATACCTGGAATCGTAATATGTTCTGAAGCACAAGTCAGAAAGCATTCCTCAGCAGAAGTCTTCAAATAAGTGATCTGGATCACCCAGACAGGGGCAGAATTCAGACTGTCACCAGTAACACGAGACTTATTCCTGCCAAGGCCACAGCTGGGAGCTAAGAAACCACTGGTGCAGAGGGCTGACCCTCAGACTGAAGTCCACAGACGAATGAAAACAGATCAGCACATACTGGCTCCAGCAGCTCCTGGAAATTGTGATGTTTGTGACTCAGCACAGCTCTCCAATCTTCAAAATGCACTTGGCAGTGTAAGTAGATTAAAATATTAAGCAAACCTTTGTCATCCCTCTAATGGATTTCACCAGGAATTTGCAGTGGTAATCATGCAAGTGTATACCTAAAAAGAAAAAAAAAATCCATTTTCTGAGGAAAAAACAAGTTAATTTTAAAATCTTCCTATGCCATCTCAAATCTGCATTCATCTTTATCGTTAATACCCTCTTTAGATTATGTGCCCATTTTTTAACCACAATGTGTACTTGATAGTGAAACATGCCAACCAAATGCTATGTTTCAGTAAATTCCTTTCTCAGCGAAATATTGTTGCTAAATTTAACCCAAATTCAATTGATTCAGTATCACTGTTGAGATATTTCATGCCACAGTAATGTGACATTTCTTTAGCAATTTCAAAGTCCATCAATCCTATTTTTAGGAAGTGGTGATTGCAGTTACATCAGTTGATGTTGCATTAGTTAAGTTGCTTGTTTGTTTTGAAGTTCCGTATGTACAAACATAGCTCTGGGGTAATTTGAACATAGTCTACCAAAGAAAACATTCACTTTGTATTTTCACTTTAAGATATTTTAAAATTAGAGGATGGAACCACAAATTCTTACAGATAATACAATCAGTATTTTTTTAGTTTAGTTTAGTAACAACCAGATACACTTCCAAACTTTACAAATTAATATTTCCCCATTCTTGAAGCTATGCTCTGACAGGAGTTTCCCATATAACTAAAAAAACCCCATATGGAGATGGTATTTAATGCTGAGCTTGCCCTGTTATACAAGCAATTTAGAGATGGTGAAAATGTCCAAGTAAGAAAATGGGAACAGTCTTCCTATTTGGCTTGTATTTACAAAACTCTATTTTATTGTTGCATTCATAATAATTTTGCTGTATCTCTTTAATATGATCAGACCAGGCATCTGGAAGGAACATTCCATTACAGATCAACTACAGGAAGTGGACTGTCCTTCAGCCTTTCTCATCTGTCCCCAAAAATTTTTGCTATGTTCTTCCAAATTATTAACTACTGCATTTAGACTGATGCTTCTTAATTCAGCATTAGTCTTTTTATGATGGTTTTTGACTAAGTAAAATTAGTTTATGAGAAATATATCTATGACAGAAAATATTGAAACACTTATGGATTGAAATACTGTGAATGAGATCTTCCAGAAATATTGAGAGAGCTAATCACTGGGTTTCATTCTTGTCTTGGGTTGCAATGCAAGATGTAAACAAAAGTATGTATTCTATTGCCATCTGTTGAAAACGTTTTGGGAGGTGTTTTCTTTGTCTCTTCCATGACCCATCCCTCGTAACTCCAGAGGGGAGGGGCAGGGTGTTGTCTGTTATTGGGCAGCTGTTAAAACCAGGTGGGGCAGTGTTTCTTTATCTCTTCCATGACCTTTCCTCCCTCCGGGGGAGATCTGCTGTTAAAGGGTCATCGAGGCTGACTGCATGGCTGACACAATGACATCATCCCATTGGGAGATACTTCACCCAGGGGGAGGAGCCAAGAATTCCTACCTGGATAAAACCTGAGATCTAGAACACCAGGGCAGCCTGTTTGCACTGGATTCCCAGAGGAAGAGCAGACCCATCTCACCACCACTTCAGAGGACCTTCAGAGGAAAACTACACCCTTCTACAGGATCATCCAACAGAACCACATCTGTCACTGCAGAAGAACCGCAGCCACCATTTTCATTAGACTGTTACCAACACCCTGATAATGGGGTGTCAGGTTGTATTCTGACTCTGTCAGCATTTTTATTTTGTGCTACTGCATTTTAGTTTAATTCTCCTAATAAAGAACTATTACTCCTATTCCCATATCTTTGCCTGAGAGCCCATTAATTTCAAGATAAAAATTTGGAGGGAGGGGGGGATTATGTTTTCTATTTCAAAGGAGGCTCCTCCCTTCCTTCCTTAAGAGACACCTGTCTTTCCAAACTAAGACAATTTTTCAAAGTAATTAACCCAGCTGTCTACAAATATCGAAACAATAACAGAGGAAAAACAGGAATACAGCCCTGAGAGACACACTGCTCCTCTCATTTGGGATCAATTGTTCTTATAGATAATAAACAAGACATTGTGTTCCACATCATATGGAAGAAAAATAAAATAAAATATTTCCTTAATGGAAAGAATACTTATCCCCTCTTCCCATGTTAAATCACTTTGTAGGGCTTCCTACAATGTTTTTATTACTTCTACTCAAACCAAAGGGTGGGGAAAGGAATGTAAGGGAGGGAATGCTTTTTCTTTTCATCATCCCTACAGACGAAAAACATGTTTGTGGACTCCTTGATTTACAAATCAAATTTCAATTCCCAGGGTCTCAGTTCTTCCCAAAAAGCTTCATGTGTTAGATCTCCTTAGAGCAACTGTATTTTCAATGCTTGTTGCTGTGGACATCTCCTCATTTTCTGAATTGTTCCACATTCACAGCAACCAACCAAGCAGCGATGGGTAATAAAGCTCCATTGTTCTGCCTGTTGCAGAAGTATTCCTGATCAAGAAATCAATTAAATGTATACTTACCCTGTAGCTTTTTGCTATCAATGATGCTGTTCAGAAGCTGTGCACACAATGTGCTGCTTCACTGAACATTACTCACCATTAAAAAAAAGATTAACCCCCCAAAATATCTGCTACAAGTGACAAATTTCAAAGCAAGGGGGTTTTTATGTAACTGTCTCCTTAAAGGGACATTTACATCACCTCATGGTTTTCTTACATTAACTCTCACTTGTGCAGGAAACTGTCATTTAATAACACTCACACTCTCACTTGTGCAGGAACTGTCATTTAATAAATAAAGAAATAATGCTGCTTATCTGGGTCAAAAAATCTGTCTTAAGAACATAATTTTGAACATCTATCTCTCAACTACCCATGTCCAATACCTTAAAACAACATCTTGACCTGTTTTTCAATTATAAAACTCTGCTGACACACATTCCTAGAATTACAAAATGGTACCAGATTTTTAAAATATTAAATAAACATAAGAATTTACATCTCTTCTGTATTTAGCTCAAATAAAAAGGATGACTTTTTGATCACATAAAACCCTATAAATGCTACAATGACATATAAAGCCTGTCACAATACTTCCTTAATAATTTTCTGGTATTTTTTAGAAATGGGTGTGGGATTAAAAAAAATTTATTATAAACATAAAATTTCTTGTTTTTCTCTTAAAGGATAACTAGAACTAGCAAACACCATCAAAGTCAATGGATGGTATTACAGCAACAGATCTAAAATTAGCATGTAATGAAATCTGAAAGACTTAAAAGGACTTAAGTCTCTTCCAAATTTGTTTTTCATAATTGTGTTGCACAAAATAAGCTGGTGTAAGAGATTAGAGGGAGGGGAAGAATCAGAGACTCTTTGGCTGACTGGATGCGTTACATTAATTTCTTAATATGTGAAGGAGTGGATTACCCCTCTAACAGCAATGGGAAATTAGTTTCCTTATTTCTTCATTAAGACCGTGGGAGGGAAATTAATTTTCTACTCTGGTTTTCAAAATTAATTGAATATATCTTTATTAAAGTGATAAATACATACACATACTTTTTGGCTGAAAGAATTCTCTAAATTAATCCTAAACAGACGTTTTTGTAGCAGTTTGGTAGCACATGGTCTTTTGTTTGTTTGTTTGTTTGACTTTGTGATGTTCTAAAACACCCTGAAAAAACAGATCTCCAATGTAATAAAGATGTTTATAGAAAAAATCATCTGAAAAGAGTCTTTATAGAGTAATTTTAGTAGCATTAAATAGCATTTTGTTTAATCTTCCTTGCTTCCTACTCTGTATTATTTTTGTTCCTATGTGCTGACAGGTTTCGTCATGCACTTCAGTGTCTATGCTTTCCAACATATAGATATATGCATTAAATAATGGTTTTGATTGTTTTTACAAGAATCCACCGTTTTTTCAAAGCATCACCCACCTAGCTTGAAGTTGAGGCAAAGTGCCTTGAGGTGCCTTCTGGTGCGTGTTGGTTCTTGGAGGAATTTACAGAGCATCCAAAAGCTGCTCACTTTGCTTCCTATGCCTGCAGTTTTTATATCTGTTTGTATTGTAAATGTATTTCCTGTGGTGTACTCACACTATGGCATCATGATTTTCTTTTATTTAGACTCTTCAGAACTCTTTTGTGCAAAGTCAGGCACCTCAAAGTGACCTTATGCCAGTAGTATTTTTATTTAGCCTTCCCTTGCATAATTACTATAATAAGTTTTGTAACAGCTTTCTTATACAAAAAAGTAAATCATAAACATTTTTCTAGAGAATTTGGACAGTTCAGCATCAGGGGAAAAAAGCAAAGGATGTCAATGGTGATTCCACCACAGCAGAATCAAAGAGCTTATAAAATAAAGTCCAATCTGCCATGCCTTTAAAACCATCTTATCCTACATGTACTTGTGGCCTAGAGGCCCAAAGGAGTAAGAAAATTCATAACAAAATCCTAAAATTTAATTTTCCTTATGTATCTTAAATGCATTTAACAGAGAACAGAATTTCTCATCCCTTGTTCAATGACAATTAAAAGTTCATTATTCCATGAAGCTTCTGTCTCCCTACATAAATAAGCAAACAGGCCCCAAACTCTATCAATACACAGGTTATTTAAATTTCATTTTTTGTTTTTAAACTCACATTTTTTTTGTTTTTAAACTCAACTTTTCAACTTCTGCCATCTTTCACATGATTTACTGTATTATCCTTTTCTTAGAGAAAAATCTAAGAAATAAATCAGAAGACCTTCATTTCTGATATTGAACTGCAGTTACTATTCCTCCAAACTCGTGGTATGAAAAGAAAAAGTAGGATACAGTAAATACTTAAACAATGGGGGGAAATTCAGCTGATGTCCTTACTTTAATTGGAAGGTCTTGTTTGTTTAGTAAAACAAACATCTTAATTATGGGCACAAAGAGCATAGGGATTAAATATGCAAGATTTATGTTGAACAAAAGCAAGACTGTCTCAAAAACATTCACACACTGTGATTCAAGCCAGTTGTTTAATCCATTCCACGGGAATAGCTCTTCTCTTTCAAAACTGTCTTCTCTTTCAGAACTTTACATAAACTTGCAAAATGCACCTGGGAAAAGAGGCAGAACAAGTTATTCAGTTGTTTATATAATTTACTGCTTGATCACTGGTTTATTAAGAAAAAATTTTGAGTGAGTCCACAGAGCATCTTCATTAATACATTAATCATAATTTACAAAGACAAAATAAAATGCACTTTTGTCCAGAGAAACAATTTAATATTAATGTGTTGCAATGAAAAAAGTTTCAACTCTAGCTCCTCTTTAGGGGAGCATGAAGAAGCAGAACAAAAGGAAGTCTAGATAAAAATTAAGTAGCAGACAAGATCTCAGCTACCTGAGGAAATGAGTGAATGGTGAAATAATCAAAGAAAGCATCACCAAAACCCCTGTTCCTTAGAGAAGAAAATGTATGAGCCAAACCACAATTGAGATGGCCCCTTCTGTTGTGGAATCCTCTTCCAATATGAAAGATTGGAGCCTATTGCAGTTGTTTATTGCTGTTTTAATTGCCTCATGCATTTATGGAGGAGGCTGTTGAAGGCCCCTCCATGTCACACAAATTCCTTCTGTCACAGGCACAGCAAACCCCACCACATTAAGTCCCTTCTCCTAAGACATCTTTTTAAATGAAAAAAAATTGCTGCTCAAGATCCAGAAGCAAGGAAACTCCAGAAGACTTTTCATATTCAACTCTGTAATCTCCAGACAAAAAAGAAAAAAAGGAAATAAGGAATTTTATAAAAGCATCCTCAAACCACCTTGAGTTTAGGGCTCAGTAACCTTCTCCAATGCACACCAGTGGCTTTGTATGAATGTGGTAACATGAGGTTCTCCTAAAGCACAAGTCAATTAATTGCTTGCTCACCTGCCCAGAGTAATACAGATTATGTTCTCAAGAAGGGACTATCACTAAGCATTAGAATTTGGCATCCACTGTGGAGTATTTTGCCTATGATAGAAATGTCAAGAATTGTATGTATACCTGAGGTGTGGTCAGTAAAACTAGTCTTTGGGAAACAAGGAGGGATCCATAAAGCAAAAAGAGACAGAATTGGTGCCACTACTCCTTGCTGGAATGCTCTCTGTAGGGAGACTGTTGAACTAAATTTTCTGCATATTTTCTTAGGCAGAGAGACTATTCAGGCAGCTTGTCATCACTGATCTTAATAACATTTTTCAGAAAAACTTCTGTCTAGTCTACAAGTGTTTTTAGAACCAGCTGTTACAACACAGCAAAGAGTGACTGCATCCTCAGCAGCGCAGTTGGCTTTGCCGCACACATGTGGAATACTCTCATTTGGACTAAAACCCCCAAACTTTCATTTGATTACTTCTTCAAAATAAGTAATATTCACTTCAGTCTTCATATGAGCGTAACGGTCATTTATATTTGGTCACTTGGTCAGAAACTGTAATCATTGGTCATTTTCCAGAAACTGTAATCAGTACAAATCAATGTAAAAAGAACAGCACAATATGGGGAAAAAATACCTGAAAACCAGTAAAAATGTGATCTATTATCAACCCTAATAGCCATTCCATCTGCTTAGATAAAAGCACCTCTCTCAGTTAAAGCTGTCTTCTACACACCACTGTAAATAAGTTGAATCTTTAAGATTAACAAAAACTTAAAAATCCCTTTCTCACTGTAAGTCTCCAAGCAACTCTCCCACAATCAAAGCAAGTTCCTTGTGGATCAACCAAATCCATACCAAACAGAAACTGCCTGTATCAAAGCAACAAACACAAAGTTTACAAATACATCTCCACAGCTACCACAGTAAGTGCCAAGCATAATAGAAACATCAATATCTTTTGCATCAGTGCATGTCAGAAGCTGCATTGCTGCTGCAGCTGAGCAGGATTAGAACGCAGCCGAAGCTGTCAGTCTGCTGCTACATCACTTCACCTACAAACAACTCACAAGCTCGATTTTGTTAGAAGATTAAACCTTTCCAAGACACAGCTTTGTCTTCTCTGCTTTGATAACAGATCCTCAGCAGGAGCAGTCCAAATTTTAAGTGAAGGTGGAGCAAGAGCAAGCTGAGTAGCCACCATACAGCTCCCTCTACTGTGAGACAGGAAAGGAAATTGGTTAAATCAAAGATCTCAACCTCACAGAGAAATGGATTACTGAGGCAAACAAGGGAATGCAACAGAAATAGCTCAGGAGCTGAATAGAAACCCCAGAGGTCAGGAAGCTGAAATAAAGTGGAAACATCAGGGCTTTGGCTCTGCTAGAAGGCAGTATCACAGAACCAGAGGATGGCTGAGGCTGGGAGGAGGTCAGTCACTGAGTCTGTCCCACCCCCAATGAGGAGATTACTACCAGCTTTTTGTATCTCCATGAACAGAGATACAAAAGGCAACCTGGGCCAGTCCCCAGTCACCTCCTCAGGAAAAAGAAAGTTTCCTTATGTTCAGAAGGAAGCTCCTGTGTTTCAGTTTGTACCAGTGCCTCTGGTCCTGTCACAGGGCAGAGAGCCTGGCGCCAACTCCTCTACATCCTCCCCTCATCGATGAGGCTGCCCCATCCCTTGAGGCCAAGAACTTTTGTCCTTGCCAGGTGGCCTAAAATACCAACCCCAAACGGGCTCATTTCAATAATCAAAAAGTAGCTCACCAAAACATAACAAAACTGTAACAAGAAAAGCCAAAAGCAGGTTTTCATCACGCTGCCAGACGGTTTTGATGTGATTTTTTTTTTTTTTTTTTTTACCCTGTGTATACTGGGGAGCAATGGTTTCAAATGAACCAACTTCTGGTGACAGTTTTCCAGAAACCATTTTGTGGAATGCTCACATTAGGACATATATGTAGACCACTCATGACCTAATAGTCTTTCCCATGTGTCCTAGGGTGACTTTGTGATGCTTGTATCCCCAATCATCTGTTCTGTTTGTGCTTTATATTGAATTCTGTGCCTTTAATACTGGTTCTGAGAGCGAAGCAGGGAATGGAGGAGCAGGCAGTTTGTTTTGTAAAACAGTGTTCACTTCTCTGCATTTTCTTCTTCCTTGGGATGGTGTTGTTCATCAGAGGCACAGACAGTGGCTGGACAGATGCTTTTTTTTTTTTTTTTTAGTTAGTTTAGCTAGCTGAGGCAGAGAAACTCCCTGGACTGGTTTGTGGGGTTTTGGGGTGGGTTTTTTTTTTGTTTTTTTTTTTTTTTGTTTGTTTGTTTGTTTGTTTTTGGGGGGGTTGGTTTTGTGGGTTTTGTTTGTTTGTTTTTTCCTTGGGATTGTTTAAACCTGTCGTGGACTGAAAAACCCAGAGAAACACTGGGACCCTGTGCTTGCAGCTCAGTGGGGCCTGGAGCTGGGTATTTTCCAGCACTGAAGGGACTGGGACTGATAAGAGACTGAGAGAGCTGAGCTAACTCCCAGCAAGGACTTCTCTCAGTTTTGCCGTCTCTCTTTGGAGTGGCGAGAGGTTTTATTGTTTCATATTACTCATTCTTTGTGTTTGTGGGCATTTTGTTTGTTAAGTAAAAAGTTTTTTCCACTTTTCTCTGAAGAAATTTTTTCCCAGACTGGTTGGAGAGAGGAGCCATTTGGGTTTGCTCTCCAGAGGAACCCCATTCAGAGGTTTCCTCCCAAATTTGCCCTAAACCAGGCCAATACATCTTTTATTGGTGCCCAACTGCGGGGCTCAAGAGAGTGGAAAAAACTTGTATGGATTATTGACTGCATTTTGGTTGTACTTTGTGTGGGGATAAAGTAGTCAGTAGCCATGTTGCTCCTTGAATTCCTAATGTCTCTTGGAATGGAGTCCTTGCTGTGTTTCTGTTCCCTAGGTTTCTTTGAGTTTTCAATACTTTTCTGGTCCCTAGGTTTGTTTTCTTATCCAGAAATAGCTCCAACGTTGTCCCTAACACATAGCTTTTACACTAGAGGTGCATGAATTGGGATAGCTATTTTGTTGGGCTCAGTAATCACGATTTATAGGAAGTTTATGAAAGTACTGGAGTTTGTGCCAGGTATGTTTAGTTTATGGTCTCTTTGTCCTACCCTGCGTCCTAGTTCCAGCAGCATGTTTTGGGGATTTATGGATAATTGCACCCAGTTTGTTAGAGGAGGAATAAGGGATGAAGCCTTTCAGCCTTTCCTTCTTCTCTTTTCAATCAGTTACATCACTTTTGGAGAATGTTCAGTGTCTCCTGAATGTTAAAGATACCACCTTCCTGGTATTTCATCTGGTAAGCTTCCTCTATATGGTTTGTAGCTTGTCTGGAGTGAGGTCTGAGATTTCCAGAGGGACTGATGAGACCCCTGACCCAAAAGTAGACCCAGAAGTAGACCCAGAAGTGGGCCCAGGTGTGGAAAATCCTGTGTGGTATGGAGAATGGGCCAAACACTGAAAGAATTTTCTGACCCCATAGCCTGGCACTTTCCACGCGAACAAATTCAGAACCCAGCTGAGGTGAGAAAGAACTGCCATGATGACTCCAAGGAGAAGAGGATCATTGCAATAAGCTGGGCTCTGGCATATGCTTATCACACACTGCTGGATACTGTAGGGCAGCAGATTGAGGCAGGGGGCAGGAAGATAGATCAGCAGCTACACCAGATAGGGAGCCTCAGACAGCAGCTAAACCAGACAGTGAGTCTCAGACACTAACAGTCACCCAAGCAAAGAAGCACACACACAAAATTGATTGACCAGTGGATTATGATCCAGGTGAAGGACCCTCAGTGCCTCCCAATGACACCCAATCAGAAGCCAGACCAGCTGGCACAAGATCAGGAGCCACTATTGAGTCCTTTTCCCTGAAGGACCTTCATGGCCCAAGAAAGGATTACACTCGGTGACCTGATGAATCTATAATTAGTTGTTTAGTCCATCTTTGGGATGCTGCAGGCGAAGCTACAATTCTGGATGGCACTGAAGCAAGGCATTTGGGCTCCCTGTCACATGATCCAGTTATCCACCAAGGAATGATGAGGAAGGTTACCCCTTGCAGTCTCTGGGAACGAGTCCTGGGGAGTGTGGCACAAAGATATCTGTGTGCAGACCATCTCTATATGCAGCAAACCCAGTGGAAGACCATTGAACAAGGCATTCAATGCTTGAGAGAAATGGCAGTGGTGGAGATTGTCTTCTCAGATGACCTAAACACTAGGAACCCAGACTTGGAACCGTGTACACCCGTGACGCGGCTGTCTTGGGTTTTGTAACAAAACGAAACAAAAAAGTTTATTCTATTCCATCTGTTGAAATCCATTTGGGGAGGTGATTTTCCTTATCTGTTGTAACTCCAGGAGGGAGGAGGTGACTGCCTTTCTAATAACAAGCTCCCATCAAGACAAGTGGAGGACGAATCTGTTTCTATTGCTGGTGTGACAAGGGGATCACAGTATACACCAGGGTGTACCCAGAAAAGAAGCTATCTTTTTCCAATATGGCCTGGTCTAGAAAAACCCTTCCTCCTGCATGTACTGGGTGGAATGGGATACCAGATTTCTCCAAGATACTGATGTGGTTCACTTGCTTGTTGACATGTTTATTGCTGAATATGATTGTCAAAGCCCTTTGATGTTAACTGTAGAAAACCAGTAATTAAAATCTGTTACATTCAATTACCTCTAGCAAAACCCCATTACTCCTAAATCAAGCTACCTGGACAGAAATTTAGTTAACAAACATAAGAACTTCAAATAGTTTTGTATCAAGGACAAACCTAATACCATATGATTCAGGATATCAAATAAACCATTGCGAAGAACAGACCAGATACACACAGCTCCACATATCCTTGATGAGAGGATTTGTAATTCTCAATTACACATTTATGTCATTTCATTATCAGATCAACTGATAAATAGTGCATGAGAAACTGAACAGTAAGAAATTTATTACTTGAATTATGGTGGGATATATTTACATCCAAAGTCCTCCTAATCAAAAATCAGTAAAGCATATTATTTTTTACTATACTGAAATGAATACCTGAACATAAAAACTCGACTATTTATTAGCAGCAAAATAATCAGTATATTGAAAATCAAATAATCAGTACATGAACATCTTATATTGGCATCATCTTTCTTTTGTGAGAGATACACAGTTCTGATTCAATTCAACAGCACTATGTTTGATTTCTCCAACAATATTTTACCAAACATCACAGCAATAAGTGAAGTTCTAAAATAGAGGTAAAGAAGTGTACTAGCTAGTATGGTAAATAATTTAGAGGTATTTTCTAAAATATGAATTATATAGTCACTGTTAAAAGCAAGTGATATAAAATAGTTTTCTATTTTCACCCTCTCCTAATATTTTTAATTCTATATCTACTATTCTATGTACTGGTATTTATCTGAAAAGGCTGATGAAAAGTAATATCTTAATTGATGGTTCCATCCTTCTGAGCATCTTCATCACACACATTGCTAATCAGAGTTATTTTACCTGAAAAAATACTTCACAAGTCGGAAAGTTACATGCAAAAGGTACTTATTGCTCTGCCATGCTAAAAACTGCATACACTTGGGAAATACTCTATTTATCCCAAGCACTCGCTGCAGCCTTTTTCATTTATCTTTATTTTTTTTTCTATGATCTACATACCAAACCAGAACTCAAGCACACTTCTAGTCATTACCTGTAGCGTCGGTTTTCACGCATCCATGCCGTGGCACACCCCCACAACCAAGTGGGTGCTTCCATTTTAGGAAAGAGGTTTCAGTTTCACCTCAGAACTTTGAATGGAAAAGCATCAAAAACTTCTGTGCTTCCCTCACCGTGGCTGGCCCAGTGCCAGGACAGGGGCACCAGCTGGATCTTTGGGATGTTTCTCTAAACCTATAGCTCTTTCTATTGGGCAGCAAGCCAAATAACCCTCCTAAAACATTAAGTACATAAGAAAGAGCACAGAGGTGCTCGGTGCTGTTTGGGGTGTCTTAGCCAGGTGTTAAGGGGCTTTCTTGCAACTGTGCACGGCTTTTGTTTTTGTTTTGTATAGTTAGTTACTTTCTCTTTAATTAAAACCTTTTGCTTTTCAAAGCTCACCTGATCAGCTGACTCGCAATTATTTTGAAGCCCTTTCTGGGAGGTTGCTGGTCAGCCCTCATTGCGTGATGAGCCCTCGTGGAGCTGATAACACGCTGGCCCCGCACAGAATTTCATCACATCTGTTCACCTGTGTAGCCACCCTGAGTGGGGATTTCACTGCCAGTCCTCAAAATAAGAGTTGGAACCCCAGGCTGAACTCAGAGGAACACACAGGACAAAGTCACAGTATTCTCCAAAGCAAAAGACTGCGCTATCCTCTTTTCCCAGAGTATGACAACCCAGGTTTTGGGGTTTTTTTTTTGTTTGTTGTTTTTGTTGTTGTTGTTGTTGTTGTTTTTTGTTTGTTTTTACATCTCAGTAATAAATAAGCTATACTGGTTTTGTGTCACATGGTTTTGAAAAACCTCCACCACACCTGCACAAGCACCCGTGCACACACAGACAGAAGACACAATTTTTTTTTTGCTAAAAGCCGCACAGGCAGAAACATTTGGGTAAGCACTGGTGGGTGTAAAAGCCCTGAGGGCTCTCCCACCGGAGTTCTACTGGATTGCTCCTCCATCTTCAGAGCAGGGGCGAGTTCCAGCAGAGGGTTTGCATGGGGCTGATCCACCACTCTCAGTGCACAGCTGGAGCCTTCTCCTGTGATATGGGCAGGGCCAGGGGATGGAGTCACATCCGCTCTCCAGAAGGCATATGTGAGCAGTTCCAAAAGTCCTTTTCCCCCTCTATTAACAGTGATATACAATGCTGGCATAACGCAATGGAGATAATCTGCTACTGGTACAGCAGAGTTTCCTCACACAAAGCTGTTGTTACGACACAAAAGAAGTTCCCACATTGGCATGCGGGTATTTTACTTACACTTGAATGCACCACAGAGCTCTTGTACATTCATGCCCTTGCACTGGAGCTGTCAGCAGCTATTTCACAGCTGGCACCACCCTCTCTGAGACACTCAAGTAGGAACTCAGGGCGCGGGTTGAGTTGAGTAGAGGGGCATGGCACAAAGCTTTAAGGCCCTTTACAAAGTCGTGGTAGTTTCTCCTGCCTTCCAACAAGTAGCAAGTAAGTATTCTTGTCTTCTTAATATTATCTAGATAATAAAAAATACTGTTTTCTTGTAAGATATTCTTATCTCTAGTTCTCCACTGTGTTATCAGCACATATACAATCAGAATACAGAATTTTCTGTTGAGATCTCCACCAGCAAAAAAGCATTAGTCATCCCAGCTTGTGAGTTACATATTCATCAAGTACTTCTTAACTGCAGCATGTTGATGTCATAAAGTAAATATTTAACTACAGTCCTCATTCCTCCAAACAGTTCTCCTTATTTCACACATCACAAGTTTCTGGTTTTCACCAGGGAATTTCTGATCACTTCCACTGGTGTTATCCAATACCCCCTCACTCTACTCTTTCCTGCTTCTGTATACACAAGTCACTCCAGCACTTAAATAAAGAATACAATCCAAAGTCACTACCGGAGACACACAAGCACAGACACAAATCACTGTCAGTCCCTGGATTTCCCAGTAGCAAAATCATTCCGCTCATGTATCCTGTATCCACTCATGTATCATGTATCGATCATGTATATGAGTTTCTTTAGTGTGCAGCTTTTAACCCAACCCAGCCTATCCCTAAATATGTGAATTTTTCACATAGTTAATGTTCCCAGCACACAGTATTGGACAAATCCTTACAGCAAATGTGAAGCACCTAATTGCTACTATCTTGTCCTTTGGAGAAGCCAAAAGAGCCACAGATCCCCTGGTTCAGCCTGGCCTCTGCTCTGGGAAGGAGAGTGATGGGAGCTCCTGAATAGGTGTGTGCAGGTGCAAGCCAGCCTCGTGCATTTCAGGGAACCACTTCTGCCCCTTTCTGGCCTGTAAGGTTAAGGTTTACCATCACTGACCAAAACCAAAACAGACAAAACCCCAAAACCAAACAGCAAAACGCACAAACAAACAGACAACAAAACCAAACAAAAAAAGAGTTTTCACGTGTGTAAAACTACTACTGGTCCTTTCAGCTGCCTGGCTCGGAAAGTTTGCTGGAGCCAAGGCGCCCTGATAGCCAGGTTAAAGCTTGGTTAGCCGTGCAGCAGCGCCTCGCCCGGCTGGGGAGGCACACCCTGCCCCGCTCTTGCTGGGCCGGCAGCCTGCCATCAGTCAGCACACCGTGAGCTTTCCTCCGGGGGAGCAAGACCCCAACCAGCCTCTCAGCGCCGCGGCCAACCCGGGGCACAAAAAGCGGGGCTGAACAGCAGAAGGGCTTCGCAGGAGCAGAAAGGACCTGCTGCTCACCGCACCAGGGTCCGGCCGCGGGCGGAGAGCTCAGGCAGGTGTCTGAAAACAGCCCAGGGCAGTGCCCGAGAAAGAACCGGCCCCAGCGCCCCCCGTGACCCCGCCGTGCCCAGGCTCCGGGGGCGTTTCTGCCCCCGCCCCAGGGCGGCTCCAGCCGGGGGCGGCCCGGGTACGGCCCCGTGACTGCGCCGCGCCCTGCCGGGAGGGACGGAACAGGCTGTGCCGGCACCCGATCCACTGCGATCCCACAGCACAGCTCAGGAGAGGCTGTGCCGGCACCCGATCCACTGCGATCCCACAGCGCAGCCGGAGAGACTGTGCCGGCACCCGATCCACTGCGATCCCACAGCACAGCTCAGGAGAGGCTGTGCCAGCGCCTGATCCAGTCCGATCCCACAGCACAGCTCAGGAGAGGCTGTGCCGGCACCCGATCCACTGCGATCCCACAGCACAGCTCAGGAGAGGCTGTGCCAGCACCCGATCCACTCCGATCCCACAGCACAGCTCAGGAGAGGCTGTGCCAGCACCTGATCCACTCCGATCCCACCGCACAGCCGGGAGGGGCTGCCCCGTGGGCCGCTCCGCCCGGCTCCCGCCGGGACAGGTAGGGCAGCGCTGGGAAGCGGGATGAGGGGCTCCTTCCTCCGCGGGATCCCCGGGACCTCGCCGTGCTCCCCCGGAGCTGCCCGGGGGCGGCAGAGCGCTGTGCCCGGGAGCAGTGGGGCAGCCCTGCGGGAGCGCCCGGCCACGGCCCCGAGCGGCTGCCGCAAATCCCCGCCTCGGGCGGCGATCGTGCTTTTGCCTGCTCCGTGCAGAGTTACGGCTTTATTTCATGCCTTTGACAAAACGGGCTTTGTACCTGTTCCCGTCGGGGAGATTGTATTTCCTCCTCCGGCAGCAGAGGCGCAGTAGCTCTGCGGTTTCAGAGCCTACCTGGGGCACCGTGCGGGGGCTCCTCCCGTCCATTCAGCGATCGGGGCTGGCTGGCTGTCTGCCGGGACAGGGAGCGGGAGCTGGCCCCGCCGACATGTGCCGATGTTACACAACGAGAACCCGGCAAGAGACAGGCAGGACCAGTTCGGGTCGGTGTCTCTCTTCTAGAGATCCATTAGCCAGGAGTGCGTGTGGGTGCTTGCGCTGGATGACTTCATGGGCAGGATTCACTCAGGGTTCATCGCTGACACTTCAGAGGGTTGCGCTGTCACTCTCTGTTAGCTCACGGTGGTTTCTGTCCGGCAGATCCCGGCCATGATCGCGGTTTTCCTAGTGCTGTGTCAGCTGCATGTGACGGTGTTCGCGTTTCCTCACTGCCCCGGGAGATTGGATAACTTGAAGCAACCTCAGTGGGAAGACGGTAACTTCGTTTAAACGTGACTTTGTGCTTTCCAAAATTGTTTCTATCTTTGCGTTGCTGGCTTCTTTAATTGTTGGTTGCTTGTTGTTGTTTTGGGGTTTTGTGGGTTTGGTTTTTGTTTGTTTTTTTGTTGTTGTTGGGGTGTGTTTTGGTTTTTTGGGGTTTTTTTTTTGTTGTTGTTGTTGTTGTTTTGTTGGTTGGTTGGGTTTTTTTTTTTTTTTTTTTTTGCTTTGTTTTGTTTTTTTACTTTATGAAAAAAGTTCAGCTGTTTTATGCTAAATTTCAGGTTATTTTAATCTCTTTTGCTGAAATGATTGATAACTGACTTTGGTATTAATATCAAGTATTTATCAGATCTAGTAATAAGTGCAGATTGGGACAACTGAACTTTTTCCAGCCCTCTGGGATTATTCTGGCTGATCCCACCAGAAACCTTTAAGTAGCATCAAACTTCCAAAAGTTTGAAACCTGTGTTAAGACAGTATTGTTTTGGTACTATTTGAGCACATCACGGTTGTATTTGTATATCTGAAATTGCTTTGTATTTGAAAAGGTTCATTTGGTTGTTTTTTTGAAATTCATACTTTCTCCAAATACCAGACCCCCTTACAGCACCTGGAAAGATAAGCTTTTGTGCTTATAAGAACTTTTGCAGTTCTTCCCTGTGGAGGGAGAGGAGTGGAGGGGAACTCATATAACAACAAATAAGCTCCCCAAAGGGACTCAAGTGCTACTAAGCAAAGCCATGAGATGCTTAACATTTTAAGCATCAGGGCTTCAAAAAGGAATTTCTGACTTAGCTGTCCAGTCTTCTCGGTGGACAAGGAGTGCTGAAACCTTCAGACAGACTTTAAAAAGTCATCACATCCAGCAGGAGGCTCCTTCAGGGCAGTGTGTGGAGCAGAAACCGTGGCTAGCAGAAAAATGCTTTGCGACAGATGATCTGTTAAACCCCATATTTGCTCTGGGCATAAAATGTCAGGCTGCCTCTTTCCTGCGAGCTCCTGAGAGAACTCTCTCCTCACAGCAGGCCCAGACCACTCCTCCTTTAAAGACAGAGTTGGAAAGAGAAGGGCCAAGCCCCTTATCCAGTAATTTAGCAAGTAGAATAGTTGCCAAAGGAATGGGGTACCTGCTTTGAAAGGTCCTCCTTCAGCATTTTTGAACAGCTTTTACCAGTAGAGCTGCTTTCCTGGGCATGCTGTGTGGTTGCATTTTTAATTAAATGCTGCACATCCTAAAACTGTGTGGGTTATTTTATCAAACCAAGGCCTGCAGAACTGCATCCAGGTTAGGACACAATTCAAATCAGTCTGTTTCATTCTACAAATACTGTTTTAATCACCAGGTAGCGAGTAAGTTGGAGATGGAGATATGGAGATACACGACAAAGTGAAAAAAGTGCAGATAAATGGAAAAAAAATTCTTGAAAAGAAAAAAATGGTCCGTGCATCCCTGGGAACTGAGGGTTCTAGGCTCCAGGCAGCTTGCTTATGCAATCCATTTTAAACAAAATGCATGAGTTCTCTAAGTTAACTCAAAGGACAGCTAATACTACTTGCATGGTGAAGAGTGAAACACTGCCGAGCAAAACTGAAGATCTCTGCTTCAGAAGACTGAAGTTACTTTTGTAATTGGCACTGAACCAAGAATACTGATAGTATTTTTTTTTCCTTGTAATTATTTTCCCTTTCCACCTGTGGGTTTGAGGGAGTTTGGATTTTCTTTTTGTTTGGTTTTTTGGGGGGTTTTGTTTTGTGTTTTTTTGGGTTTTTGTGGTTTTGTTTGTTTGTTTTGGTGGTTTTTTTGGGGGGGCAATTGTGGTTTTGTTTTCTTTTGGGGTTTTTTTTGTGGGTTTTTTTTTGTCCTTTTCTCTGGTTACTCTTCAAGTATAGTATAAATAGCTTAACCTTACTTTTTTTTGCAATTGCTTTAAAATAACAAAAACAAATGCATGTGCACATGTGTAGCTACTTCAGTACAGTGTAACAGTATGCAAATTATATAAATATATGAATATATTTATATATATTATATATATATTCATATATTATATAAATATATGAATATATATATAAATATATATATAGTCGTTAAATGCACTATAATATTAAAGACATAAACAGCCAATATGTAAGTTATGCTGCAGTTTTCTCACAGAATGAGAATATATGAATATATTTATATATATTATATATTTATATATATATTCATATATTATATAAATATATGAATATATTTATATATATATATATTCATTAAATGCACTATAATATTAAAGACATAAACAGCCAATATGTAAGTTATGCTGCAGTTTTCTCACAGAAAAACTGAGAGCAACGTGTAATGAGATGCCACTACAAGATCTAACAGTGACTATTAGGGTGAAAATTCCAGAGCCATGTGATAATCTTGCCAAACAGGCTAACAAGAACACAAAGCTAATTTGTAGCTGATTAACTTTATCCTGAATTTCATCTCCTGTTTTAGCCATCCAGCCTGGTATGTAACAATGCTGTTTCTACATGACACTTGCAAAAATAATCCTCTAGTCATTTTGCTCAGCCAAATAGCCTGAATTTTGTGGGCATAGATTAGGCTTTCACTAGAAACCTGGTTTTGTCCTATTTTTTTTTTTTTTTAAAAGAAACTGTAGCAAGAGCAGTCTAAAACTTGACTATGAAAAATGCCTAGTGAGGAAATACATTCCTGTATTCTGAAGCCTTCTATAATTTCACTCATTGGTCTGGAATTTCACCTCACATCTTACTCCATGACGCCTCATGGAACACAAAAGAATAAGTAAATGTCTTCAGAAATGGATGTTGTCAGTTAAATTCATATCACAGACAAATTTAAAACGAATAAACTTGGCAATACGGCACCTTTACATAAGGCTTGGTGCCACGATTATGAAAAGAGAACAACTGTAGAATGAATAGTTGTCTGCTGATATGATTTAAAAACTAAGTTCTGTAAATAAAATTTGGTACTCACACATACCAGAATATTGATCAATGTATATTTGGGCTTTCCTTCCCCCACCCTTGCCTTCTCCCTTGCCTCCTTCCCCCACTAGGTCAGGGTGTTGCTTACTTTGGTTCTGCTTTATGCAGATTTCTGAATTCTGCTTTATGTGACAATTACTTTGTTCTTAAGAGCTCCAGTAAAAACTGATGCTCACATCCCAGAAGGGGTCACACCAAAATTTGACCAACAGTTTTCATGACAACCAAATTCTCTTGGCCAGGATAAGGAACAGCTGAGATGGCTTATGAGAAAGGCAAATATGTTTATTTTATGTTAGAAAAGACAGTAGTGAAGAAGACATTTTAGGAGGAGACCTTGATATTTCTTTCCCTTGTATGTAGCTGAGAGATGCTAGGGAAAGAAACTATCCCAATGTGCTCCTCTAAGGTCTTTACCACGCTTTAAAAATACCAAATTTAGCCTTCCTAACTTGTTTTAAATCAACTTGATTTTTTTTTTTTCATTAGTGTTCACATCTGCAAGGGAGGCCAATTTATTCATTGGACGACGTCTTCTAAACAACAGATTTGATTTTGAAGCATTCACAGACGATAACCTGGAAAGGGAATGCTATGAAGAACTGTGCAGTTATGAAGAAGCAAGAGAATTTTTTGAAGACCCTGATAAAACGGTAGCAGTTCAAATTGAATTTAATATAATGAGGGAGGTTATTGGCTAAATAACCTTATTTTTGTACACAAATGACTGCAACATAAATTACTGTACACAAATACTCTAACTCTATCACAGCACTGAGAGATGACACTTATTTTGTTCTAAAAGTAGATATCCTAATTACATGGGGTTCTTGCTTTAGATACACAGTGAATACACTTGAATGTGTATTATTGTCTTAAAGACTTTAGATGTGGACTTCAGTTCTGCAAATAAATAGAAATGAAGCTTCAGAAGTCCCACTTGTGGATATTCCTATGTTTTCAGATTTTTGGATTTTTTAGTAACTTCTCAGTGTCCAATTTAAACGTTTCACATGCTCTCTGTATTAACTGGCTGAATGCATCCTTGTGTCATGCCACAGAAGTGTTTTGTGAGAGTCCAGGATGGAACAAATCTGCAGTTCAGCTATTGCTGAGTATTCCTATAGCACCATATTCTAACTCCCTACCTAGACATAGCTGAGAAGAAACCTGATATATAGAGAAATATAAAAAGAAACAATAAGAAACCTTTCAGCTCAATAAAGGAACGTGAGGATTGTCTGAAGACTGGTTGTTGCACATGCAGCAAGAATCTCTTTGTGATTTTAGGTGTACTCTGCAGAAAGAGCAAGGAATACACCCCTGTTCTAAAGGTGGAAGTGTTAGCTTGCCATTGCTAGCATTTTCCTTAGAAAAAGGCCAAATTGTTAAATTGAAATCTTGCTGGAATCTTTTGCTAGGTAGCAAAAGTGAAAATTTTAACTCAACACATTTAATGCCTGATCGTCATACAACATAAGAGTTTTTCTCTTAAATGAATCCCACTATTTTTCCTAGCTCATATGAATTCAAATACTGTTCATGCAAACATCAGAATCTTAAGAACTTAATTTTGCCTCAAACACTGTTTTGTAGGGACTTGCAAAAAAAGAATTGGAAGCATTTTTTTGGTGTCAGAATATATCCTAAGTTCTATTGTAATCAGGCAGAAATATGAGGTAACACTGGATGATTAAAGACACTTCTTTCTTTTACCAACTGGGATCTGAGAAATTTTAATGTGAAGTAGTAGAAGAAAAATATCATGGGATGAGCAAATACAAATCCCTCAGCAGGAGTTATTTCTGGATATGCCATTGTTAAATTCTGCCTAAGGTATAATACTAAATATAAGTCAATAAGCCTGTCACTTATGTATCTTATATAATTATGATTATTTTTGGGGTTTTATAGATGGATTTTTGGAAAGATTATTCAACTAAAGGCCCCAGAATAAAAATAGGTAAGTCATCTTTTTACTTTTTTATTATACTGCAATATTTTCTGGTTGTTATAACCAGAAAATATAGTATAGTACATTCTTAGTAGATTTAAGGAAATCAGAAATTATCCGTTTACTGAAGATCACTGTGGACTGTACAAATTAATTATATTATCTACATTATGTATATATAATTTTCTGATATGATAAAACTGAAGCATCCCTAAGTGGGATCCATTATGGGTCTGTAGGTAAAAACTATAATTTCCTTGGCCATTTCTCTGTTACACAATTGGTAAACCTCGCAGTAATTCTGTGGCTTCTCTCCGTGGTTTGGTTTTGGTTTTTTCTCCCCCCATTTCTTTAATAGTAATATATAACAGCCTGATTTAGGCTCAGAGTAGTCTGATGCCAAGTGTTTAATAAAAAATAGTTGCACATGAGGGACGATCTACAGCCTGATCAAGGTCACAAGTACATGAAGGACTGTTTGGAAGGCATTAGAAGACAGGCATCTCAACAGTTTCATGTAGAGAAAAGGGGATATCGACTCCCTTTTGCTTTAAGCTGTGAATGATACCCTTGGGTTGTGTTGCACAGATTTATGGCTTCTTACAGCAAGTTAGACATTTGTGGAAGGAACAGCCTTATAGCAGAGCAGAAGTAGTATTTTACATAGTAAACATGGGTAGATGGAAAGAACACATAATGAAAATCACCAATGTTTTCTCTCCAGGTGATGAGGCACTACAAAAGATTAACGTCACTGGACTGCTCATCAGCCTGGTTGCTGCTGGAGTACTCTTGGTTATAATTGCACTGATTATCTTCTACTGCTGCAAGAGCAGATGCAAATCAAGGCAACCACCGGGGTAAGGCATTTCACTGCTTAAAAAAACCCAAACACACACCAAAACAAACTCTTGCTTAAGAGTGGCATTTAAAAATCACTGTGGGCTGGTCTAACTGTATTCTCAGAAAATCCACTGGAAGTTCTAGTTCTTACTTACCTAGAAGCAGAGTTAAGTGAGCACCAGCAGTAGTTATGCTGCAATTAATAACGCAAAAACATAATACTGCACACCCAAACCTTTGGGTTTGGGGTTTTTTTCTTAATTGGGTGTGTGTGTGTGCACTTGGTTTCAAAACATTCTTACTAAGGTGATGGAATAATTTTAGTAGGTGGGGGCCTGCAATGAGAAGTCTTAACGTGTTCTGTTGGTGCTTTCAAATAAGCTGCATGCTCTTCACATCTTCTAAAGATGTGAAGTAGTTGTAGGAGTAGATGATAAAGCAGTTTGGAGGAAATGCATTTTTACCAAGTCTCTACTCCTGAGTGCTCCTTTGTCCTAAACTCAAGAGGAATATAAGAGGAATCTGTGCTTTCTCTTCCCTATAAGTTTCACATCACTGAGCTATTCTTACTTACCCTGTGGCTTGGAGAGAGTATTTGGTTTCTAGTCTTTGTGGTCACTGAAGGCATGTTTTTTTCTCTTGTGGGCGTGTTTGGGGTTTTGTTTATTTTACAATTAAGACGTTATCTTCTCGCTTCCCCTTAAAGCAGAAATTTCCACTTACCTGCTGTTACCTTTGTTTAGGTACTTGGACTATGTGAGAAGCAGAAGACGTAATTCAGCCAACATCTTCAGGAGGCATGAGGAGTTTTCTTTGAACCCCCTTCCTCTGCGAGCTGACGATTCAGGGCTGCCCAGTTACGAGCAGGCAGTGACATCAGATGGACAGCACAGCCCTGTGCCACCACCCCCTTACCCCGGGCCCCCCAGGGATGCACGGCTCTTCCAAAAGTCCATGTCCCTTCCTGGCCCCTAGGCATAAGCCTGCTGCTGGCGTCAGGGGGGATTGCTGGAACATAACATACTTTTGAAAAAGTGTGTGCTGCCTTGCATATTGCAAGATGATTTACAAAAATGTGAAAGATCTTTTGGATGACTAGGAACGAGGGAAACTTTTCCATTTGGGAAAAGAGGTCACCTGTTGCAAAGGCTGCAGGAGTGTTCTCTGCACAGAGTCACTGTGCTAAGAGGAGACAATGCATAAAGAGCAAGTCTTGTTCTGCTGCCCTCTTCCACATGAGCCATCCCATCAAACTATTGATGTTTCATTAATAGTTTCATCTTCTTTTTCTTCAGAAAGAATGGTATTTTAATTGATCATATTGACACTAACCATTTTTTGTGACTTAATACTTTAAACCACCATAGGAAGTCTTTGTTGTCAAACAACAAACTTTGCTGTTTGACAGATTCACTTCCTTGCTGGGTGAATTTTCTATTCATTCTTGTAATACATTTGAGTGTGAAAATTATTTCACGACTTGATCTTTCAAATATAAATAGTACTGCTACTGGATTACACTGGTTTGTCTTTGACATTGCTGGTCACACGACTTAATTTGTTGTATTTTTATGATCATAATTTTGCATCAAAAGGAAGCATTCATTACACGGCACACTACCAATTCACACAAAGTATACTTGCATCAAATTGTTTTGATGTTCAACAGTAAATACCAGGTCAAAGAGAGTAAACAGAATACTGTGAGCCAGTGGATGTTCAGCAAAAAGCTAGAGAAGTGTCCCTTTTTGAAAAGCTACCTAGGTCTCACAGCTAATGTTTCTTCCATAGTTTAAAAGCTGAAATGTAGAGAGAGACCTTTAACTTTGAAACCAAAACCCAAACTACCCCCTAGAAGCTCTTTAGTAAGTATGTCTTGCACTACAGGCCTGGACAACAAAATAATACCTTTAAGTAGAACAAAACATCATATTAGATCAAAAATCAAGAGTCAAGAATTTCTGGGAGTTATTGGTTCACTGTGTCAAGACAGTTCCTGTACCTACAGCTGTAGCCAGCATTAATTTTACATCTTATTAAAATCAACCCCCAGCATTATGCAGCCTGTGGATCTTGCAGAGCAAATTGCTGCCCACCACTAGTGTCCCTTGACCTCCTTACCACAGGAAGCCACAGCAGAGGTTCTCACAGGAAACATGTCAGGCTGTTTTCTTGTTGTCAGTGGCTCTACAGTTCAGGCACACACAATTGAGTTTTTTAAGAAGAAACAAATCCCCCCCTTTTTTCCCCCCTCATTGAGTCAATGCTGACAACAGCAAATTAAATTTCAATTTGGTGCCTACAATCCACTTATATTACAAAGTTAAAGGATTAAAGGTTGAAATTAATATGTAATATTTTACTGAATCTTACTGTTTTCAACATACTAGAAGCAACAGTGTTGTGGAGAAAATAAGTCTGAGATTTTCAATCTGTAAATTGAAATCTGTCAATCTGTAAATCTGTCAATTTGTGAAAATGAAAACACTTCAAATCTTGGAATATAAAGAGGGTACACTGACAGTGCTACACAATGAAACCTTGTCCATTGAAGAACACATGCAGTGCAGTTGATAGCAGTGCCATTGGTGTTCCTCTTCACAAAACTTCACCATCAAATTTGGTGTTTGATGAGTAACAGATCTCTCTCCAGCTTCTTTTTTTGTTCAGAGCTGGAGGAGTCTCCATGTTGGGATTCACTTTTGCCCTACTTGTAAAAGCATTTTGAAATTCTTGAAGTCTGTAGGACTGAAATAAATTAACTGTGTGAGGCCACTGTTAACAATCAAAATCAAGGTTACCAGAAGCTATGCTTCCAAAGCTTGCCATAACATTCTCCCATATTTCCCCTTCATTTAGCTAACAAGTTTTTAATTTTTTAATGTGCATCAAAATACAAGGTTATTTTTTAATGTGCATTTTGAGCTCTAGAGCACACTTTTACCTCGACTTTTCCTGGGACTGAAACATTATTAGCTAATGGAACTGACAGGACCACTTCCGAGAAAAGGGATTTCACAGGTCTTATGAGCATCCAGAGATTCTTTAATGTTACTACAGAGATCTGGCAAAGCCACATTTTAAATACACTACAGAAATTGTGCAAAATCCCATTCAATCGCTGAAAACTTGATTTTTCTACTATTCCTACAAATGATTTGAAACTGATTCCATGCAAGACAAGCAAAAATCTTGTCCTTCTTAATTAATCAAAAAACTTAAGAGGGTATAACTGTAAAACATCAAGGTGTAGTGCTTTGGGGAGTAAAGTGCCCTTTCAGTAGAATCAAACACTCAAATTTACTCAAGGAGTCTGCACCTTAGACCCTGAAAATGTGCAGGGACTGACATTCAAACACTGGTCGCACATAGCATAATTTGGAAGACACATCCTGCCTTTTACAAAGAAGGAGCAAAGTTTAAAATTTATTTGAATACAGTGTAAACTTACTTCTTGCAGAGGGAGAAAATTCCTTTGAATGGCAGTTGTTTGGGTTGAGTTTGTTTTCTTTCTCTAATACACTGACTCCTGGCCCATTCTTACCTTGCATCTTGTCTCTTTTTAGAACTCATGATTCAACAGGGTTAACAGAGGGAAAACAACAAGAGACAGACTATGGGGAGTGATTAATTCAGAAGTGTTGCCACACTTTCAAACTTTACATGAAGCTTCTTTTAAAAATGGAGTTGCTATTAGAATATATAAAGCAGCAAACAACTTGTACTTCAGAGGCCTTTACAAGGCCATGTAGTAGGACCAGGGGGAATGGCTTTAAACTGACAGGCCAGGGTTAGATTGGATATTGGGAAGAAATCCTTTACTGTGAGGGTGGGGAGGCCCTGGCACAGGCTGCCCAGAGGAGCTGTGGCTGCCCCATCCCTGGAAATGTCCTAGGCCAGGTTGGATGGGGCTCTGAGCAACCTGGTCCTGTAAGAAGGTGTCCCTGCCCATGGCAGGGTCTGGAATGGGATGATTTTTAAGGTCCCTTCCAATCCAAAGCATTTCATGATTAAGTAGGAGGAGGAGGAGGAGGAGGAGGAGGAGGAGGAAGATTTTTGAGGAGCAAAGCAGCAGCAAGTTAACTTAATTTGTATAGAGATGTAAATTATCAGTGTTTTGATTTTGGCATTTCTTTCCAGGGCCTTTAGGAAAGACAATGGATTTTAAGTGATTTAACAAAGATCTACTATGACAGTTGAAAGCAGAAATGTCTAAACAAAACACTGGGAAACACACATACTCTGTTTTAAACGTGTTACTGTAAGTGCTGCTAGCCATTGCCTTGGACAATTTTCCAGAACAGCCTTTTCAGCATCACAGAAGATTACAGCGTGCAGCCTTTTATAAAACAAGACAGTTCATTAATTGGGGGCTAATAATAATGGGCAGGAAAGTGATCTCTGGCTGTGTCAGTTGAAAAATAAATCACTGAATCTGCTTATTGCTGCAATAAGAAAACCTGTTATGTGATCTATCAATTATGCATTTAGAAGTTGGGCTTTTTGTGAATTCATTAGAATTAGTACCTCATGGAAGTGCACTTCCTCACCACATGTCATGAAAAATGTGAATTGTGAAGCATTTGATTCTGGTCCTGTCAAAGTCTATGGCAAGGTTTTTATTGGCTTCAGATGAACTAGGATTGAAGCAAAAAATTAGACAACTGATCACTTCAGGTAATAAAAAGTATCATACTCTGCCAAACTATTTACCACAAAGCTGTTGCCAAACCCAGTTTAGGGTATTCCATTGTTACAATGATGCCCACTTCTATTAACTAGAACATTTCAGTCTGACCTGCCTTGAAAGTTGTATTTGAAAAGCATAGTGAAATTCCTTACCATTCCTGAGATAAGCAGCTGTGAATAAGATGAATTTATTACCTGCAGCGTATTAGTAACACTGTTTGTAGTTTTCAATTAACCATCAAAGTAATAAAAGAAGCCAAAAACCAGCAACAAACCAAACTTTTCTATCCACAATCTCTCTGGCCAACAAAAGGCTATCCTCACTTGCTCCACCTGGTTTAGAGAACAGGAAGGAAATCCCAGGTTTAAAAGCCATTTTCAAACACTTCAAGCATGATCTTTCTATACTGTAAACATCTTTCAATTAATTCCTGTCACTACAAATTTATCACTATCATTTCCAGAATCAAGAACTTGCATGTATTTTCCTCCCAAAAATCCTAAGCAGAGCTTCTCAAATAACCTGCTCTTCATTTAGGTATTTTTGACTATTTCCAGTCATTTCTGAACTGTATAAACAGTTATCTAATCTTATGAATGTATTTCCTTCTACTCATCTGTGAGAATATTTTGAACGCACTTGTCACTGGCTATATTTAATTCTAACTTTGATTTCAAGTGCTATCATTTTTTTGGTGACAGGTAGCAATATTTTAAGCTCTGCTAGTCTCTACATTATTTTGTAAAACAATTTCCAAATAAACATTTATATAAATTAATCACAGTCAAAGAGAAAATGCTAATTTAGCCTATGATTAAAAAATTAATAAATCCTCTGATAACCCTTTTGATTTCTTTTAAATTGAGTTGGTAACAACATGCTCTCTTCTGAAAGCACTTAAAGGGGGCTTACAAGAAAAATGGAGACAAACTTATTAGGTGGGCCTCTTGTGGCAGGACAAGTGGCAATGGTTTTAAACTAAAAGAAGGCAGATTTAGACTAGATATAAGGATGATTTTTTTAAAAACCATAAGGATGGTGAAGCACTGGCACAGGTTGCCCAGAGAAGTTTAGGATCCATCACTGGAAACACTCGAGGCCAGGTTGGATGGGGCTCCATACATGAAGGTGTTCTTGCCCATGGCAGAGGGTCGGAATTAGATGACCTTTAAAGTTCCCTTGCAACCCAAACCATTCCACTGTTCTATGATTAGTCATGCCATATAGCACTTACTGGTAGAGAAAAAGGGCCACGGTTTGTTTTCTTTAACATTGGCAGTTTCTGCTCTGGACAAAAATCTTCCTGCTCCACTTCTCCAGTTTACCTGAGCATCTGAGGTTCTGAACAATGAACTGCAGTCACTGAAGATGAACTCTTCAAGACAAAAGCCAGCTTAATCAGGTGCTAACCCTTCCATCTTCCTTGACTGTTGTCAGGCCTTTTGTGAGAAGATTTAACACAATGGTGTGGCCAAAAAATACCACTTTGCTAGGGGTAGTGAAGGAAGTAAGATCCCTCCAGTAAGGACCAGAACAGGCATGCAAAATCAAGGCAGGAAGCAGGAGTTCCTCATCTGGAAGTGGTGATTTCAGTCTGAAGTGGAGGCACACGTGACATAGTGTGAATGAACTTCCATAGACAGGCAGGAGGACAGCTAGACAGAGCAAATATGGAGCATAGTGAATTTCACTAAATTAAGCCACTCTTGATTTACTCTCTGGAAAAATATAGTCAGAGCTGTGCTTTTTCTTCCAAAAACGTTGAGCTCCCCACAGACTTCCCAAATCTCCTTGTATATTTAAACATCCAATGAAGCTTTTTAACCAGTCAACTGAACTGATATTTGAAATACAGGTGATGGGATAGATGCTGCATTCTCATTTTCTTGGGATAACAATTCCTTCTTTCACTCGTGCTCTTTTCCATAGCACCCAGACTACTGAAACACTGAAGTAGTAGGGGCCATTAGATGCAGGCGTTTTGCTGCCTGCATTCTGGGAGCTTCCAGGTGCTCACACTTTAAAGGGAGCAGACTTCAAAGCATCTGGAAAAATATTTCCGTCTAGAAACTGCTGCAGTTCAGCCTAAGTTTTGAAATGGCCTCATTCTAATTTCTGAAGCAGTGCCTACTTCATTTAAGAAACAAGAAACACCTCTGGTTGCTCAGTAGTTCAAGCTTTAGTTAAACTTCTCTAAGGATCAGCAAGTACCGAATACATAAACCCAGCAATGATATCATACAAAGGAAAATATTTTCCAGTAAGAGTTAAAATAAAATACTCCCTATTAAAAATATGAGTTTGTTCAAGATCAAAAATTTTATTTAAGGTTTGTTTTTTTTCCTACGTGTCATGGCACATTTCTCCCACTTACCTTATGCCATTCTGGTCCTGACTAGATCCCTTCATAAATCATCCAGTGAAAACATAGACAGCTTCCCCAAGAGTTGGGTGAATTGAGGCAACACAAGTGCCAGTGGTGGCACCTTGGAAGGAGTGGAACCACATGACCAGGAGAAGGTTTGGGAACACGAAGGAAACAAGACCTTTCACCTCATTACTGCAGTGAGCTTTCTACAGCTCAATCATCTTTTGTCATGTTAGAAGTCAAGCTTTCATAGATCAACTTTAGCTCAATAAAATGAATTCTGAAGATTTTGCTTCATTTATTTGTACATATACTCAAGTTTTCAAATAAATGCACAGACCAACGCAAGCGAAGAAATTCAAAGGAGAGTATGTGCTGTGAGGTTCCAAGATAAAAGTGTGCTCTTTCAAAGGCAGCACTCTCTTCCCCATTCACATGTATCTCAATGCCTAGCTTTATGTTTAAAGAGGCCATGTGCCAAATTAAATGCAAAATCTAATCTGTTAAAGCAACTGCAATTTTCTGCTTTGGTCAGAATCACAATTACAACAACAAACAACGCAGTCAGTGATTAATAACAAGCCTAACCAAGACTCATGTTATTACTGCCTATCTGATCTACTCACTCATTCCTGCTCATGCAGGATACCACAGGCTGGCAGCAGCCAGAGCCTGCACAAAGGTGCTGCATCCACAACGTGTAGCTGTCCAACAGCACTCAACAGAAACAGGCTGCAGAAATCTCATTTTGTGCACTTCTCACAGCGTGTTGATACATCAGACCCAATTCAGCTTTGGCCTGAACTTCTTCAAACTTCATCTTATTAGACATAGTCAAGTTATTTGTTTTATATTTGAAACATTAGTTTTTGAAAATGAATGTCCTCAAGTCTCCAAAACACTGTTTCCAAACAATTGTGAGGATTCATTCTCTCAGCACAAGGACATTTGTTAAACTTATTGCTAGAGATTTTGTTGACAAATAGTTAACCACTGAGAGCTAACCACTAAGATGTTTGTGTATGTTAGCAAACGATGATACTGTGATAGTTCTAAACTAAAGTGCTGTTACGTGCTGAAATACAATCCTTTTTGTCCAATTGCAACAACCAAGCTGCAGTGTCAGACTTGCACCATTAACTGCATGTTCTGCCTTTAACTACTTTCTTCCATCAACAACAGGTGAAGCTGCTGATCCAGCATGTGCATCTGACTATTCTTCCATGATTCTTTTCAGCCCATCAAAAATCACCCTAAAGCATACTGAGAATTTTGCTGCAAAGCCCAGTTTACAGGTTTAGCTGAAAGCCTCTTAAAGGAGGAAAAATATTTTGGCACTTAAATGCAAAGGAGCCATAACAAGACCAAAACCAGGCATCATCTGTTATGGAAAAGCAAAGCATAGGAACAATGTTTTCTGTGAAAGAAAAACATTTTTGTTGTACCTGCAGTAAAAAGGGTGCCAAAAGCACAGGCAGCTACTGCTGGCCCTGTGAAGAATGACCATGTGCTGCCCCATGCACAAGGACCCCCAATGGTGCTGTCCTGGTATTTTGACATCCATGGCACCATGGATGCTGTAACATACCATGTAGCCTTCTGCGTGGCCAGTCGTGTACATTTCATCCTTCCGTGATGCAGCTGACACTCCTGAAGGATGGGATGCCACCCAGAGGGACCTGGATGAGCTGAAGAGGTGGGCCCATGGGGATCTCCTGTGGTTTAACAAGACCAAGTGCTGGTGCTGCACCCGGGTCAGGGCAGCCCCTGGTATCAATCCAGGCTGGGGATGAGCAGACCCAGAGCAGCCCCGGGGAGAAGGACCTGGGCTGCAGGAGGGTGAGAGTCTGGACACGAGCAAGCAATGTGCACCTGGAGCCCAGAGAGCCAATCCCATCCTGGGCTGCCCCCAGAGCAGTGTGAGAGCAGGTGGGGAGGGGATCCTGCCCCTCTGCTCTGCTCTGCTCAGACTCACCTGGAGCTCTGCATCCAGCTCCAGGCTCCCAGCACAGGAAGGACAGGGACCTGTGGGAGTGAGTCCAGAGGAGACCACCAAGACTGGAGGGATGGAGCACCTCTCCTATGAGGACAGGCTGAGAGAGTTGGGATTGTTCAGCCTGGAAAGGAGAACGCTCTGGGGTCACCTCATTGTGGCCTTCCAGTATCTGAAGGGAGCCTGTGAGAGAGATGGAGAGGGACTTTTAATGGGCATGTAGTGACAGAGCAAGGGGCAAGGCTTTACAATGAAAAAGAGTAGCTTTATATTAGATTTAGGGGGAAATTCTTTGCTGTGTGAATGGTGAGACCCTGGCACAGGTTGCCCAGAGAAGCTGTAGCTGCCCCATTCATGGAAGTGTTTAAAGCCAGACTGGATGGAGCTCTGAGCAACCTGGTCTAGTGGAAGGAGTCCCTGCCCACGGCAGGGGAGTTGGAACTAGATGATCTTAAAGGTCCCTGCCAACCCAGGCCATTCTGTAATTCTATGATATGCAATATAAAAAGCAATCACTCAGACACTGGCCAACATTTTTCTGATAACATATGTAATAATTCTAGCCCACTATGCAAAAAAGAAGTTAATAAATGTATCAGTTACAAATAAATACACTGATGCCAATCATGCACTAGAACATGATTTTGGCTCTGGATCTGTGATTGATATATTGCTTTAATTATGATAAAAACATAGAAACTACCAATTAGCTAGACTAACTAGCCAACTACCCGTTAGCTAGATCCTGCATTTCATTTGGTATATGTTCACTCTGAACATGTAACTAGACCTCAAAAAGCAATATTGCCATTCAGCATTGTGTAACAGCGAATGATTTAAAGAGAAAGAGGAAACAGAAAAGTTTCCCTAAGGGGCAGTGTGTATTAGCTAACACAGTTCTGCAACACAGCTGGCTTGATGCTGGTTGAAATGTCACACAGGCAGAGAAGCCCATCAGGGTCTGCAGAGTGCACTCCTAGGCTTTGGAGATTTCCATATGGAATATACCACGAGCCAAGACGACATCTCATCATCAGAAGCAAAATTTCCCTGTCATCTCCTCCCAGCTGCACACCACTGCTGCTCCCCTCAAGGCAGCTCTCATTCCAGGCAAAGGTGAGCTGACTCAGCTCAGCAAAACTACGGAAAAATGACCTCTGGCAGAAAAAGGTAAACGTGAAAAAGGTAAGCCAGTGGAGTGAATTCATTACTCACCTTGTGGCCAAAGCTCATCACCAGAAGTGAGAGGGTGAAGCAGAGAAGGAAGGACAGTCAGGCCTTCTCCTTTGGGTGTCAGCAAGCGGCTGAGGCAGCCCGGCCCTGCTGCCACGCCACATCTGGAGGCAGCAGCATATGCTGAGCACTGGAGATCATTCCCCAGACCTTAAGCAGATGATTCCCATTAAAGTGTTACCTTAAGTACTTATATCTGTCTTCTAGCTATCAAATGACATTTTTGGCTCTATAAAGGATTTATTTTTTCCAAGTGGAGACTCTTTGTTTAGGGAAAGAAATGAGAAACAAAACAAAACAAAAAATTAGTACTGCTCCAGGCTGGTATGCTGCACAGATTATGTTACAGTGCTTCAATTTAAGATTTTGGTCTTAGAGAGAAAAATTGTATTAGTTTATGTTTCAGTAAGATATTTTTATTATATTAAATTCTTGACTTCAAAGAGAAGCACATACAATATCACTACTGGCTACAGGCACTAAGTTATGAACTACAGTTCAGTTTAGCCCACCAAAGCACAGTTCCTAAACAGCAAGTAACAGCTACATTTGAAACAAAACCATCCCTTATTAAGACAAGAATCCAAGTTTCTGAATCATTAACACAACTAACATGACTTCTAAATATACATTTTAATATGTACACTTTAAACAGTAAAAAAATCTAATTAACATGATCTATCAAAGGAATTTTTCTAGCCCTGAACAGATCCTTTCAGAAAAGCAGCTTACAAGTATCCTGGATACCAGGATACATTAAAGCACTTACTCTCAACATAGTCTTTTGTTGTCTTAGAGAAAAGTGTTACAAAATACCATTTGGTTACAAAAAGATAAAATGCACAAACTTCGAGAAATATTTCCTAGAGAACAGCAAGGAGCAGCAGGGGTCAGTTTAATGAGAAAATTGCGGAAGTCTCACTGGCTGATCTCAGGACAAGATTTATCTCATACACAGGAAAAGCAAATCACTGGATAAACTGACTTTATCTGATGGTTATGATATGAATAAAATGTAAGAGATTCCCATTTTCTTACACAGTCTGTCATTTGTTAAAAAGTTGTACTGTTTCAAATATTATGCCAGTTGTAAACCGGTCTGTTAAGCTGTTTGTACCAAAGTTTGTACCCTCAAACATCTTATTCCAAGTTGTATACCCCCTCTAAAACCCCGGGGTCCCCCCCCCCCCCCCTTCCGTCGAGCTAGGCTGTCGCCGTTCCCTGCCGGCTCCTCGAACTGCCAGCCCCGCCTAATAGGAAAATCCAAGGACTTCCATGGTGCACCGCTCCAAAACCGAAGTACAGTTGCCGGCAAACGGACCCAAAAGCCGCGACCCAGCACCAAATCCAGGTAAAAAGGGAGGCACTACAACACCGAGAAGACCCTCAGCTACCTAAAGACTGAATTCTGTTTCTGCCGCCTCGCCATAACCACAAAGAGACTGGGAAGAAGTGACGCCCCTAGACCACACGAGCCCAGTGGGGTTGCCGGGAATTCCCGCGAGATCGGAGCCTCCCGACTCTGCTGCGGGGAGAGCAGCAGATTCGCCTGACACCTGATCCTCAGCGGCGACAGGAGCGAGGGCGGCGACAGGAGCAGCGACGGCGCAGGCGACCCCTCGAGTTCCCCCTTTAAAGAGCTGACTAATAAAGGCTTTTCAAAGGAGCAGGTCTCCTGGCCGGTTTTTAACAATTTGGGGGCTCGCCGGGATCTAAGCCACGCCCAGAAGAGGACCAGGACGGGAAGGCGCAGCCCGACCTCGGACCTCCTGGACAGCTGGACATCCCGGAGCAGAGGACTTCGCTCGCCAGCCTCGTGAGACGCCACTGAGCAGCATCGGTAAGAACAACCGGTGGCGGGAGTGGAGACGAGCGGATGTGGAGTGAATGAGTGGGGGCCGGCAGCTCGGACCCCCCAAGCGAGTTTGGACTGCTGAGTACCCCCGCGAGGGGGCCGGCCGGGAAAAGCAGGAAGCGAGTGAACTGAGAGTGACTGAGGCGTCTCCAGGGGCATAGGCGCCCCCTCTGGACGTGCGGAGGAATTTAGAGAGTAAGTGGCACGTCAAAGAAGTAAGTGAGGCACGCACCACACTGGCTGAGGCTATAGCCCGGGGTGTCACAGGAGACTAGCGCTGGCTGGGGTAGCGGCTGGAACCCTAAGAGCGGGTTGCCCAGGCTACTTTCGGGGCTTGTGAGTTGGCACTGGCTGGGGTAGCTGTCGGGGTGCTGGGATAAAGAGTACTGGCTGAGGCTACGGCCCAGAGCGTCTGAGCACCGGCTGGGGTAGCAAAGATAAGCTGCTTTCGGGGTGCTTTGGAAACTGGCTGGGGTAGCTGTCAGAGTGCTGGGATAAAAGAGTCTGCATTGGTCGGGGGTATCTTGGGTACGCTTTCCGGGTTCGAGAGGTAGAACTGGTCGGGGGTACCCAGGGAAGAGGTACGCTGTCCGGGTGCAGGGGAGTAAAGGAGTGCTGGCCAAGGGGTAGTGGCTGAGGCCCTAAGGGCGGGTCACCAGGCTACCTGTGGGGCATTCCGAGCACTGGCAGGGGTAGTGCCCAGACCCTGAGGGGGTCCCTGGGGCTACTTACGAGTGCTCAAAGAGTGAGTGAGAGTTAAAATTTGGGCTGCCCGCCTTTAAACTTATGTGTGTGTAGGGGCACCTTAAAGAAGTTTAGTTAAAACAAAGTCAGATAATTTTGCTTTGTATTGCCCTGAAGTAAAGTTTCTGTCAGGGTAAGAGCACTGTAGTTTTTATTTGAAACCCAGTGAAAATGGGGGCATACATAAGTAGAGTGAAGCCAGTTGAGAAGAAGAGAGAGAAAAAGATAAGAAATATTCCACCAAACAGTCCACTAGGACAAATGTTAGAACTATGGGAGGTTGATGAGGCCACTAAAAGCTTAGACAGAATCAAGATGATCCATTATTGCATAGAAGCTTGGCCTAACCTAAATTTACCTGCAAAATGGCCATGGTGTGGAACTAGAGACCCCTGGATGTGTTCACAATTAACTCAATACTTGAAATCTCGAGGAGATTCAAGTATTGAACAGATACCCTATGCTATCTGTTGGCAAAAACAAGTAGTCAAAAATAAAACAACAAAAATATGTAAGTTACAGCAAGGGAAACAAGGGAATGAAAAGCAGAAGAACCAAAAAGAAGCTAGCCATAATTGGGACCCCTTAGAACATTTGCCTCCTCCTACAGTTTATCCCGAAGTAATCCTCCAACCTCACCTAAAAATCATACCTTCCCAAACTGTAATCCCTGTTCCTTCCCCAGCTTACCCCCCTCCAATTTATAACCCCTCTTACCCTCTGCCATTCCCTAACACTGGTCTAACCTCCTCTCCTTCACCATCCACAATCCCTGCACCTCCTCACAGCTGGGAGTTAGGTCTGGCACCTAACAATGCATCCTGTCAGGCAATAAAAAACCCAGAAAGTTACCCTTACAGTAACACCAGGTCAAAAACCAAACTCTTTCCCCTAAAGGAGGTCCCATTGGGTGGGGCAGTTGGAGGAATAGGATTTGTCAATACACCTTTAACAGCGTCAGAAGTCAGAAGTTTTAAGAAAGAGCTGGGGAATCTAGTTGAAAACCCAGTGAGAATTGCCAACCAAATTGACCAGTTTTTGGGCCCAAATATTTATACATGGGGAGAACTAAACTCCATCTTAAATATACTATTCAATCCAGACGAGGTTCGGCTGGTTAGGGCAGCAGGAATGCGCATCTGGGAAAGAGAAAACCGAATGGGCCCACCCGGTGACCAGAAGTTGCCAATAGCTGACCCAGGGTGGGACCCAAACAGAGGAGAAGAGAGGAGAAATATGGAAGATTATAGAAACCTAATGATAAGAGGTATTAAAGAATCAGTTCCTCAGAGTAGCAACACCAAATTAGCTTTTAACAGGATGCAAGAGAAAGATGAAACCCCAGCAGCCTGGCTGAGCAGGCTCAGATGGAATTTCCAGCAATATTCTAATTTGGATCCAGATAGCCCAGAGGGACAGATATTATTAAAGTTACAATTTGTCACAAAATCCTGGCCAGATATCAAAAAAAAACTTGAAAAGATGAAAGACTGGCAAGACCGAGAAATAAATGAATTATTAAGGGAAGCCCTAAGAGTATACCTTAAGAGAGAAGAAGAAAAAACAAAGGCAAAAACCAGGATTATGGTAGCCGTGGCCAGGGAAAGTGTAAAGGATCTCAGAAAGGATACTAAAAGTAAAAGAAACACAAAATCTTTACCAGGAAAGGTAAGAGAAAGGAACCCACCACCTTGGGATACTCTTCAGAGACCAGGAGAGACCCGAGCCTGTTATTATTGTGGAGAAATAGGACACTTTAAGAAACATTGCAAAAAAATGTCATTTAATGAGACTGTCATGAGGGAACAAGAGACATTAGAAAAATTATTGAGGAAGGAGGTCAAGGAGGATTAGGGGTGTCATGGGCTCTATGCGTTAGGGGACCCCATGAAACATCAAGAAGGGCCCATAGTAAATTTTGAAGTAGGTCCCCAACATGAAGAGTTTGAGTTTTTAGTGAATACTGGTGCAGATAAATCATGTATTAACCAACTTCCAGCTAAAATTGCAATTAAAAGAAAGACATGTGGAGTCCTAGGAGCAGAAGGGGAGCCTTTCGAGGCTTCAGTTATAAAAAATGTAGAAATTAAAGAAAATTCCAAAAGATGTGTCACTAATTCGATATATCTACCCAAAGTAGACAGTAGCCTGCTGGGAAAAGACCTGCAAGTTCAGTTAGAAGTAAGGATTCTTCCTAGAAAAGGAAGAATGGTGCTACAAATCATGAGGCTGACTGTTAGAGACTTAGGAGAAGTCAAGCCAGAAGTCTGGGCCGAGGAGGGAAAATATGGATATTTAGATATCCCACCTATAGAAATAAAAATGCAAGAAAATACGCCTCCTATAAGGGTCAGGCAATATCCTATTTCTCTGGAAGGGAAAAAAGGACTAACCCCAGTTATAACCCATCTACTCACAGAAAGAATATTAGAACCTTGTACGTCACCCCACAACACCCCTATTCTGGCTGTAAAAAAAGCAGAAAATAAGTTTAGATTAGTGCAAGACCTAAGAGAAGTAAACAAAAAAACAATTACCAGGCACCTGGTGGTACAAAACCCCTACACACTCCTGAGCAGGATCCCTAAAGAACATTCCTGGCTTACTGTAGTAAATTTAAAAGATGCTTTTTGGGCCTGTCCTTTGGCAGAAGGAAGCCGAGATTGGTTTGCTTTCAAATGGGAGTGCCCTGAAAGTAAGAAAAAGCAGCAACTAAGATGGACTCGTCTTCCTCAAGGGTTCCCTGAAAGCCCAAACCTTTTCGGGCAAGCCCTAGAAGAGTTACTAAGGCAGTTTATCCCTAAAAATAATGTACAAATCCTGCAGTATGTAGATGACCTCCTAATATTGGAGAAAGAGAAAGATGAAGTGAAAAAAAACAGTATTAATCTCCTAAATTTTCTAAAGGAAAAAGGCCTCAAAGTGTCAAAGAACAAATTACAGTTTGTAGAATCACAGGTCACATGCCTCAGACACCTCATTGGGGAAGGGTGTAAGAAATTAAGCCCTGAGAGAATCTCAGGTATACTCTCAATCCCAGCTCCAACCACAAAAAGAGATATAAGAAAATTATTAGAACTATTTGGTTATTGCAAACTATGGATAGAAAAATATTCCCAAAGTGTTAAATTTCTCTATAAAAAGTTAGTCCCACCTGAACCTGTAAAATGGACAGATAAGAATGAAGAACAATTGAAAGACCTAAAGACAAAATTGTCTTCAGCCCCTGTCCTGAGTCTCCCAGACCTTAAGAAAAAGTTTAACCTATTCATTAACTCTAGAGGGAGAATAGCTTATGGAGTATTAACCCAAGAATGGGGAGAACACAAAAAGCCTGTCGCATATCTTTCCAAACCTTTGGATCCAGTTGCAAGAGGGTGGCTGGCTTGCCTCCAGGCTGTAGCAGCCACAGCTGTTCTTGTAGAGGAAGCACAAAAACTGACACTGCAGGGAAAAATCATTGCACACACACCCCATGATCTCAGGACAGTGTTGAGCCAAAGGGCTCAACAATGGCTAACTGACTCTAGAATTTTAAAATATGAAGTAATTTTAACCGGCACCAGTGATTTGGAGCTAATCACATCAAAAAGTCTAAATCCTGCCCAGATCCTCTCAGGGGAACCCACACCAAACTTAGAGCACAATTGCCTGAAGATCATAGATTTACAAACAAAAGTAAGAGAAGATCTTAAAGATACACCTCTACCATGTGGGAGGGTGCTATTTATTGATGGATCATCTAGGATGACAGAGAAAAAGAGAATATCAGGCTATGCAATAGTCGAAGGTACAGAAAAAGACAATTTAAAAGTTATAGAAAAAGAAAAACTGCCCCCCCATTGGTCTGCCCAGTGTTGTGAAATCTATGCCCTCAAGAGGGGATTAGATTTATTAGAACAAGACCAAGGTACAATCTACACAGACTCAAGATATGTATTTGGAATAGTACACACATTTGGAAAAATCTGGGAAGAAAGAGGCTACCTAAATTCAAAGGGGAAAAATCTGATACATAAAGAATTAATTAAATTTGTATTAGAATCTCTTATGAAGCCCCAAGAAATAGCAATTGTACATGTCAAGAGACATCAAAAAAAGTACACATTTGAAGGAAAGGGCAACCAAGTAGCTGATCAAGCAGCCAAACTAGCAGCTCAAAGGCTGGGAGAACCAATAAAAATTCTTACTTTAAATGATGTACCAGCTAACAAAGTTAGTGAACCCATATATGATGAAAATGAATTAAGAGAAATAAAAAAGTTAAGTTTACACCAAGGGAAGCGGGGGGAATGGCTGACCCCAGATGGAAGAAAATTCCTAAATAAAGCAATTACTCGAAAAATGCTGGCAGAAATCCACAGCCTAAGACACTGGGGCACCCAAAGGTTGTGTGATCATTTCCTGAGAGAACACCTATGTGTTAGAATCTATAACCTGGCCAAAGCAGTTACTGAAGAATGCCTAATTTGTCAAAAAGTAAATCAAAAAGTAATAAAAAAGCCCACACCAGGAGGAAGACAAATAGCATTAAGACCCTTTCAAAGCATACAAATAGACTTCACAGGAATGCCTCCAATACAAGGACATAAGCATCTTTTAGTTATAGTTGATCACTTAACGCATTGGGTAAAAGCCTTCCCTACAAAAAGGGAAACAGCACAAGTAGTAATAAAAATACTACTAGAACACATCATCCCCCGATATAGACTGATAAATAACATCGTTTCAGACAGAAGCCCCCACTTTGTAGCACAAGTCCTGCATAATATTGTTAAAGCCTTAGAAATGAAATGGCAGTTACATACACCCTGGCATCCTCAAAGCTCAAGAAGAATTGAGAGAATAAATAAAACCTTCAAAAATGTATTAACTAAATTAATAACAAAAACTGGAATGAATTGGCTAAAATGTTTGCCCCTAGCACTCTTGAAAATCTGAGTTCGACCAAGGTCAGACATAGGGGCTTCACCATACACAACTATCCCGAATAAAAAAAACCATTGCCACTTCCCAGTGACTCTGATACCCCAGCAAAGACTCCCTCCAAATAGACCACCATTAGAGACCCAGACACACTTAAAATAACCTTCAAAAGACAACCAAAGCCCAATTAGAAACAAACAAACAAACAAACAAACAAAAAAAACAACAAAAAACCCGTTGTTCAAAATCTTTCCAAGTTGTTATCAAAAACTGTCATTTAAAAATGTTCTCTGTAAGTTGTTCTAAGTGTTAAGCTATTTTAAAAAGGTTGTGATAATAATATCATTACAGATCTCTTATAGGGCACACCACAGAAAGCCTAATCAAAAACTGAACAAGTGGGGGCACACTGAAAGAAACTCCATAAGGCCAGCTAAATAACTTCCCAACCCAAGAGGCAAGACCAGGTGAGATCGAGATAATGGTTCATACTGGACTCTTGGGAGGACTAATTATAGTCCTATTGATGAGCAAACCCACCGAAGGAGCATGCTCTAAGAATAACTATCCCACTTCCCTAACCCAAGAGGCAAGACCAGGTGAAATCGAGATAATGGTTCATACTGGACTCTTGGGAGGACTAATTATAGTCCCATTAATAAGCAAACATGCCAAAGGAACATGCTCTAGGAGCTACCATCTCATCTATGATGAAGAGAATCTGCAGTCCCTTATAAGAGTTCACACTCATGTAAGTCCCACGTGTTTTAATATAACCCAAGTAAAAAAAAAAAAAAACAATATTGGATGGCAAAAATTGCTGCAACGTTTATGCAACACCTAACGAGAGAGTGCCCTATAAGAGAATTGTTTTACCAAAAAAAAAAAAAAAAAAAAAAAAAAAAATTAGACAATCCAAAGGGAGTTGCAAATTTAATAAAAGAAAAGCCACTGAATGAAATTGATGAACCCCTTAATAAAAACTTACCTATTGACTTATTTATTGTAATAAGCATCCTTGCCAGCTTTCTACTCCTTCCCTGCATATTCCCCTGTTTAATTCGAACTGCAACCATTCAAGCAAGCCCCAAACCTACTGAAATAAAACTAGAACCCCAAACTGAAGAACTGAATAAAGCCAAAAGAATATATAACCAATACCAGAAATTAAAAAAGATATACTCCCATGAATCAAGAACTGCCAATTGATGCGGGCAAAGGCCCGATCAAAGAAATAGAGGGGAGACTGATATGAATAAAATGTAAGAGATTCCCATTTTCTTACACAGTCTGTCATTTGTTAAAAAGTTGTACTGTTTCAAATATTATGCCAGTTGTAAACCGGTCTGTTAAGCTGTTTGTACCAAAGTTTGTACCCTCAAACATCTTATTCCAAGTTGTATACCCCCTCTAAAACCCCGGGGTCCCCCCCCCCCCCCCTTCCGTCGAGCTAGGCTGTCGCCGTTCCCTGCCGGCTCCTCGAACTGCCAGCCCCGCCTAATAGGAAAATCCAAGGACTTCCATGGTGCACCGCTCCAAAACCGAAGTACAGTTGCCGGCAAACGGACCCAAAAGCCGCGACCCAGCACCAAATCCAGGTAAAAAGGGAGGCACTACAACACCGAGAAGACCCTCAGCTACCTAAAGACTGAATTCTGTTTCTGCCGCCTCGCCATAACCACAAAGAGACTGGGAAGAAGTGACGCCCCTAGACCACACGAGCCCAGTGGGGTTGCCGGGAATTCCCGCGAGACCGGAACCCCCGACTCTGCTGCGGGGAGAGCAGCAGATTCGCCTGACACCTGATCCTCAGCGGCGACAGGAGCGAGGGCGGCGACAGGAGCAGCGACGGCGCAGGCGACCCCTCGAGTTCCCCCTTTAAAGAGCTGACTAATAAAGGCTTTTCAAAGGAGCAGGTCTCCTGGCCGGTTTTTAACAGTTACAGACGTTAGTGATTAAGCTTTCAGTCTACTCCACCTCTATGAAAACCATGTAAAAGAAATTAAACTTAACAGCTGTCACAATTTCTGTTCCACTCAACTTCACTATCTGATTGCCAGAAAAAAGGATTTACCCCAGCAATGCTCAGGGAAACACGGTCTGCGGTTCATTTCGTGGTATAAATGTTTCTCTGCCTGTAAATCTGGACGGGTGCTTGTTTGTGATTTCTCATGTAACATGATTTTACAGCCATGTAGCCACCCCCACATTCTCTTTAGAGCAGCTCTGTAATGGAAATAAACAACATAATTTACAGTTCACATTGTCATAACTCGAGGGGAAAAAAAAACCCAAACAAACAAGATACTAGCTTTTTTACAATTTATTAATACATCGTTCCAAATTTGGGACAAGAAGCTCCACGTTCACTCTAGAAAAGCAAACACTGCACCTAGATGGAAAAAGCCATTTCATATCAGTTCTACGTATCACCCTCCTCTCAGCCCCACTCGAGGGAAAAAAATGTGCTCTAAGTGTAATAATATAATGGAGATTAGTGGAGATCCTGCAGGGAAATAAAAAACTGTGGGTCCTTCCCCACTGGAAATGGCACTTTCAATAGTGTCAGCAGCGCAAACGCTTCAGCATTAGCATATAACTGGAGTCATTTTCTGTCATCAGGCCTCGTTCATATGTAAAACAGGAACCCTCCCGTTTCCCAGGGAAAGAAGGTCTCCCACCCCCCACATGCCCTCCTCCAGCTGCAAGCAATACAGGTGCTAACCTATGCAAACACAAGGCAAACTCACTCTGCTGGTTTCTGGCTTTGGTGAGCTGCTGCTTCTCCCGCCACCCTCTGCCCTGGCCTCTGGGTGACTTCACTCCTCAGTGCTGATGACTTTCACACTTACCGTTCCTTCCCCCTGCCCCCATCCACAGCTGCAGTTCTTCCCGCTGCTCCTTGAAACTAGGCAGGAGAAAAGGAGAACCTCAGCTTGTACCTTTCTGCTTTCTCATTTAATGCTGATCACTCCATCTTTTCATTCCAACGTTAAGGCTTTTTGTAACTTTTTTTTTTTTTTTTTTTTTAGCATCTAATCTGATTGGCTGTAGCTAAGTTTCTAAATGCATTTCACTACAGAATTCATTTCACTCTGTGGTTCAGCACTGCCTGGAGTGCTACAAACTCAATCTTCAAAAGACTTACTCGCTCATTAGCATACACCTTCCTCTTCTGAGCAATGCCTTCAGGTGCAGTCACCCTCTTTTCAAGAGCATATTCCTCATCTTTACCTCTGAGGCACATTCCTCCTGCTCATCTCGGCCTGCCTATCTTCAATCTGCAGGGAAAGCAAGACACCGTAATTCACCCAGCAGCAGCAGCACCATGCTGAAGTCTCCTTTGCTCCTACCCTGTTCTGTGCAGATGGTGCCCGTTTTCCCTTATTCTTTGTTTTAACAAGCATCCAGTAAAAGATACAGGAATTCACTGTCTACAAACCAGGCGGCTTAGACTGCTCTTAACAAAAATAAACTGCTTTAGCCAGTCCTCGCTAAAGGAGGCCTCTAGAACCTCGCCGAAGTTTTACCATTTAAATTTAGACTAAATAAAAATAAATAAAGAATAAATAGATATTCCCTCTGTTCTCTTGCTAGCTGACTTTTGGCGTATACAAGAAATCTGGGAAAAGACTTTTTACAAGGGCCTGTGATACGACAAGGGGTAACGGCTTTAAACTGGAAGTAGGTTTAGATTAGATATTAAAATGAGATTATTTAGCGTGAGGAGGGCGAGGCACTGGAACACACTGCCCAGAGAAATTGTGGCCGCTCCATCCCTGGAAGTGTTCCAGGCCAGGTTGGATGGGGCTCTGAGCAACCCGATCTAGCGGAAGGTGCCCCTGCCCGCGGCAGGGAGGACGGCGCTGGATGATCTTTAAGGCCCCTTCCGATCCAAAGCGCTCTGTGATCCCATTACACGATCCCGTTCAGGCTCCAGCCCTGCAGTGACTTACTGACGGGCACTGCTTTCGGGAAGCTGTGACACACGGGCACATACGAGAGGAGCCGGCGGCTCGGCGGGGGCAGCGGCGTCGGCGCTCGGTGACGGCCGGGGCGGGAGGGGAGGCCGCCGCGCACAGCGCCGTACAAAGGGGCGGCTGTCGGGCTCCATCTTGGCGGCGGCGGCCGCCCCGGAGCCCGCGGCTGGCGGCGCTTCCCCTCCGCGGGAACAACATGGCCCCGCCCCGGTTCCTCCAACAAAGCGCCAGCGCTTCACTTCACCGAGGAACCGGCCTCCCCCACAGCCGACACCGCCACCCCGCCCGTCCCCGCCTTCAGCCCCCCCACCCCGCCCCGGTGGCGGCTACCGCCCCCCGCCACGCTCCGCTCCCGCCGCCGCGCTTCGCCCTCGGGCCGCGGCCGCCCGTCCGCGACTCACAGACCTCCTCCTCCTCTTCCTCCTCCTCCTCCTGCTCCCGCTCCCCCCGCCGGCGCTGCTGCCGGCGGCCCCGGCGGCCCCTCCGCCGCGGCCTCCCTGCCCCCGGACACGGAGCCCGTGAGCCCCAGTGCGCCGGCGGGGGAGGAGCGTCCCGGGAACGCGCAGCCCGACATGGGTCCGGCGGCCGCGCGGCCCCCGCCGCCGCCCGCAGCTCCGCCCGCCGCCCGCCGCTGAGCGGGAGCGGAGCGCAGGGGGCCGCACGGGGCCGCGGCGCCGCCCGCCCCGGATGAGGCGCCGCTCCCCCCCCGCCCCGCTCGGTCCCCGCCGCCCTCCTGCGCGCAGGGCCCCCGCGGAGCCCCCGCGGCCGCGGCCCCGATGATGGACAGGAACTACCCCACGACCCCCGGCTTCGCCGAGCCCCTGGCCCCGGGCACCGCGCCGCCCGCCGCCTCCTGGGCCTACGAGCGCGGCGCCGGCAGCCTCAAGCCCAGGTGAGGAGGGTCCGCCGAGGGGGCTGCGGCAGGAAAGGCCGGGGGCCGCGCCGGGGCCTGGCCGAGGGCGGCCGCGGGGGCCCCGGCGGCGGGGCAGGGGCAGGGCGGGGGGCGAGCGGGGCCCGGGGAGGCCGGGCCGGGCCGGGCGGGGCGGCGGAGGCCGCGTCCCGGCGGGCGGGGGGCGGCGGCGCGGGCTCCCCGCTGTCCCCGCGGCGGCGGCGGCGGCGGGGCGGGCGGTCTCCCCGCCCCGGAGGCTCGCGTCGGGCTGCGGCGCGGGTTCAAGAGTTCACGCGTCCCCGGCCGGCTCCCGGAGGGAAGCGGGGCCGCGGGCACCGGCGCTGCCCGCCCGAACAATGCTGCCCGCCGGGGCACCGGGCCGGCGGAGGCGGCCGCGCCAGCATCCCCCGCGCCCTTCCATTTCTCCGCCGCCGTGCGCTCCGCTGAGCCTGGCCAACCTCTCTCCTCCAAAGCGCTGCTCCGGGGCGTGCGGAGCCTCCGCTCAGCCAAAACTCGTCTACGGCGATTCAGTCCCACGGAGAGTTCTGCAAAGTTTCGGGAAGTGCGGGGAAAATAGAATCTCATTGGCTTCGGGTTGCCTTTTGATTGTGTAACTCTGCCAACTAAAACGAGTATTCTCTAGGCGATGGGATTTTCGTTATCGCCTGCCTTTTATGTCTCTAGCTTGATTTATCTGCAGTTCCCATCTCGACGGCGTTTAAAGGTAAAAGAGAGTCTCGGGCTAAAAATATCCCTTCAAAATAGGTGCGCTAATAGATGACTTTGCACTTGGTTCTGAAAGTGGTCAGACATGTCTGATAAGATTAATAGATTATCAAGTCAGAAGGACTGTTGCAATCATCTAGTCTGACCTCTTCATAATGCAGGCCATAGAATTTCCCCCCCCGCCCCCAATCGGTGTTTGAAAATAGAGCTTACGTTTTAGAAAGTGTAGTTACAAACTTCCAGTAAGGCAAAACTCAGCACAGTTCTCAGTAAAGTGTACAAGTGATTGATTTATATTTTATTTCTGATATGAAGGGGACTACCTTTAGGTTCTGGCCACTGAGTCTTGTTTATAGCCTCATCAGCACATTATGTGTTGCGTATGAATTCTTACGAATTTTAATTAATTTCTTGCTTTACTTATTTTTCCTAATAAAAAAGAACATAATCTTTTGAAGCTTATTACCAGAGATTTTTTTTCTTTTTTTCTTTTTTTTTTTTTTTTTCTTTTTTTCTACTTTAGTTATTCTCTCAGATTTGTTTTAGGTTTCCTCTAAGTTATTGTCACCCTTCCTGGATTGTGCACGTTGCATTTGAGACAATTGGTAATAAAGGCAATGTTAAGTGAGAAGATCACAGGACCTCCCTGGGATGTGAGGCTGTATATTCCCTGTTTCACAGGGAATTCCAAGGACAGGTAGCTTTTTGGCCAAACCCTTGCCCCGTGAAGCTCTTTAGCCAGTTTCTCTGAGGAGCTGCCTGCATGGCAAAGTGAGATCTCCGTATCATTCTTTCCAATTTTTCTTCCTAATCGCTGAACTGGTTTTGGTCATGTTGCTATGTTGATTTCAGTGGAAGTCAGTGACCTTTCTCTATTGCTTTTGCCAGTTCTCATCATCTCCTGAGGGTCATGCCAGCTATTCCATAAGGGAGGTTTGGCTTTCCCAGGTCGTTTAAGAATAGGTAGTGCAGAACCAGAAGTGGATCTGTCTTGGGTTTTATGAGAAATACAACTGCTTGATGATGTGGGGTTTTTTTTTTTTTTAATATTCAAAAGACTCTTCTGGGTTTACAACACAGCTTTCATTTTTTCAATAGGTGCTATACTAATACAGTCTTAAATGTGCATTTTGGGAATTCTTTAGAAGAAATGGCATGGAGAAAAGTCAAAAGACAAGTACAGTGCAGAAGCTCATTAGATCAATGCCTGCTGCCTATACCAAACAAATTAGTATTACTGCATCCATGTATGATATGGCAATATTTATGCTATGCTTCAGGAAACAATGTGAAGGAGACCTTGTTTTAGTTCTTTGAAGTTTCATCTCTGACCTCTATACATGGTGACAAATGATGCACTTAAAATATGTTGGCTGAAACATTTAACCTTTTTTTTTTTTTTAACTGTACCAAGAGCAGGGAAAATACTACAAATCGTATTTTGTACTTGAAACTCTCCTGAACTGGCTTCTGGCTCCTGAACAGGATTAATATGCCCGGTCTTTGGCCAGATTTAAAGATTTGAACGATGTTGGATGAAGTGATAAGTGGAGTCTGGGCTTTGGGTGCTTGTGGTTTCCTCTATTGCTGATAGCATTTGTCTTTGTATGCATGGAGTTGCTGAGGAATTGGGATGGAAGAGTCATTCCTGTCACTGCCAAGGCTTGCACCAGCCTGGAAGGAAATCACGAAGGTATGGATGTACTGTAAAGGAATATGCTGTCCATGCCCTTGACTTCTGTTACAGATCACGTCACGTTTTTCAAAGTGGTGTTTTTGATTGTGGTTGACAGGTAGTCATCTTAACAGCTGAAGCTGCATTAGCCTGATGTTAAATTAAAAAATGTGTGTCGTGTTCATCTGGTACTTGCTGGAAAAGAGTTCAGCCTGTGGGTGATATAGATAACAATATTTCATTCAGATTCCATATTTATGCTGTGGCAGGCTGTGTTCCCTTTGTGTGGAGAGCCGTGTTCACAGTCTCAGCTCATCAAAATGATTTCTCCTCCCTACAAGCGTTGCTCCTGTCTTCCTGCGCTTCCCTTCAGCCATCTGGTTTTTATCCTGCTCCCTATTTCTTGCAGGCACTGTTTTGTCTGTGCAATGGCACTACTCTTATCAACTAAAAGGAAGTGTGTGGTGAAGTGTTATGAGGACATTGCTACTGGGCCTGCTGTGACATAAGTGTTCCCATGGAACAGAAGATGGTGAACTGGGGATGGAAGCTGATGGAAATCACTGGGATCACTGAGTTGACTTAGCAGGAGCCACCTCTGCTCATTGGGACAGTGCAGCGCCAGCAGCCCTGGAGCACGGGCTGTGGGGGTGCTCCTGTCCTCCACATCGCTGACCCCCAGAGCCCTTGCACAACCTGTCAGCATCTTGAAGGAATTTCTGGTGGTTCTAGGAGTGCACTGCTGCTTTTGGCCTTTTACAGTAGGTGTCAGAAAAATCCTGCCGCTGTGCTTGAGCCCTCTTTTTGTCAAAAGCTGTTGGATAGCAGATGAGGTATGTCATGCTTACTTGCTATTGCTCAGGAATTACTGAGTTTTTGGATAACAGGTGACCTGTAATAGTGTGAGAGACTTCTGCAACTGCTTGGGAAGAGACATCGAGACAGGTGATAATGGATGCGGTTTCTGGTTGAGTTTCTCTGGCTTGGGGGTACTCCTAGGCTTTCATTTAGAGAAGGGTTTTTACTCGTGGAAAGATCTCACTGTTCCTGTTCTGTTTTTACCACAGCTTTAAGACTCAAATCTGCTGCATGTGATTGTAAGTCAATCACAATTGTTTTGCTGTTGATTTAAGTTTTATGGTGATTGCCGTGGTCTCTGATGTTCTTTTCTGCCTGGTAGTTTGTATCCATCTCTGCCCTACCCAAGCATATGGGATTTTATATAATTTAATTCAATATGGTTCTTTACAATAGATAGCACTGACATTATGTTAGTGTGGCCTATAACAGCTAATCTAAGATAAAGAGGTAGTTACTGTGATAGTTCACTTACAAAGTTACATAAATGGGAGACTTTTGTGATAAATGGTTATGATGGGTATTTTAACTCATTTTTGCATAGCTGTCAAACTAATGCTTATTGTAACAGCTGTATGATAATTGTGTTTTAGTTAAGGCTCAATTTTAAATTCTAATGGATTTTTGCATAGCTATAAGAACTCTGTAAGTGTAGAGTGTTTTAGAAAAGCAGAGAACATTTTCTTTCATCAAATGAAATTGTTCTGAGAGGTGAAACCGATGTTTGTTGTTAAACACACCCTACAAAAAGTTCCCTATGGCGTATTATTTCAAGTGTTGAAAGGAAAGCTCATGATCTGGCAATATGCTTAGAATTTTTGAATTAAAAGGCACAGAAAGAATAAATAAATTTTACAAACTTATAGAAAGATAGGTCACTTTTAAAATCTTAACCAAATTTTCTGTCATATCTTATATCTGAAACATTTATGCAGACAAAATAAACACAGGTAGTCCATGGTATAGTGGAGATACCTTACTGGCTGGCTTTTATTGGCCTTCCTTTCTTTCTTTTTTTCACCTGCATTCAGCACACCCTGAAATCACAGCTGTGGGAAGGTCAAAGATTGACTGAACAGAGGCTGTATGTGTTCTTGCTCTGTGTCCCATAGCTTTTGCCTGGTGCAGATGTGTGGTCATCTTGCAAAATCTTGGCTAAAGTTTCAAAATGAGCCAGCCAGGCTTGTTTGGATTTATATGCTGCTTACCTGTGTAAGATTTAATGCCAGCTTTACGTGAAAGATTTCAAGCAGTGTGTGTCATTCTGCTGCAGTAAGAAGTGGTGATAAAAATTGTTTTTAGGAGAAGGAATGAGCTGAAACTTAGTCTGAGGGTGCAGTTACCTGAGAAGGCTGAACTGGCTGCTCAGGCTCGCTGCTGCTGAAAGAGGCTCCCTTCCCCTTCCCTTGTCTTGGCCTGTGGCGTTTGTGCAACTGCACAGGGAGCTGGTGTCATTTGTTAATCCATGAGAAAACTCTCCTGGCCAAAACAGTGAACAGCTTGAGCTGGATAGCTGTGCTGTCAGACTGGAACCCAGAGGTGGCACCTGGGGATGAGCAGGGAGCAGAGCTCTAAGGAGTGATTCTTCCCAGTGGTTCTGGACAGGGTTTAGATGGGCTCAGTCTTGCCATGTCAGAGTCTTCGATGAACATCCCACACAAATTGTGCTGCCTGCTTCCCTGCCAGGAGCACTTGCTAGGTGTCTGTGTTAGCTGGGTGCCAGATCTCTCTTGAGATCACCTACAGTGATATTTCAGATGTGAGCCCTTTCCCATGGAGCCAGCATCTTCAACACAGGGTACAGAATTCATTGTTCTGCAGGAAAGGGGAGGTGTATTCCACCACTTATGCAAAAAGTGTTTCAGTCCTGTGTGTGTGTTTTGCCTTTCATCCTGTTAACTTTAAACATAGGTGTGTTTACCTTATACCAACAGAGAGCAACCTTTTCACCTTGTTTCTTCTGTACTTTTGCCCACCTTTTATTTTTTTTCTTGGAGTTGCTGCTGATTCTGGCATAATGGTGTCATAGGAAGGAGGCTGTTTTTAGAAAAATCTTTGTTCCTGTCAGGAAAACAGCACCTATGTCTGAACTGTGTTAATTCTAAACAATACTAGGGCTCTTGTAGAGTAGGTGTATTTTGCATGGATATCTTTGTCTGTTGTAGTTTGTCAAAGCTTTCACAAATTTGCATGTCAAGAAGTTACTTTGCATGGTGAGTGCCTATTCCATACATTAAACAAAGAAAAGACGAACCAAAACAAAAAGCAGTTAAAAGGCAGTACATTAATAGTCTCACTTCAGACTTTCCTCGGCAGCTTTAACTGTGACAAAAATAACTTCGAGCGGCATGCAGCATTCAGCCTTTCCAGCACAGCGTTTCTTGCTGTACCATGCAAGTGGCAGAGAAAAGAAAATGCTTCAAATTTTTAAGCAAAGAGAAATGCTTTCAGAGAAGACAGAGTGCATGGTTATTAAGTACTACGTTTACTTGTCTCACTGGGCAGATTTCTTAGATTTTGACTTCACTTCTGCTCTCTATTTGTTCATGGCTCCTTCTGTTTCATTGCCCTGGACGGACCTGAGGCTGAGTGGACACTTATATTTGTTAGAGCCTCCTCAGGACCTCTCTGATGATGGACTACAAAAAGAGGCAAGGGAGATGTTATTCCTGGATTTCTGCATACTTGAAAGTTTCTTATTCCAAAACAATTCAGCAAGAACCTACATATGTTTAGACAAGCTTTTGCTTTCCCATATTGCTTTTCTTGTTTTTCATCTTCCTTGTACATGCCTAGCTGTGTTGCTTGTTTAGGGCTTGGAAAAGTGCAGCCAATTATGCCCAGCAGGAAGAAGGCACCCTTAGGCATCCTTATCTTAGAGTAATAGTGTTTACACAGCAGGATCCTAAGGAGCATTTATTCCTTAATAATCTTAAGGAGTTATACTTGGGGCAGTCATACATCTAGATTTTGTTGGAGATATCCCTCCTTTTTCAGCTGGCAGTGTTGTGTGAGAAGAGCTGGAGGGCTGCAGCCCTTCGTCTAGCATTTCCAGATGTCTGGCAAGTTGTTCTGGGAGCTTTAGGTCATCCAGAACGTGCCAGACAAAGGGTCACACACGCCTGCGTACCATGGGCCACGCTGAGTGTACCAGCCTGTGCTGCACCTTCCACACTGCCCTTCTTCCTGACCAGGAAATCCCTCTCAGAAATATGGCAGCTTGGTGTTTCACACCACATCCTGTTTACTTTCTCTCGTCTTCGTGTCAAAAATTCCAGTGCTAGACAGCGAATAATCCTTCAATCCCAACGCTCGTCCCATTTCATTATGTTCTGCCGAGTCTGCCAAGAACAGGATTTCTAATAAGTTTTTCTTGAATCTGATCATTTGTTCATTTGCTGTGCAAAGTGATTGTAGAAAGCCAACTCCTCCTTACTCTGAACACAACCATGTGTTAACTACCTTCAGCTGCTGGCACTGGTGAGCTGGAGTTTGCTGATAGTCAGCACCACTGGAGAGAGATGAGATTTTCATCTTCTCCCCTTCAAAAAAACTTTGTTTTGTTATTGTTTTTAAGAGAATACGGGGGTTTTCACCAATTAAAGGGTATTTTTTTAGTTCGTGTGTGTGTGTGTGTATGCTGTTTTGACCTTGGTTAATATTTGGTTTTGTTTAGACATTTGCATGATCATTGTGAAAGCTCAACTCAGTACCTGTGGCATATTTGAGGAATTTGTTTAATATAGTGTAGTTTTTTCTGTCTCAAAGTAAATGCCATGTAGCCTGTTTTCTGCACGTTTTCCGGCTGAAGCATTCACGAGCAACTGCGTTCATCTGGTATTTTCAGCTACTTAGTGACTTGTGACAAGCGAAATGGTAGCCAGGGTCCCCTTTACAAGGTTAAAAATGTCAATTTATACCTGTTTTAGGATGAGGAGAGCACTTGTGAAGAAGTCTAAGAGCTAAATTCAAGACCTGTGCTATTTCCCATATAAACTTGGTTAATAATACCCTGTGATGCTTCCTTTAATATAAAGGACTCTTTGCTGCTGTGTTTTATAATGAACTGTGATGTTAATGTGTTAGATCTTTCCGGGGCACACCTCCTAAATTGGGATGGAAGTGGTGTTAGTCATAGGGGTACCTCTTGTTCTGAATCTAAAGGAGCTCACATGAGCTGCTTAGCCCTTGTAGTGTGTTGTGGGATGTGAAAACACTGTGCTGGACATGCTGGGAGGCTTAGAGCCCATCCAATGGCCCTAAATTTTTGGCTGTAGGGTGGCAGGATGTGCTATCTCAGATGTGGCCCTATTTTATGCCAGTGGCTGTGGGCCATGAGGCCACTGCTCTTCACAGGGGGACATTTTAACTTCACAAAACCTTGAGAAACTGCCTTATTTCAGTCCTGAGCATTGGAGACTCTGTGGCAAGGGCAGTAAATCAGAGTGGGTTATTATGTGTGCCCCTGTTTCCCTGGACTGAAGCACAAGGTCTTTCCTGGGTTATGGAACTGGAAAGTGCTTCAAGCTTTGGTAATGGAAGGAGCCCACTGACAGCACACAATGACAGCACACATGTATTTACAATTCTTACCTCTTTCTGGGATGAAAATCTCAACTTCAGCATCATCCTTTCCACATAAATGGAAAATAAAGGGCTTATTAAGAAATGGGATATCAAGTATTCCTGTAGTGCCCTAAAGGTGAGACTCAAGCTTGCCACAAGATATGATGCTGCACTAACTGTGGGAGGATGAGGGTTGAAAAGCATTTCAGTAGGTAAAATGAGCTGTAGTTTTATTAAGGCTCTGATGTGGCTAACCCACATCTTGAGATAACGCTCTGCTGATTTTTATATTTTGAAATAAAATTTTGTTATGAAAAGTAATAGAATCCTTTTTGTGTGTATCTCAGCTGTAATAGAGGATTATGCTGTGTGTCCAGCCATAAATACTGGAATGATCTTGAGAAAATTTTTGAATATGCCCCAAGTACGCTTTTGATAACAGAATAGTATCACGTATCAGGGAAAAAGTGTTAGATTTCCATTACTGTCTGTTAAAAAATCTTTGGAAATTGTAAGTAAAGCTCTAGGAGAGAAATATTTATAATTTTAAAAATCACAGCTATTCTCTTTATGCTGGGTAAAGCAAAAGTTCTTTCATAGAGGGAAGATAAGAGAAGAGGATAAATAAACATAGTGACAAAATAATCCAGTGTCTCAAAAGGCAAGGCAATAAGATTGCAGACCTCGTGGTGGTGGAAGCTACACAGACCATAATGATACTCCTGTTTCTGCAGGCACTGATTGAGTAGAAGCTGTCAGGAAGGATGTATGAATCCCCAAAACACTGCTTGGCAAACAAATGTCTTAAAATTATTTCTGACACCGCATTATAATGTGAATTGGGAGGAAGGTGTTACAGTGACTGTTTAAATGATACTGTGTTAATAAGGGCATCAAAGTTAGTCTTAAATATTCAGAGCTGGAAAGCACTGAAAACTCCTTTCCAGCCCCTGAAATCTTAAAACATGCATCAGGAGCTCTAGACTGACATAGTAGAGTAGCTTAATTTTAGTTTCTTTTTTGTAAGCTGCAAAATTTCTGTTAGAAAGTTGTTTTGGTTGAGTTACAAAGTTTTTTTGTCAAAGCCAAGAGAAGCTGTTCCAAATTTACCAGTTGTGATTTAAAAAAAGAGAAAATTATTTTGTTAAATGTACTGCATTTCAGCCATAAATAACCTCATAAAGACAACTGCTTTAGGTTGCATGCATTAAAAAATAACACAAAGTAGTTTGTCGAGTCCCTTAGTAGTAACTGAAGTTGAAGTTTATAAATAGATTATTTTTATCTGGATATTAGTTTTCATGTACATGTTTTCAAGACAGAATTTAACTGATTTTTTGCAAACAGATTTATACTGTCTTTGTTGTTAAGAACTCCACAGGTTACTTAATCAGACAAGCCAGCACTTGCACTGAGGTATTGAAGTCCTAGTAAGACTATTTTGGCTTTCTTGTTTTTCAGTTTTGAAAGGATCAAGCCTAAGGAGTTCAGACACATTAACATGGGAATAAAAGGGAGATGGACCTTTTGTGTCATAAAATCTCTTTATTCCCTTAAGATGTGATATGTATTCAGGTGAAGAATCACAGGAACAGCATGAACTTTTGCTTATTGAGGCAGCTCCCTGCATGTAATTTTCCACCTCAAAATCTATTTCTTAGAAGCTCCTTATCTCTGCTCCTAGAAAGCGAGGAAGTGATGAGTGTTTCCTCTCACAAGCACCTCCAGGCAATCCTTGGCCCACATTGTGGCAGTCTCAGCCATGCTCTTGGTGGCTCTGCCTTTGAATTGAAGGGGGAAATTAACATTATAGCTTCATTTTTAATGAAAGAATGGAGGGCGATTGCCTTTGGTGTGTTAGGATGGGATTTATTCTACACTGGGTATGTAGTGTGTCATTGCATTAAAAGGGAGAATGTGCCATAACCAACAACAGTGGGGCTTGTCAGTAAAATGCTATTCCTCTGTGGTTTACTGACTCAGTACTGGAGTCTCATTCTGTATTTTCCATCTTTCCAAAAGTCATCTGTCTTGAAGAAAAATGTTAATAATACTTAAAAATATTGACATCTGTTTTTTTCTTGCTGTAGTCAAAGAACAGGCTAGGCAAATGCTAAAGGTGTATGCTGTTCTTAAAAGAATGCATTATGTACCTTGAGGTATTAGTTTTAAAGATGATTTTCTTTTGATTTTTTCAGCCGTGAACTTTATTTTTCAAGTAGCGTTTTTGTTTCCCTTTTGTTTCTTATACTGTGGGGCAAACATATCTGTGTGCAGACCATCTCTGTGTTTTAAATTCAGCCCTGAAGAAATTCCACCCATTTTCCTTCTCCCCCCTTTCACTCCTGGATCTAGGTTTAAAGGCTCAAAACTTATTTCTGGGCTGAACAGATGAGTGAGGATACAATTCAACATCATAAAGTCACCCCAGGACACATGGACACTGCAACTCTTCTGGATTGTTAGATATTCTTTCTCTTCGTGCAAACACAATGTTAAGGTTTGTCTTGTCTTGTATGATCTAATGAGAGGATCAAGGGAATTAGATGCAGGGAGTAGGCTGGTTTCCTATTTTTCTTGAACCTGCCAACATATTCAGGCTTCAACCCAAATTTGTGCTTGCACTGTCTTCCCCCTCCCCTAGTATGTCTGTGGCTGGGAAACAGAAGTGAAAAATCACATATTGTATACATTTTAAAAATATTTTGCACTCAAATGAGTTTCTGGGCTGAGAAGGCATTTGTTTTCCATTGGAATTAATTTCTAAAACATTATTTGTTTCTGTTTTCTGTTGTCTTTAAGGGCTTTCTGTGCTTTTAAACTTCCAGAAATGTGTTGGATGGGAGTGACTTGATGTTACTAATGATATTGAGCTCGTTTACATAGCAACTTTATTCCTGGGCGACTCCCTTCTCTGCTTCTTAGGATCATGGCTTTTTTTTAAATACAAGATTAAACCCATTTCTGGGTTGAAGTCATCTACCTGTAACATTGCTGTTAAATTTGAATTTTGTTCTGAGCTGCAGGTAACCCCTAGATACTGAATCACATTCTTGTTTGACTGTAGCAAACAGGGAACTCTCGCTGTTACAATGGGCAGCTGAGTGGGCATTTACCCTCTATTTCATCTGTATTAAATTCAAGCCATGTTTTCGAGTCATACTCTTCTATTCTTTCTCCATGAGATGTTTGAGTAAAGGCAAAATAACGAAGATAAGTATTTAAGGGAAGTAATAAGTGTTGTATCTAATATTAAAGCAATCCTAACTACGTACTTGCCAGCCACTAATACAACCTGGAACTGCATTTTGACACATCTGAAATCAAATACAGTGGACAAAAAGAGATGTAAGCTGCATGTCAGTTTCTATAGCTTATATTTAGGATGACATTTTTAATGTTTAGAAGTGCATTTGTCGGTTTTATGACTTTGCTTTCTGTCTCTGGGTGGAATTTGCTATAGCACAGCTGAGTAACTGGTTGGCAAGAGACTCCTTTGCCAAGTGTCTGGGCTCTGGGATAAAGAGGGAAACTTGAGTGATACTTCCCCTATTTCACATATATCTCAACTAAGATAAAATGCAAAGTTGGAGTTTAAAGGTGTTTTCTTGCCAGTGCGAGCCTATCGCTGTTCTTTTTAATCTCCTTTATGGTGATTTAATTAGAAAGAGGCTGTGCCGAGTCATCTTCTCACAGGAGCTCTTGTTTTCAGTAAGGCAGAACGGGCAGACAAAAATGAGATCAAATTTCCTGGTCTGCCTCAAATCTGATGCCTTGTGTGCACGCTGGGTTGTTGGCTTTTGTTGTCTGGGCTTGGTTGTTTTGGTCTCAGCCTTGTCAGCCTGTGCAGGACCCCGGGGCTGGGGGCACTGAGTTCTCTTCTCAGGGTGCTGGGAGCACCTCTGGGGTCTCCTGGAGCCAGGAGTTTCCTGTGCACCCATTGTCTTGTCCAGTTTCACTTCAGCCCACACCGTTTGAATGCTCCGTGATTTACTGTGCAGGTTTCTGTAGCAATTTTCCTTTCTATGAGAGGCAGGAGTTATAAGTGCCTAAGAACAGGGGATGGCACCCAGAAGTATCCTTTGCTCCTGAAGGCTTCTGGCTTTCCATGTAAGTATTGTGAGCTTCCCTACTACTTGAATGATTGCTGTTACTAAACCAAACATAACCCAAACACCCTGCCTCTCCCTCAGAAAACACCAAATGCAAAATAATCAATCAAAAACTTGAAGAATTGCTAAGCTGGAATGAAGATTTACCTAGAAAATAAAGTAGAAAGATGAAAAAAGTTTACTTGAAGTAAAAGTAGTATCATTACATGGAAAGGGGATCAAGGTGCTTATGTAAAGTGCTTGTTTTCTGTTGGTGTGTTTTATTCTGTATGGATGCTTTGGAGAGCAAAGTTATTTGAAAAAAGTAAAAGAAATAAAATTACTTGTATTTCCAGTGTTTATTGCGGCTGAATTTTGTTTGTGTGTAAAAATGACACTTCCATCTGAGTTTGAAGTTGTGAAATGCATCCCTCACTTGTGTGAAGCATAAACCTGATAATTGTCTTGGCAAGTGAAGAGGGTGGTGAGTGCAACGGGACTCGATAACCTTTTGCAGATGGAGACCTGAGTTTGTATGAAACCATTGGGTTGAAGAATGCTTTGAAAAGAAATGATCGTGAGAATAGCAATGCAAACAGATGTGTGAAGGGTCGATTGCTGACAGACTTAAACTGGGCAAACAAGAAGGAGTTGTAAATCAAGGCTGAGGGATTTTAGTAACAATGAAGTGCAATGACTTTACAGTTTTCTTCCAGCAATTTTCCTTGAGAAGTAAAAATCTTCTATTAGCCCAACTGAGGCACCTGAAAAAAGTCAGATTAATACTCAAGTCATTTCACTTCCATTGTCATATGCATTTTTTGATTGCATTATTACAGCAATGACAAATAATAACTCTTTACAGGGTATCTCTTAAATATTACTCTAAAATCAAATGTATCTTTTCAATGAAAAATACTTCAGGGGGAACTATTTTCAAAATTCATGTGTCAAATTAATATTATTTCCTCGCAGTAATCACTCCATTGTGCAGTTCTTTATGACAGTGGAAGTGGGAAAACACTGTGATAATCAGTGATAAGGGCTGAGTGCTTTTTGGAACAGTGCATAACAAAGTACCGAGTAATGGGAATGTTTCTTCAGAAACTTATCTGACATTTCAGTGCAAATAAAAACTCAGACAATTGTAACAAACTTCCAAACAAGAGCACACAGAGCTTGGTAGCCAGAAGGGTGTTTGCCATGCTGGATGTATTTTTGATATGTGAATTACATGCTGTGTGAGTTCATCTGTTTAAAAGTTAAATTTTATAAAAAGAAACCCTAAGGCAGTAATCTCTCAGATTGCCGTGCTTGTTTAGGATAAGCTTATGTAAACTGAAGGCATATATGCAAGGCTTTTTGAGATAAGAATCTACATTCCAGCAAGCAGTAATTATACAATAAACAATTAACTGCTCAAATAAATGCAATGTTTTTTATTGAAAGACAGATTCATTTTTGAGGTTGCGGTTGCATTAGCTATGAGCTGGGAGTTTGTATATTAAAAAAAGCACCATCATACACTTTAGTGTTCTAAGATGCCCATTGTTACTAGAATTTTGAGGTTCTAGTAATTAACAGTGTTTCTGAGGGCTGAAGTCTAGAGGTTCTTTTGTATCCCAGTGCTAATTCTAGCTCCTTCCTTGCCACAAAGTCTTTGTCCAGGTTTGTTTTACAAGTTGCTTTTATCTTCCAGAGCATTCTGCCTCTGGTCTGCAGGTTTGTGTGTTTGGCTGTCTTGTGTGGTATTGTGTGGACTGTACCTGCCCTTTACAAAAGAAGGTGTTTCTTGTAGAGGAGTGCAGAGGGGGGAAATTAATCACAGTCTTCACTGAGCAACAAATAGAAATCTGAAATAAACCAAACAAATAATAAAACCCCAAACAAACAAAAAACTCCCTCACAGCGAATGTTTCAACAAATAGAAATCTGAAATAAAACAAACAAATAATAAAACCCCAAACAAACAAAAAACTCCCTCACAGCGAATGTTTAATTTCCAAAAATTTCAGGTGATTAATAAAAGTTCATCCACTTTTTACTGATGGCCTTTTGCTTTTACAATTAAGGAAGAGGGATGAGGTGACACTGCCTGATATACTGTAGTGGGTTTGGGGGTCTTGCCTCATCTGGAAGAGGTTTTGCTGCCAAGTGTAGCCCCTGTTCCCTGGAGCATCACCAAAGTGCCTCTCAGCCTGAAAATACCAAATGGGAAAAGGAAGCTGTGCTGCTGTAGAACTTTAGAATTTGCCTTTAAAGTGTGTGTGAAAGAGAAGTCAGCACCACATATTTTTATATAGGTGAAAACTTTAAGTAAACTTGCAAGAAAACCTAAATACAAGCTGTTGCTGTTGCAGGAAAGTTTTCACAAGCTCAGCATTTTTGTGAGCAAAGGTAATTCTTGCCAACAATGCATGTGCTGCCATGCTTCAGTTTAGAAACTGGCTTTCTCATGTAGTGCTTTTTTATTTATTAAAAAGACCTGAAGAAAGCGTCAAAGTCTCTGAAGTTCTATGTTTGGGCTTTTGGGTTTTTTTAGCTATGCAAGTTTGTTCAAAAGCCCCAGACTACCTTAACTTCACAATTTTTCTTGTGAAAATACTTGCATTTCAATGGGCTTTATTACTTGTGTAATGTTTGATGTGCAGAACACTGTTGCAGTTTGGGTTGTTTTTTTTTTTCTTCCTGGAAATAATAGAAAATGTTTAATGCTGTAAATAGAAAAAATAACCTACAGTGTCGTGCAATCATGTCTGCCAGTTGTCCTTAGCAGTGATACAAATAGTTAGATTTCAGTCAGCATATAATAGGAATCAGTTGCTGATGCATAGTGTTGAACTGCACAAAGATCTGTCCTCTGCAGCAGAAGCACAGGGATCTGCTGACTCTGAATTTAGGTTTGGCAATTCTCTAAATTGCAATTATTGCTGTGAAAGGTGTTAAAGTGCTAGACAATGAGCACAACTGAGAAAAGCAGTAGCCAAAGTTCTTTGTTTTTTCAAAGGATTTTGGTTCATTCTTTAGGCTAGTGCTGTAGCCTGGCGTGCTGACTCTAGAGCATTGCTGAAGTGGAAAATGCATCCCCTGATAGTGCATCTCAGGCAGGAAAGTCCTGCACAGACAGGCTCTTGCTGGTTCATGATGTGTGCAGGTCACAATGCTCTAAGAGGCTCGTCTGACTCCTCTCATCATCTTAATGAAAACGGAGCAAGCCCAGTGATGTTGCCAGTTTTTATATTATTTGGTGTCTTCTATAAAAGTTTCCCATGATGTCATGATTCCTGGCACCGAGAGTTCAATTTTTCCTTATGCAGAGTGACTGCCCCTCATCCCTGGGGATGAAAGATAAGGGAAGGCTCCCTTACAGCAGGCAGCAGGGAGGGTTGTGGGTTTTGTTGTTTGGGTTGTTTTGGCATTTGTTTACACTTGAATTTTGAAATTAAAGCAATCTCACTTGTGTACTGGAGTGAGTATCGGCTACCCATAAACTTAGTGTCCAAAAGTCAAGAAAAGAAGATAAATGGTTACTCGATTGTGCTGGCCTTAATTTTTTTTTCCCATTTAACAGGTGCTATACACAGCCAAGTCTGGGGAAGCTTGAAAGTGTGGGGATTTTGTTTTGCTTCCCCCTCTTGTTTCTGCTTTTTAAACTGGAAATCATTAGGGCTTTTGGCAAGTTCCTAAGGTTGCTTGATATTTAGATTGCATTTATTTCTATTCTGCATTATTGGTTTTGCATGGACCCAGACAATATATATTTTCAGTTTGCTTCCATTAAGCCTGATTGCAACATCATGTTAATTTAGGTGACTCACTTAAAAATGTTAAATAAAAGCTGTGAATCATTAACTTGCATTTAATGCTAGGAGGTCTGAAGATGGATTTGTCACTTGGCAGTTCTTTCATTGTCAATTTTATTAAATTGTACTGAAAGTACCAAAATCTTTTTAAAAACAGTTGCTGCTTCAGCTTCCTAGTCGTTTCAGCCTTTGAATTAAATGAGGTCCTGTAAGTTTTAATGGAATTTAAAAATGTAAATGTTAAAGTGGGCATGTATCCATAGTTATCTGCTTTGCAGACTCTGTATCAGTAAATCATTACAAAAAGTGTCCAGTGAATGTTTCTTGCAATTGAACTCTGTCTGTCTGACCTAGTCCTTCATAAACTTTTCTGTAACCAGCTTTGATTTTTTTTAAGATTTTCCCCCACCCTTTGACTTTTTAGGTTTCAATAGTACTCTTTTTATCTGCTTAACATTTTTTGTGATAGCGTAGCAGAACTAGATCTGTCTGATCTTGGGCTTTTGTTTTCCTGTATTTCTTTAACTTTTTGGCTTGTGATCGAAATTTCATAATTGTTCTTTGTTTCTCTAGCTGCACATTTTGTTAATAATGTTTAATTTCTTCCTTAGCTTAAGCTATGGAGGAGGACATTCATCACATTCAGAAACAGACCTTCACAGACAGACATACACAGCTTCTCATCAGCTTCCTGGATACTCAACTACGCAACATCCTGCTGGTAACTGTCCATTGCACGAGAATGCTGCTTAAATAGCTACAGAGGAAAAAGAAAAACAAACCAACTGTTATGTAATTTAGATTAAAGTCAATGAATTTTATACTCAAAAGACGTTTGTCATGTAAGTGCTGGCAACTGGCATTAGGAAAGCTGAGTGTGTAGCAGAAAGTTAATGGTTGTTACCTTTTATCAAAATGTCAGAAGTGGAAAGGAAAATATAAAAGCAGGTTATGCTTGGTATCTTGTTTTCAAAAAAAGCTGCACTTGCTCTTTAAAAATCCAGCTTTTCAGGATTTGGCCTATGCATAAGGGCCAAATGTCATGTCCCTCCAAGCCAGTGGCAGAAATGCTGCCAGCACCTCCAGACTAAAGCAAACAGCACGAGTGACCTGTGCTGGACCACGCTGCTGGTGGCGCTTTTTGTGCGCACGGAGATCCTGCTGAGCAAGAGTTAAAATTCATTTAAAATGTAGCAGTGGCTTAGGCTGTGTTACATCTGCATTGGAGTCTGATCCTGATAGCCCCTCACTGAATCAGAAGATGGGCTTGACCTCTTCGTGCTCACTTTGCAAGGCAGTTTCCAAAGAAAGGTGTGTGAGCTCATGTGCTGACTGGAGTCTGTAGTCTCTAGGCCAGGTCCTTGATCAAGATGATGGAGGGCTGGAATTGCAGTCTTGAGTCACACCTCTGGATCTCACCAGTGCTTCCCATTGAGCCCCCTGCTATTGAAAGGTCTGAGCAATGGGAAACATATAAATGGGATTGTTGAAACAGGGAATGCAACCAAAACCCCTTTTCTTGTGCCAGTCCTATAGATGATGTCCAAACTTCCATAAGCTGCCTAAAAGGGAGAAACTGGATATAGAAAAGTTGAACACGTTTCAGGAGGAATTCTGAATGTTTAACCAGGTGAAAATAGAACAGTGGATATTCAGATAAGGGAAACATTTTACTGGTGTACCTAAATACTGTTATAAGCATCATATTTGACATACATTTAATAATAGAGTTTAAAATGTATGCTGAAGTTCCAATTTACTGTTACAACACTGCATAACAGTTAAGCACAGAAAAATCAATATGCTTTACATTGCTAATGTTTCATAGAGTGGGGTCTTTTAGTGAATTATGAACATATATCTTTGTTATTTGATTTTGCTTCTTTGAAGTTCATCTGAATTATCTGCTTTTTTTCATTTCCCTCCACTATCCTCTAGGTCTTTCAGGAATATTTGATACCAGTATGCACAGTGCTGGAGGTAACACTAAGGAAACTTCTTCAGTTATGAATTTTCTCTCTGCTATTGAGTCTCGTACTGCTCAGGCAGTCTCTTCAGGATCTACCCTTTTACCACAATTCAGGGCTCCTTCCTGGCAGACAGGTGAAAATTTTCTCTTGAAGTAAAGTTTTGTCGTTGTTATATTGAATGTTTGGGAGGCTTTGAAACAAAAATATTCTGACTGATTGAAAAAGCTGCATGTTTTCTACCTCTTTTACGTTTCAATATTTAAAAATATTTGAATCAATGAAATGATGTTATCATAAGATTTATATGAGCAGAAGTTCTGGTTCTTCAGAAAGAATTTAGATGCATAGGGTATTATTTTGTCTGACAAGTCAAATTTATTTTCCCAGCTTTGTTTGGAATTAGTCTTACTATCACTATAAGCATTTTCAGGCACTCTACCTGTACCTTCTAGGGCATCTTTCACTCTCAAATTCTGTTCCCTATAGTAGTTCTTCTGTGTTATTACTACTAAAAGTCTATGGGCAGCTTTGGCCCCTTTGTACACAGAAGTAATGAGCAAGGTATTCTCAAAAAGGAGGTCTGAGGTGCATGTGACATAGAAGTAAGGGATCTAATTTACAACTAAACAAACGTGCCATCTCTTTTGGCAGACTGACTGCCTTCCACAAACCTCCCCCATCTGTCAAGCCTTCTGTGCAGAGCAGGAAACTGCAGATTTTGAGCTTGCTGTAGACAGTCACACCAAGATAAGCGTTGCTACAGCATCTGTGGGTAGCTTCAAGTTCTGGTTAATCTTATGGAGTGATTGTGCAGCTGTGCAGTGAATTGGATCTATTCACTGATCTGGCAGAAAATGTTTGAGTGGCTTTTTTCCTTTGGTGGGATGGTTTTCCTCTGTATCAGCAGGCTGATCTGTGTCTCAGTGCAGCTGCATGATTGCTGTTCTGATTTGGGGAGGAGGCATAAGGTAGCAAGAGTGGAACAGTCCTTTTGTTGACAGTTTGCACTTGTTCTCTTAAGGGTAATGTGCAGCTGCATTCTGTGAAGAGCTGCTCAAAAAGTTGAGAATAGAGACTGTGGCTTTTAACTCACTATTGACAAAAGCAGATATGTGGGAGCACAGATGAAGATGCACACTGGTAATCTGGCAGACAATCTTAATATAAATCAAGTGTAGAGTTATGATGACCCATCCTCACAACAGAATGTCAGCTGGGAAGAAATCTTTTTTTTCTCTTCGTCCTAGCATTTTCTCCATTGCAGCCTGCCTAACAGTGAATTGTGAAGACTGGGGAGACATGCTTTGGGTCGGGTTTGATGTTGGTACCAGTGATTGAGAGACTTCTCAGTACTCATTACTAAGAGCTCATCAGTAAGCCCATTTTTCAGTATTACCAGTTCTCTTAGCTTTCTGTTGTCCTTTGATACTTCTGCTGCTTTTCTGTAACCCTTGATCCTCCCAAGTGTCTCTTGAGAGCTTTGTCTTCTGCAGACTTTTCTGATGAGGAAAAGCAAGATCTCTTCACTCTGCAAGGTGACCTTTTCTTTAGAAGGGTTTCTTAAACTGAGGTTTTCTCCAAACTCTGCAACTGCTGATTTTGGGGAAATAAAGAAGAACATTGTGCTTGTTTTATTTGTCCTTCCAAGTGTTCCTTTGATCTGTGGGTTAAGTTATGAGTGTTCTGATTTCTCAGGGTAGTGAGGGTGTGTCCGTGCATGCTACTTAGTACCTTTGCCATACCTTTTGTCTGCTCCTGAACAAATACTACAATATAAAGCCCAGCAGTTCTGCCACAGTAGTGCTCCTGTGACTGGCTCTTGTCTGATTTAAGAAGTTATGGATGTATTTGGAAAGGTTTTGATTTATGGAAGAGAAAGGTAAAAAGCAGGTTAGGTTAGAAATTAACATCTGCAGTGAAAACAGGTTTAAATTCTTCCTTTTATGCTTCCGGATGGTCCTTCTTTTGTGTTAGCAGTAGGGATCGGTAAAAGAGAACCCAGTTGTAAATGATGTTGCAGTTTTTTAGAATGGGGGGGTGGGGGAATGCATTAAAGCACTGGTTATGCTTTCTACTCAGAAAGACCTTATTGTTGACTAAGGAAAAATACCTTGGCATTCCTTCACTATCACATCTCTTCATATCAGTTTGTCTTGCTCTGAAAGGGAGAAACAAAGAATTTATTTCTCAGCTTCACCTGAAACTTCAAAAGCAATTGTATGATTAAGTTGCAATCAGCTTAAGAAGACTTACTGGATTGTAAAATGAAATACTTTTTTAACTGAAGTATTTGTTTCAGAACAAACTTTATTTACTGAGAGTTTTTATTTATGATGCTAAGCTAAAAACTGTTTTAAGTGTGCAAGAACTGAAAAAGGTCATATCATTCTGCTGATTTTATTTTTTTCTGATCTGCATACTCTGGTAAATTTCCCAGTGGAAACTGATTCCTTTACAAGAATTTTAAGCCTCTCTGGGCATAAACCTGCCTTCTTCACTTTTCTTGGTAGACTTTGGAAAAAGTACACAAACTTCACCAGTGTCTGCAAGTTACAGAGTGAAGAGCACTGAATGATATGGATCACTGCTCTAAGCCTCAAAGCTTGCAAGGGAGTTTCATACTCCTGTTTCAGCTGGAGTAGTGTATTCTGTTGAGAAATCTTGTTTAAGCCAGGATGTACATACCAATGGCTGGATGCAAATAAGAAATATGCTTTTTCACTTGGATAGTTGCTACTGCACCATGCAGATAATTGCTGTCTGTGGATATCTGGGACTCTCACTTCAGAAAGCATACAAATTATATTTATTGCTTGTACTGAAAGTCAAACCCCTCCTTTAGGAAAATGAATTGCAGAGTGTGTACACCATTAGCTATTTCACTGTATGCTCTGAAATGTTTCCCATAAAGTGAGTTGTAAAATTATCCATGAGGGTAAATCCAGGAGATGGGATTGCTTCTTTAAAGTGTGTATGCATTGCAACTGCTGAGGTGTAATTCTGCCTTTTTACTGTTTATTAAGGGTGGCCAGGGCTTTTGATCAGTTTACTATGAACTTCTTTTTAAACTGAAATAAAAATTAGTAAGGAGCCTTCAATTTCAAAGCAGAATTAATCTTGTACAATTTTTTAATCAACAGTTTGCATCTTAAGAATATGAGGTTTTCCCTTGGCAGTTCACTGCAGGTGTAGAGTTTGGCATTCTAAAAAAACCCTGCACTTCAGTTTTGAAAATTATCCATGATAAGTGCCTCCCTATGTATATTTGGGTTTTTTTAAAGGGTGGTGATCCTAAAGAACATTATATTTGTAAATGCTGTAAGAGCTTGCAGTTAAATGACTTACAGAAATGCAGTGTTGTAACTTGTAAAGCTGTCTTATGCTCCTTTTTCCTTCTTGTTTTCTTTTTGGTTTTTTTTCAGGTATGCATTCCTCGACAGCCACAGAACTATTTGTTACTGGAGCTTTGCCAACCTCTGGAACATTTCCACCAACCTCTGCTCTATCAGCGTATCAACATCCCAACACCTTCAGCAGCAGGAACTTTGCTACTACCCCTTCTCTTACTCTTCAAGATGCTACTTTCAGTGCTACATCCAATGGTCTCTTAACTAGCCACGATCCTTTATTACAGATTAAAACATCACAAGGCACTGTTCCAACTGCTCTGACATTTGAGCGCCTGGGCAGCTCTGTTCTGAGTACCAGTGTACCCCCCCAGTCATCAACATATCGTTCTGCTCAAGAATCTGCACCCCATCTTTTGCAGCCTCAGTTCAGTTTGTTGCCTTCGACCCTTGGAGGAGCTCAGCAGGTGTCTCAGGCCTACAGCACATCTGCCTTCACTGGTTCCACTGCTTCCATGGATAGAGCACTTCAGCGAGAATGTAGTGTTATTAAACACCACCAGCGGCCTTCAAGTACTCAGTCTGTCCAGCCTCAACTGACTGTTTCACAGCATTCCTTACACAGCTATTTAACAAGTACAAGTGGAGTTAACTTTCAGGATACATCTAGGCACTCAGCATTATCCTGCAGTCCAGTTGGGGATGTTACTCAGGTGAGCAACGGAGGACCACAGCAGAAGACTTCTCAAGTCACAGTGGAACTTGCTCAGTCGTACACATCTGCAATTCCATCACCTGGTTTTCCATCTGCTTCCACAGCAAAAGTGAAAAACTGTTCCATGAAGCAGCCTCCAAGGTCAACGAAGACCCCCAAACCTCAGAGTGTAGCTCCCACGGTGCAGACACAAAGCTATGCCAAAACTGCACAAAACCAGAGTTCTGTCATTACAGGCCAAGCACAGATATATTCTACAGCACAGCTGCCCAGCCTCTTGTCAGTCAGTCAGTCCCAAAATTATGTTTCATGCCAGGCTCAGAATGTGCCACCTGTCAGCCACTCGCAGGATTTCTCGTCCAGCAAGGTTGAGAAGCTGCCCTCACTGTATAAAACATTGACTTTTTCTGGGCCATCACAAGCTATTACTTCTGACAGTCAGACTCTAAATTACTCCTCAGAGGAACAGGTATTGACCTCAGTTCCAAATGAGAGCTACTCTGGGCAAATGAGGGAACTTTCTTCAGTCAGCCAAGCTCAGAGCTACTCTTCTAGTCACTCTCAGGGTTTATCTCCAGTTACCCAGTCCCAAGTTAATTTTTCATCTCAATCACAAGTTTTAGCAGCTGTTAGTCCTTCAGAAAGCTATTCTTCAGGGCAGTCTTTAACATTAACGTCGCCTTCTCTTTCCTTTAATGCCTCTCCTCGGGTACAAACTCTTCCAGCCTCGAGTCCTAATCAAAGCTATATTTCCTTACATTCTACTCAGAACTCTCAGTCACAAGAGTCCTCCTCTCCGCAGTCTCAAAAGTTTTTGCCATCTGTCCAGTCTCCTTTTGCATCCCCAGCTCACTCCCAGACGCTGCAGAGCAACAGACCTTCCTCAGAAACCAAGTCCTATGTTAAAAGGAAGTCTGACTCTAACTTGTATGCCTCATCGAAACAGGAGGAGGAATTATCAGTGCAGGACATGCAGGCATTGCAACAGCAAGCAACTCTTGAATCTTCCACTCAAAGCCTAACGGAGGAGGAGATCAACGCTCAGGATGCATCCTACAGGGTCTCAAAAGCAAATGACAGATACTCTCAAAGCGTAATCAGAAGCAACTCCCGTCTTGAAGATCAAGTTGTTGGCCTTACTCTTCAAGGAACAAAAAAAGATGAAAGAATGGTCAGTTCTGTGGAACAGCTTTCCCAACACATTGGCCATATCAGCAGCCTAAGCCATGATATCAAAAAGACAGCTAATTTAATGCGAACAACACAGGGAACTGTGAGTGCTAAGGAACTAAACCAACAGCATTCTCTGATGCATAAGGTACACGAAAGCAAAGCTCAAGAGCAGCAGGGCCAAGTCATCAGCACGCCACCGCAGGTTCAGCCTCATGCTTTAAGACACAGTCATCAGCTGTGTTTGCCCAGTGCACAGGTACTGCTGGAGTCAACCTGTGACTTGCAGATTCTTCACCAGTCAATCCTGCAGTCAGGTTTGGGACAAGCAAAAACAACACCGCAAGTGCAAAGAATACAGAGTCCTCAGCAGGTGACACATCCATTTCTCCCGATGGATGGTCACATTGTTCAAAGTAATGGGGGTCATTCTCAGCAACAGCTTCATAGTCAGAATTCAGAAGTAATGAAAATGGACATTTCTGAGTCTTCCAAACCACTACAGCAGCATTTGACAGCAAAAGATCATTTTACTCAGACAAATCAACATGATGCAAAAAATCAATTTGTTTCTCTTAGTTCAATATGCTTCCCAGAATCTATACTTCTCAGTGATGAGAGGAATATATTATCCAATGTGGATGACATCTTAGCAGCAACAGCAGCAGCCTGTGGAGTGACACCATCTGACTTTGCCAAATCAGCTTCTAATGAAGAGGAAATCCAAACTGTTGAAAATAGTGAGGAGTCTAAAACGCAGTTCCGTTCGTTAGATTCCAGACACGTGTCTTCTGTTTTCAGTGCCTCACCTACTGTAGTTGGAAAGCCAGCAAGCAGAAATAATATTTCCCTGAATGGAGGCCAGATTACTCTAAATCTTACCCCAGTGTCAACAATACAGACAAAAACTGTGAACCTGGATCAGCAGCACCGTGAAACTTCTGATCAGAGTGTACCAATAAGAATGACCTCTCCCACCCTTGGTCCTGGTCAAGAAGAGCAAGAGGCTGTTCGAGTGAAAAAGCAGTCTAGCATCAGTCATGAATCTGAAGAGGATAATGATGCTTCTGTTGATGGTACACTGAATGCAAGGGACACAGAGTTTGTTTCAAGCGGCAGGAGCCTAAGTGAGGAAAGTGCTGCTTCAGAGAATGATTTTAATATGGGTGGTGATGATGGTACAGTAGCAGGTAACCAGTCAAAGGTTCCCTTGCGGCCTCTGTCTGTGCCCCAAAGTGCAGATGGAGTCATTAATAGAACTGAAGAAGAATGCCAAGATTTGACTCAAGGGAACCTTCAGAAGAAAAAAAGCAAAGGAAAAAGCCAAAACAAAAATGCTGCAGATGATGACAGTGCAACTCAGAAACAGGTAAAAAGAAGTGGACAGTGTAAACGTCAAAATTCAAGAGGAAATGATTCGTGTTTCACGTACTCTTCTCCCGTTTCTGAAGGTTGTTATGATACTTACCAACATCAGGAAAGAATGAGGCAAAAAATTAAAGAAGTTGAAGAAAAACAACCTGAAGTCAGAACAGGATTTATTGCATCTTTTTTAGACTTTCTAAAGTCTGGGCCTAGGCAACAGTTTTCCACTCCAGCTGTCCGAATGCCAAACAGGACTAGGAGACCAGTCACACAAATAGTTCGTGCCCCTTGCCTGCAGCCCTCTGCAAAGCCTCAGCCAGCAGCAGCACCACCTGTGGCTGCTGAGGCCAGTGGAGAAAGCCCAACCAAAAAAGCAGACGAGGAACTTAAGAAAAATTTAGAAACGTTGCCTTCGTTTTCCTCTGATGAAGATGATTCTGTGGGTGGTAACCATGATCTTCAAAAGAGCATCTCTACTGCATTGTCAGCCCTGGATGAAACATCTGACAAAAAGATGAAATCAGGTAAAATGGTTACTGCAAGTGCATATGTTGAAGGAGATTTTTGTGGCCCATGGGGCAAAAAAAGAATAATTTTATCTCTCTTCAGGTAAAGATTTGATTTGATTTGGTTTGGTTTGGTTTTGGCCATGATCTGGAGTTTTCTTCTAAAGGTGTATTGACTATGGACTAAAATAGTGTTTTCCACAATAAGAAAATACATAAATAAACTTCTTCATGCTACTTAAGTAGGACTAATGCCAAAAAGTTATTTTAGCCTGGAGTTGGAATAATATTCTCTTTGATTCTGGCCTAAAATACCAAATATGATTTTCATCTGGGAACATCAACAAAACATGTCAGAGGTACTAAACCTATTTTTAAAAAATTCTAGCAAGAGAATATATTAATAATTGCCATCAGCAAGTGATAAGTTCTTGCTAGGTAAACATGCATTTTCTGTGGCAATGAAGTTGCCCTGTATATGTGTGTGAAACAACTTTTGCACTTGTAAACTGCACTGATTTGTCCAAGCTAGGAGTCATTTGAGCCACATTGATCAGGAGTGCTGGAGCTCCACGTGTTGCTAACAAAAGAACAAAATCTGGGAAGGATTGGTTTGGGCAAGGAGGGGCAGGCAGCCATGACTGATCACAGTAGTAATTAGTTTTTCACACACTTTGCAGTTTCAGTTGTGTTACATCCATGCTGTACATCCATGTCCAGAGCTTTTAACTGGTGCTGCTTTGTTTTGAAGTATTTTCAGCATACAGAATGTTTTTGCCTAGGCAGGTCTCTTCAGTAAAGAGTTTTTTTTCCCCTCTGGTAAGCAATTAGAAACTATCCAGCCAATCACATAATTGTACTAATCCCAGGGAAATACCACTGTCTTCCAAAATAATCACAGGGAGAAAATGAAACATTTCTTTAACTCTTCTCAGGATTCAGAACCCATGACCTGTAAGCTGATTCTTAACAAGAGAGAATGAAGTAACTTTTTAGATTAAAGGAGAGAGGGAGATTTTTTTTTCTCTAGAGTGTGACATGATTTACTGAAAAATACATAGCAAAATTAAACTTGAATTGTAATAATGACACCTAAGATACTGGGAAAATATTGCAGAGTACGTGAGCTGCTGAATGATACTTCATCTTAATTGCTATTCTGTTTTTTTCTGTGGCTATTTCTATGTAGTTATGTTAAGTGTGTGCATTTCCAAAAGGCTGTTACAGAGGATGAAGTTCCTTCTGTGTCTTTCGGTTGAATATATATTTCAAACAAGAAAGCAGTGATGGTTTTTCTTCCCAGAAAGCTGAAATCTGGACAGTGCCATGTCATGAGCCTCTCGCTGAAGTTTGTTAATTTTAATAAGCCGTTTCTGTGTACAGTGTCCAAAGAAATATTTCAAATGGCTTTTTTTGTTGGGTGAGCATTTCCGTTAGTGTTTCGTTTGCAGTGATTTCTTTTACAATATTACTGTATCTTCTTTGTTATCCATAAGGATGTAATATTTATGTCACCCATTTCTTGAATTCACCTTCCTGTTTCGTGACACACAAGATTGGTTGTATAAGGTGCTTAATAATGACATCTTGCTTGTGTTTTGCAGGTTTTCTAGTATTTCCCCTTTTTGTCTGTTCTTGCAAATAAGTACAGACAGACAAATATGAAAACATAACCTTTCAATGATAGTATCAATTAGTATATGTACCTTTATCTGCTGTTCTGACAAATATGTAAATATACCTGGGCAACTAATAATGGTGTGTCTAGTTAAAGCTGTCAGACTTCTCTCTCACTGAAGAAATAGAACATATTTGAAATAATGTAATGTGATGTATCCGGAAGAACAAATTTCAAATTAACAATTTTACTGTATGGATTTAATGAATCTTCACTTACTTGGTATACAGCTTCTGTATTGACACATTAATTTGACATTTAACTCATTTGTTTGGAGTTGTTTTTGTTAAAATATGTTACATTATCTTTTTTATAATTTTTCAAGTGAAAAAGTCAAGAATTAGCAGTGATTGTAGCAAAACTGTAAAATGGTTTAAGCTTCCTGAGTGATATTAATAATTGTGTTATAGTTATTATAACTTGATTTCTTTTAGATCAGCAAGTCAGTGTTAAAACTAATTCACATTGAAGACTGTAAAGTAATATCTAAAAAGGATTCTAATTTTTTTCAGGTGGGAAAGCAAAATTTTGAAAGGTGGGACTTCTTTTTGGCTCTTTGGAATAAGGGAGGAAAGGAATGTTCTTTTCCCTTCTTTGTTTTGTATCATCAGTTCTCATTGCTCACCTCTGTTAATATTAAAAATCATTGGGCTATTGCTAAAGTTTTAATCTGGAACTTCCCGTTACATTATCACAAGATATAAATGATAATGTCCAAAAGTCACACAGAAAACGTTTTCATATTCCATGTATATTTCTCTTTCTGCAATCCAGTTTCAAAAGACTTGACTTTCCAGCAGATAACAAGATTCAGTGTTGTAACCTTTACTGTTGTATTTGCTTATTGTCACAAAGTACAGCAGTATTACCTGGCGATCATGTCTGTAACTATCAAACTGTTTTGTAAAGCATTCAGTTTTGTTAATTGCAGATGCTAACAGATGCAGCAGTTTAATACAAACAGAGGTATATTAGCTACAGTATTTTGGTTTTGTTTAAGATTTAGTTGTGGTCAAATACTTCTTCTATTTTAACTCCTAGAACAGGTGTTTTTCCTAGAATAGTTGCTTTTAATGTGAATTGTAACAGAAAGGAAGGAAAACCTAGTTCCACATTACATGGCTAATCCTTGATAATTTAACTGAAATTTGGATTTTTTTCTTCAGAAACTGAAAAAGTGACAGTTGTTACTGCTGCTGCCACCAACACCAGTGCTGTAATAAAGCAGGAATCTCCACAGACGACTGCTCCTGTAGGCAACGTGCAGGAGAAAATGAATCCAGCTGACCCTTTAAAAGTAGCTCAACAGGATGCTGTGACTTCAGAACAGTTGGCAAAAATACAGGAGACTGTTGCAATAGAAGGATGTACTGACGAGGAGAATATGGACAGTGAAGGAGAGGGGATGTACAGAGAACGTGATGAATTTGTAGTGAAGATTGAAGATATAGAGACACTAAAGGTAATCTGAGTATTTGCTGGGGGAGGGGAAACAGTACAAAACCCCTGCATATGAATTTAGCCTCAAGAAACTACCAGAAGAGGAAAGGCTGCAGATTAGTTTTCTCTTTCTATTGTAGTATTCTTTGATTGCTGCCAAAATGCCTTAAAGGTGTCTTTCTAGTGCAGATTACAATCATGTTTTGAATGTACATGACCCATTTTATGCTACATACATAATAAAGTAAATCTGTGTGCTGGTAACCTCTGTTAGAACTTGGAATTCCCTATTTTAATATTAAAAAGCGTAAATTTTTCAAAGGCAGTTGACTACTCTTTTTTTTTTTTTTTTTTTTTTTTTTTTTTTTTTTTTTTTAAGATAGGAGTAGACTTTAAGTAATTTTGCAAAAGAACCAGAATGGCTTCTGGTTTTTTGTAAGAAGTTCTGCTTTGCATTTCAACAAGAAACAGTTTCCAGAAAGAACCAGTACAACTCTTCACATGAGTTTATGTGAATTTCCTTGTTGTCTTTGATTTTTTTGTTTGGGTTTGGTTTTGTTGCTTCACCATTTTGATTCTTCTGCGTGCTAACCTTTCCTTTTGTGGCTATCATAGCCAGCAATATTACTGTTGGAAATTTTCTAGTATTTTTGATTGCTTGTCTCTGTGCTCATCCTTTCAAGCTGCAGGTTTAAATTAATCATTGTTGCTTTGTCACATAAAGCAAATGTTATCAGTTTGAAGTATTCCCTTGTCAATTATAAAATGGATTAAGGTATGTTAGGAGATATTTTGAATTTTAAGTTTGTTAGTTCAAGAGTCATGAAAAAATAATCACTGCTTGACTACTATTTGAGTTAGTAGTTTGTTTGTAGGATCTATAGAAAATTCTCATTCAAGCTGATAATTACAAACTTGCCTGGATGCAAGCAGGACTTAATAACTATAGTGTTGGAATTTTAAATTACTTATTTATGTTTTATCCTTGGGTAACTTCCTTAAAAAAAGAAAAATAAGCAGTGTTTTTAGCAAACAATTTTATGTTCTTCCAGGTTGCTTTGCAGACAGGAAAAGAGCCTCCAGCTATCTGGAAAGTACAGAAGGCTTTATTGCAAAAGTTTGTTCCTGAAGTGCGTGACGGACACAGAGAGTTTGCTGCTACTAACAGTGTGAGTCTTCAAAATTCCTTGGGAAGCCTCATGGGAGCTGCTTTCCTTAATGCAAGTCTAGGAAACTAAATAGGATGTGATTTTGGCATATGTTCTTAGGAATCATCTTTGAGGGGGAGAAAACCCCTCCAACTCAACCTCTCCCTGAGTACATCCACGGGCTGATTTTTTGCTTTGCGGCGCGGGGCCTTTGGTATCGTTTTTGGCTGTGTAAAGGAACAAGTGTTCCTGACCACCACAAAGTCACTGCAAAGAGGCTTGTGAGCCAACTGCTTTGTGCCCTAGGAGTGATACAGAGAGGATACAGGCAGCCTTTTGCCAGGCAAACAATGCTTTTGGGATAACATATGTGGAGAATAAAATAAAGGGAGAGAAAGAAGCCTAGAGTACCTCCCCTTACCATATTGTCTTCAGTTTTAATTATTATCTGGAAATCTGATGGGGAATTTTGCTTAAGTTATAAATGTCGTAGGGTGGCTTGTTGTTAAATTTAAACATGGGGTGGTTTAAACTGACTTTTTTTCTTTAATATTGAAATTTTTTACTTGTTAAAACTGACAAATTTTGCTTAACCGAAACAAAAAAAAAATGTGGCTTTTTTTATTTTCTTTTAGTATCTTGGGTACTTCGGGGATGCAAAGACAAAATACAAACGAGTGTATGTGAAGTTTGTTGAAAATGCAAACAAAAAGGAATATGTCAGAGTATGCTCAAAAAAACCCCGAATCAAGCCTGTCCAATCAGCAAGGTATTTTATTTCAATTTGTTTTCCCTTTTGCCATATTGTTTTCATATTAAGAACACTTCTATTTAAATAATCAAGGCTTACAACTTTGAAGTATATTAATTGTGCTTTAATATGGAAATTGAGAACTGTCTGGTTTGCTTTAAGAAATTCAATGAAAATTACTGCCTTGTCTTCCCTACTCTGTTCTGTTCCATAATGAGTTATTTTGGAGGTGTTAGGGTTCCACATGCTATTTCTAGGTAATCCTTTGCCATACAAGCCTGCTAGTGTAGTGATTTTAATTTTCTGTGTATTGTTTACTCATATCCTGTGGACTTTGCTAGTTAAGTAGTTTTTTTCTGGATTGCTTTAATGATCATTCTGTACCATGCTTTCTTCACAATCCTGGAAAGTAAATTTAAAACTAGATGTTCATGACAGTGCTCTGCATTCAGGAAAACACTGGAGCTTTAAGTCCAGTTTGCTGTCAAAGGAAGCAGTGCCATCAGATAATCTATTTTATGAAATAATCCTGTTCTACTAAAAGCAGCTAGGATTTTGATGCTCCTTTTTTCTTGGGCTATGGAAGACTGTTCCAGTACCTGTTTTTCCAGTGCCCTGAAACAAACCCCTCTTTTAACAAAACGTGGTTGTGATTAGCTTGTTATGCTTACACTGTCCTCTCAACACTGCTTTTGGCTTTTTGTTTTGGCTGTTTGTGTACTGCATGTTGTATTTCTGGAGAAATCAGTCAGATCCCACCTCTGTCAGTGTTTCACTGAGCTCCATTAAACAAGGTCTTTCAGCTTCCTCATTTGGGGCAGACTTTCCTTTCCTCTCATCCTTCTGCTGTCTCTTATCTCCTTCCTTTTATTTTGAAATCTCAATTTCTGACAGATGTCTAGAATTATTCTCAATGTTCCAGAAGATCCTGACAGTGTTTCTGCTTTCCCATCTTGACAAAACTCTTCTCTAACACTTCTCAGGATTGTATTCCCCGCCACGCTCTCAAAACCGTATTACATTATTTGTCCTTAAGTACAGAACTTTGTATTTCTGATATTAATATTCCTATTTGTTTTCCTGTTTTGAGAGGTGGGAAGAGAAAGGCGTTGTCTGGTCGAGTATTATTTCAAAAGTATAGTAGTATATAAAGTATGTATGACCTAATGCTCAGTTACAGTGAAATAAGCATATGTAATCAGTGGGGAGTGTATTCTGGTTAAATAAGATTATAGCTAGGTTTTTACTGCCAAAACCTGGGTGCTAATTATATTCATAAACATTCTCTTCATGATATTGCAGGACTATTCACTGTAAACCTAGTAACAGCAACATCAAACCCCCTGATCCACCAACACCAAAACCAACAGCAACAAAAGTCTCTTCTGTGAAACCCAAAGCTAAACAGCCAAAGGTAAAGGCTGAACCACCACCAAAGAAAAGGAAAAAGTGGAAAGAAGAATTTTCATCTTCCCAGTCTGATTCTTCACCTGAGGCCCAGAGTGAAGATGATGGTGAGTGAGGCCCATTTGAACTTAACTGAGAAGAGTGTCATAAAATTACATATTTTTTTCTGTACAAGCCTCAGAAAGAAAATATAAAATCTCACATGCAAAATGAGTTTCTTAAAACTTTTCAGTTGCTGTTGGTGTATGAGCAAATGTGTACAATTGAAGTTATTTCAAATGTAGTTTATCTACATAAATACCTGTTTTAGCACTTGCTGTCTGTGACAGGTACAATTTAGGAGGAGAAGCCAATTTGACTTTTGAATACAACTTAAGAATGAGATTCTTTATTAGTTTTCCTTTGCAAGTGAATGTCATGTCTAAAATAACATTCCTGTAATGTTTGCCTGCAAGCAGATGTGGGCAGAATTCAGATGCTGCTGTTGTTTTTTCAGAACCCAAGGAGAAAAAGCAGTTGACTTTTTGGCTGCTTCATTGCTTGTCTGAATGCCAGCTGTTCAAATGTAGCCTGCTGAGCAGATTTGCTGTTAAAACATTCATAGAACATTGAGATTCAATGTTTGCAGGAATTCTCTGGAAGAAAAAGGGGTTTCTGAAGTTTACAGTGTTTTTAGGGGTTACAGTGCATTTTGCAGGGTTCTTTTTGTTTATTTCCTGGATGTTTGAAGCAAAACTGGATATTGCTCATACTTTATTATTGCTGCATTTCTAAAGCATCCTGGTGACTTCCAAACATAGATAAACTATCACTGGTGTACTGGCACACTGCCTCTGTGAGGACAATACCTTTCAAATATTTTTCAAGCAAACTTGCCCAAATAACACTGTCCGTATTTAAGACCTCAGGTAACCTGGTGATTACTGTCATCCCTGAGGAAGTTGAACAGCCTTGCTGGCTGAATCACTGCAAAACCCTGGTGTCAAACATGGAGCCTATAAAAAGCTGCAGAATGCTTACTGATGACTACTCTGTGTGCATGTTAAAATTGCTATCTATGAAAAAATAAAAGCTTCCTCAGAGTAAGCATAAGTATGCCTACATTGCTTCATTGATTTGGTTTTTTGTGAGTTTAAAAATTAGGTGTGATTGGCTTCAATGGTCTGTAGGCTCCTAAGTGAAATTCTTTTCCCTGTTGGATGACTTCAAATTTCGTTATTTTGGGAGATACTTGCCTTGACATGAAAATTAGGGCATTTAGGGCACTTCACTTGACTGACATTATTAATTATCTCATTTCTCTGAACTTTTATCTACAACAGTAGAAAAATGTTTAAATTCCTTCAAGTATAATCTAAATGCTGATAGTTTAAAAAATGGAACCATTTGTACCATATTTGGTGTCTGCCCCTAGTTTTGACCTGTAGGTAGTTTATTGCAATTGACTGCATTGAATTTTAATCTCTTGGGGTACCGGTAGGGGTCACTTGTGTTTTAAGAGAGAGACCTTCAGCTTTGAAAATTCAAGTATTTTTAGGATATTGAAGGAAAAAAAGTCATTCTGTCCTGTTTACTTTTCAGAGGTTGTACCTCCAGCTCCACTTGTTACACGCTTTTTGAATACAAGAGCGATGAAAGAGACTTTCAAGAGCTACATGGAGTTGCTTGTAAGCATTGCCTTGGATCCAGACACAATGCAAGCCTTGGAAAAGAGCAATGGTACAGTATGTTTAACATTTGTGTGTTCTTACTAGATTTTAAGGTTATTAATCAGTAAAGCAAGTACATTTTGTACCTTAAACCTAACAAAATTTGAGTTACATCACCTCATCTGAAGAATCTACACATATGTGTGTATAAAAATATATTTTTGCATTATCTCTTTGAACAATCAAAGTAACTTGGAAATATTGTTTTATCTTCTTTGCTGCATTAGAATTTTGCTGTGAATGTCAGAATTGAGCTATTTGTTCCTACAGTTACTGTACTTCAAACCTTAGCAAATGTTTATTGAAAATTACAGAGTTTCAAGTGTGTTTGCCTTCTTCTGAAGAAATAGGCATATAACTTTAAGTAGATATGATTCCTCCTACTATTAAAATTTCTGCTTTTTGAACTCTGAAATCTTGATCAAAGAAAATTATATTCATGCACACTTTTTCTTTGAAGACAAAATATTTGGATTGGTTTATCCTAGGAGACTCCAGAGTGCAAGTCAAAACTCCTATTTCTCAAAATTTAGTAAAACTCTCACATTCAAAGATAAAGGTTCCAAAAGAGAAATTGTTTCATGTATTATTTAGTTGCAAGCTGTTATTTTGTACTACATTCTATTTGCCTGTGTTTAAAAAACCAATCTTTTCTAGCCTCTCCTCTCCTGCCTCTCTTAATTTGAGTGTGCATCAGTGCACACTTACCTCAAGATTTCAGACCCATGCATTATGTCAGTAGTCCACTAAAATCAGTGTGATTGACTTTATAAATAAAAGGCTCCATACTGAGCTGTAAATTTTCATTCTTGGCCTTGTTCAGCTGTATATTGTGCAATTCACAGTGGTTTATCAGATAACTTTTATCAGTAAGCACTTTCCTCAATTCTTTTTTTTTTTTTTTGTTATAAATGCCAGCAGGACCGTTTCTTGTAAAATGGAATATAAATGTCAAAACCACATACTTGTCTTTATAAAACTGCCACTTGTATTGCACAGAAGAGGATTATCTGGGAATTGATGTAAAACCATCTCTAATATTTATGCTCTGTATTGCTCTATCTTAATTTTTCCTTGCAGCAAAGGAAACTCAGAGAAGGAGCAGGATTGCAGTCAGCAATTAAACTTCATACTAGCTACACCAGCTTAGTGGGCTGATAAAAAATAAAAAGCTTTTTCTCTCACATTTGAAATTAGATAATGTGCCAATTGCTTCATTTTTTACTTTCCACATTGTGTATTAATGGGTCAAAATATAGAATGAATATGAATCTCATTATTGTGCATCTCTTAATAATCAACTGCTGTGGGTTTTTAATGTGTCTTTTAGATGAGTTACTTTTGCCTCACATGAGAAAAATTGATGGTATGCTGAATGACAATAGGAAAAGGCTGCTTTCCAAATTGCGCTTGGATCATGCTTTCAAGGTATTCTCTTCCAAATTCTAGGCTTTTAAAAGTGGTGTTTTAAGTAAATCACTGAATTCGTACCATGCAGGCACAGCTTAAAACCCATTTGTAACAGAAGTGAATATGGATTTGAAAGAGATGCTATAAATTTAGTGCTTGTATGTGGCATTTGGAGAACATGTTGGGATGGAAGAGTTTATACTGCAAAGGTAAAAGCTCTAGTTTTACTCCCCGTGCTTTCTGGTTCGTTCTCAAGCATTTTTCCCTTTAAGCTTTTCAACTTTGCCAAAAGAAAATCTGTTTCCTGTCCTTCTAGAGCTTTTGGTTAAGTGATTGTATTGCCTAAAAAGAAACTTTTACCTGAAATAGCTATGCTGTGGAGCAGATGTCTGAACCTCTTTGAAGTAGAGAACATGATCAGGGGAGTTTAAAACCAGGACAGAGGGGATGCAAGAACAACTCATTTGTGTGCTCTTTCATGTATCTTCAGCATGGAAGGTTGAGAAAAAGTGTGGATAACAAGCCCATATTACAGCAGCTTTGACGTGGTAATAAAAAAACAGGTCTGGATGTGGCCAGGGAAGAGAGAAGCCATCTCAGTAGAGAGAAGGTAAACAGGAGGATGGATAATCTCTGTGCTTCCTACCGTTCCCACCCACCCACCAAGCAACAATGCAGAGTTTGCAAGTGCAGGAAGGTTATTTTCACTCATGGAGCTGTGTAGGTTAGAAAAGATCAATTCCAGCTGGTAACCCAGCACTGCTAAGTCCTCCACTAAACCCTGTCCCAAAGTGCCACATCTGCTGCATGTATTTCAGAGACCTCCAGGGATGGGGACTTCACCACTTCCCTGGGCAGCCTGTTCAAGTACTTCATAACCCTTCTGATGAAGAAATCTTTTCTAATTTCCACTCTAAATCTCCCCTGGCACACCATGAAGACATTTCTTCATGTCCTACTGCTTGGGAATTAGACGCCCTTTTGTCATTGTCTGTAATCAGACTGATTATTTGTTCTTGTAACAGTTTTGAGGCCAACAACAGTAAAGCAGGCCTGACTATAAACACCATCACCAAACTAGCTCTTTGCACCTCTTTTCCCTGTCTCCTTATGCCCACAGTACGGAGTCACTTGGAGAATTAGTGCTGTTCTTTGTACTGCCGGGAGCTTAGTTTTGAGAACTGGGTAAGGAGGGAGGTAATAACAGACTTGAAAGTTCTGCTTTTTTCCATCATGAACCCTTTTTCCCCCATTCCATTTCTGGTAAATTTTGTGGGACATAAGGTGGCCTTGTTTCAGGGAGGAGACCACCATCAACCAGTGAAACAGCTGTAATTCACACGATTCTTGAACTTTTTTAATGTTGGTTATGCTGTTTTCCCAAGAGCTGAACAATTTGTACCTCCTTTAAGGTACAAATTTCTCAAATTGAGAAATTTGAACAGAATTTCTTGTGGCTTCCTCCTTACAGTAAAAAGGCCCGGGGAGGGCTGTGTAATTTCAAATGCACAGAGCCCCAGAGAGGTAGCATGTGTTTCTGTTTCCATTTCTGTTTTGCTGTTGTGGTAAGAATTTTGTCTTAATAATTATTAATACAGGTACCTCCTTTTGACCTGTTTGTGCAGAGAAGATAGACCAGTTAAGGGAAGATAAAAATTTGTAGAATTCCAGTTACATTCACAGTACACAAAAAGTGAGAGGTAGTCACGCTTGATTTTTTGCCATTTTAGGGGGAAAAAGCTACTATAATTCTCTGTAATACCAACATGTAATTCCAGCTGCTGATGAAGTTGTAGCTCACACAGTAGCTTTGCTATGTGTTCACTTAGAAGCAGATTATGTATTGTATCTCTGTAGTTAACTTAAGACTGTATTCCATCATATCATCTGCAAGACCTTAGTAGAGTTAATGGATGTAAGGAAGGGATCTGTTCGTGATGTCAGCTGCAAGATAGAAAACCTTTAATGTTTTTCTTCTGATGTGACAGTGCCAACTTGTGTCCTCCTTGAGTCAGCGTCTTGGAAAAAAATGAAATGCCTGCTTGTGATCACAAGTAGTGCTTGCGTTGGTTAGGAAAATGTGTTTGATGCTCTTTAAGATACAGGAGGTTTCTGTTCCACCTTTAATGAAATAACTAGTTCAGATATTAGAGCTGAATGAGGCATTGAAGAAAGCAGTAAGTTAAAAGTATCATTTGTCATTCATTGGTATCATTCAGTTTGAATGTTTTTACTGCTCTGCAGTGATAGGCAAGGATGAATTTAATACTGTTTTTCCACTGGATACAGTTAATATGGAATATGTTAGCACTGTATTTCAAACCAAAGCAGACACTGAAGTTAGCAGTTAGTGTTTGGAGGTATTGCCTGTAACATTTTTTTTTAGTTCTAACAGTTTATTGCATCCTTTGGGTAATAGTTGTTATAAACAAAATTATAAAATATTGTTGCTTTAGTTGAAGCTCAGTAAGTGAAGCATCTCTGCTGTAATGTGTAAACTCCATTTGAAAATAATTATGTGTCTCATGCTCCCAAAGCTGGAGAAATCACTAGTATTTACTTCTTCATTCCAGTTCACATGTGTCTGGTGTTGGTCAGTGGTGTGGCCATGGAACTTTTCAGGCTCTTAGGAATTCTCCAGAGGAGGGCAGAAGTGGCCAGAGCCCCTTGACACTCTGAATCAGCCTTGAGGAAAGCTATTCTAGTGGATAGCAAAACTGAATTATTGAAACCTGCTTAAGTTGTTCCACTTGGAAAGCATTGCAAGGAAGACTGGATATGGTCAGATTGGCTTGTCAAGGTTACTGCTACCACTGTGCAGGAGACTTAATAGCTGTTTACTGAGAGATTTGTTTCATAAAGTGGGTGATATAGATAAAGGGCTAAAAATTATAGGCAGGAGAGGTTGTTGTAGTCAGGTACTGTTTGTTAAAAGGAAATCTAAAAATGGAGTCAACTTCATATTTGAACTCAATAGTCCCAGTAAGGTCTTTAAGCTGCAGTATTGCTTCATTGTGTATTCCATATGTGTATTTTTCTGTCTTATACTGGAGTGTAATACAAAGATGCATGTTCATTTAATGTGAAACGTTTTTTTGGGGGCCAGATTATGTAGCATAGTAGGACTGTTTCAAAGCAGCTGCTAACATAATGCTGTATTTGTTTAAAAAAAATTGTATTCAAATTTACTCATGCAAATAATGTAGAATTGAAGCTGACAGAAATTCAGCTCACTCTCATGTGTTAAAATGTGTTAAACCTGTGCTTTTTTGAACCAGCCTTCTACTTCACTGTGCATAAGCTTTTCTACCTTACAGATCTCATGAGATGCAATTAGTATGTAATTTGCAAAATCTGGGACAAAACCTATGAAGGTATTTAGGCATCCAATCCCTTTGTGCCTGATGACGCACAGAAATACTTAGAGATCTTCAAGTAACTTAGCCTTTGAGATTCTTGGGTAGAAATGGAATGGAAAGCAATTTAGAAGTTAAAAATTGCCCTGCTGAGCTTTTCCCCACCCCCTCTTTCTAGTGATGGAATCACAGATGTTAATCTGTTGCACAGTGAAAGGACCTGCTGGTCTTAAAAAATAACAGTAGTCAGGAACAGGTGGTCATGAACTCCAAACCAAAATTGGTTGTATGGTCTGATAAAGCCACTTTATCAGGTCTTTGTGGAAGAAGAAATTTTTTCCTAATAGACTCCACTCTAACCTTTTGAAAGAAAAGTGACCAATTCATCATCAATGTGTCCCTTCTTGATTTTCTCATAATCCTTTGTCTTTATGTGCTCTGTTAAAGAACGCTTTGGAAAACTTTCCTGAACTGACAGTGGTCACTCGGGATTCCAAGACGAAGTGTGGAGAGACGTCTGTGTCTAAGATCAAAATGAATGGTAAAGCTTACAACAAGAAAACACTGAGGGCTTCTAAATCAACCACTAAATCAGCACAGGTGAGTGAGTGTTCACAGGGTTTGTTGCTGCCACCATCTGGACGTACTGTTAGAACCATGTTTAATATAAAAACACTGTGTCGTGTTTATATAAAACATGCTGGTTTGGTTGGTTTATCAAAACGTGAAATCTTTGAGAGAGGGGCTTTTTCTGTAACAAGAGAATGTTAAAAAACAATGTTTAATGATGTACATTACATCATTATTATATGTGAAACATAGTTTGTCAGCTTCCTGGAATGTTGCTGGAGCAGCAATAATTTGCCTTCACCATCCTGCTGCAGATCACAGTAATAACAGTTTCTTACACTTGCTGCAAAGTAAATGATACAATGGCTGCTAGATCAAAAATTTATTAAAAATAGTGTTAATACTGTAAAATCTGAGATCAGATAACACCTCTTAAAAATTGAGTTCGACCTTGTTCCGTTCCTCATTTTCAATGGCAGAATGAAGCTGTGTATCCTAAGTTTAAAACAAATTTTAAAACAACACAAAAAAACTTTGAGAAGCACCTATTGTTTATTTCCATAGAATTCCTGGGGAACACTCTAATTAGATTTGGCTTGCTTAGCCTTATCTCCCTGCAGTAAATAGTGGCTTGACAAATGACCTGTACATATAGCTCACACTCATATTTCCTGCCAAATTAATCTAATTTTTAGGTAAGTACAAATCAGCCTTCTCAAGCATGAAGTCTGTGTCTTTTGCAATGATAGCTATCAATCTGGTAGAACAATGGTTAAACTTTGGTACTTCTTGAGAAGGGAGTGTCTTACCCATTTTGGGCTTTTGCAGTGCATTCAGGATGAATGAAAGCATTCTCACTCCTGGTTTTGATAAAACAATATGGGAAGTCGAGATAGGAGTTAATTATGGTATAATGGGAATCACAGTTTGCCAGATATGTCACAAGAATGATTTGAATTAAGCACTCAGTTTCTGAATTGTTGAAAAAAATTGTTTACAGAAGAAAATGTCTGCCATGTCTCTTGGTAAATAACATGAATTTTTCCTAAAATAATTGTTCTTTTTGCAGGAGTTTACAGTAGATCCAGAAAAAATACAGTTGTATTCTTTGTATCACTCACTCCATCATTACAAATACCACATATATCTAACATGTAAAGAAGAGGTAAGTATTCTTCTCATTTTTTGCATTCATTGAGGGAATTTATTGAGGGAATTGAGTCCAATCTGAGAGACTGTTCTCTCATTCTTGGAAAATGAGTATGGATCAAGGCCTTCTATTTTAGTTAATTCTTTATGGCAAACAAAGGCTACACTGACCATGTGGGTTGCCCCTAAAGGGAACTGCTGCTCAGAACGTTCAGAGGTGAGGCTTGCAGGATTTCTGGGATTCCCTGAAGTGTTCTTCACTGTTATCCAAAATAAACAGGACAAATGTTATCAGTATTTATATATGTAATTCCTTGGATCTAAAAGGGGTTTTTTTGTTTGGTTGGTTTTTGGTGTTTTTTTGCCTTAGAATGCCATGCCTTTATTTCTTCTGCAAATCCTTGGTGGAGATATTTCAGGTATCAGAAATGCAGGAGTCAAGCTCTGACTTAGTTGTTAAAAATGCATTTTGGTGGGGGGCATTACACTTGTTTTTAAAATTTAAAGATTTCTGGCAGAGAAGGTTCATATTTAACTGCAGACTTTTATAAAAAATGAAATTTCTCCAATTCTGGCAGCCTAATGTGTGTGTGTGTCCATCTCTCACTCCCCCTCCTTTTTTTTTTTAAATAGATTTCTTCAGTTCAGAAGACGAGTGCAGATCTAGGCCAGGAAGAGATCGTGCAGCTGTGCATGAAAAACATAAAATGGGTGGAGGATCTTTTTGAAAAGTTTGGTGAACTTTTGAATCGTGTCCAACAGAAATGCTCATAACAAAAATGTATCCCAAATCCCACATTTTTCTACGGCACTAACCTGATGGAACAGAAAGCTCAGAGAGAGGCTCTGATTTCTTTTACAAAGCCAGACTGCATTCTTGTTCGTAGCCATTTTTATTTCTCTTTATGGAACTTTGTGCCTTGGCTCGTGCTAAGGAAAAGTGATGCTGCCAAGGAAATCAGTCCTTTGGAGATGGAACTAAACATCAACCTAACCACATTTTTAACCTGAAGAGTTATTTTCTATTTTGTAAACTATTGGATAACTTAGTTTTATTTTCAGAAATGTTTTTGACAAATGATAAAGCATGCACTACATATACTTATTTTCTTTTTTTATTGCTCAACAGATAACAACACTTAAAATACTACAGATTTTTCCATCCCTGACTAAGTGAGAGAAAAGTCAGCGTTGGGGTGAACTAATTTTTACATGTCTGGCCATCAAATTTAGAGTTTTGTACATTTTGTGAACAGAGCCGGAGTGACATCAGTTTCTGCATATGTATATTGCCATCATAGAATCCAGAAATTTCATTATGCTTTATGGACTCCTTTTACTATTGTCATGTTCGGGAGACTGAACATGGAGTTGGTGCAATCCTATGACTGCTTTTGTGTCAAATTATATTGTAATGAAAGACAATGACCTTAACTATTTTCCCTGTTTTGAAGAAAAAAATATTTTCCTTTATACTGTGTTTTTTTTTTTCTTTTGGAAAAAAAAAATTCAATTGTACATTTTATCTCACTAATAGTTGTATTTTTCACAGAGGAAATATTGTGGTTAAAATTGTTACATGTATCTTTGTAATACACTTTCCATTGTTTTCAGTAAATCCTATTCATTTATATGTTGATTTTATATTGTAAACTATGTATCTCGAGGTAACCCTTTTGTTTATACAGGTTTGCTTCAGTGTTAACCAGAATAATGCATAATGCATACTAGACTAGTTTTGCTTTAGGTGTAGTTGTGTTAGACACTGCAATTATTTTCTGGTATGTGAAAATAAATTTCTTACTAAACTAGCACTTGATTAACTGAGAGTTTAAATGAAGAGCTACTACACTTTATCTTGGTCAACAAAGATTGTTGATTGAAAATAGACTTATATGCAGTGTTAAACACAGCTTACATAATTGTTTGTAGAACTGGCAGTTGCAGAGCTGTTCTCTTTTTGGTGCCTTTCAAGTCTTCAGACATCTTTGTAGCTTTTCTCCCCCTCCAGGTTGTTAACACTTAGTAGTGCCACTAGTCACACTCAGACAATGAATGTAATGGGCTCTAATCAGGAGAACATTTTCTTTAAATTTGCCAATAGAATGCCTTACTGAGTCATTCAGAATGGAGATGTACTCTACTGGCGTCCTAAAAAAAAAAAAAAAAAAAAAAAAGTCGTGTTGGTCTTTTTTCAGATAATGTCGAAAAAAAACTTCATTCCTTTATCCTTTTACTGCCACTTAGTGCCTTAATTTCAGCCAAGAGAGCAGGGTTCACTATTCATTGGCCAAATGAAATAATGTTCATTGCCATGTGACCTTTCCCCATGTTTTGATCCTATTTAGTTGTTAAATATTCATTAGACCGTAGAACTATAAAGAGTTTAATGAATAGATGTGAAAATGAAATTATTTGATCTTGAGTAAGCAAATAGAGGCTTGAATATTAAAGTATGTACAGAATTTTAGCTGATTAGATTTAGGACCTTGTAGGATGTTTACCATATTTCCAAAGCTTTTCATCCTTAAAAAGCAATAATTCTCCTTTACAATTTTTGTGCAGACTATGATGAACAGAAATGGTTATGTGCCCTTGCCGTTTTTAAAGCCTCTTCCTCCTGGTTTTGCTTTAAAAAGGGAGGTCACTGTCGTGTTAATGACACATTGTGCTACTGCTGTGTCTGCAATTATCAAGGAGAGCGAGGTGGGTTTGGGGTTAGGCAGAATGTGCGGATTGTTAGAGCAATCATGGAGCTAATTAATTCCCACAGTGAAGAGAAGAGTAGCTGTAAGGGTGAGGAATTTCTATAGTTTTCATCCTGCTGGGTCTGGTAGGAGCTCGAGCTCATAGGGTGAAACCAAAGAGCAGAGTTACCAGCCTTGGCAGCAGACAGATGAACTGATTTTAATGTAAATGTGCACACTGGAGGTACAGTAGAAACGTGCCTGGTACACTCTTCAGTCACTAGTGGCATTCCCAGGTTTACTCAGTGCATTCCCTTACTGGGATGGCTGGCAGTGGGTGTAGATTCATGAGAGGGAGTTACCTGCCCAGGCAGTGTTCTGCAGTCACATTGCAGTTTGGAAATTCCTAGTCTGTGCTGTTAAAAATCATGAGGATACAGACTGAGGGAAGCATGGGATCAGCTCCTTGATGGTGTAGTAAAGAGCTGGTCAGACTTTGTCTCTCTGACAGTCCTTCCTAATAAAGCAGCAAGCTGAGAGAGTTCTCTGTGTTTTCTAGATCACCACTACTGTGTACTTACTCTGGATTTTGGAATCTAGAAGTAGCTGTAGAAAGCTGCTTTCAGTCCTTAGAAGCTAAAAAAAAAAAATAAAAATAAAAAAAAAAGAGAGAGAGAGGCTTTTGGAGTAGCTTGTCCCTATTTAAAAAGGAAGTCATTTTAGCAAAAAACATTAAAAAAAAAAAAAAAAAAAAAAAAAAAAAGGGGGAGGTGGGGGGGTGGGGAGACAGAATGCTCTGCACTGCCATAGAAAGTGACCTGGCTTTTTTTTGGCTGTTTTGTTCCCAAGGCCAGTTAAGCAAGCACTGTGCCTGTAGAAGACAAGAAAAACTTGTCTTGAATAAAAGTAACTGCCCCAGACTATTAAAGATTAATATAATGGAGCTTCCGTCTTTGTCTTGAGGTGCAAAACTGGTGGCTGGATTCTTAATCTACCAAATTAGAATAAGTAAAAACATGGAACTCTTGAGTCTGTTGAAGGGTCATAAATCAAAGCAAAGTTTTGTTAATAGGATTGAAGAGGTTTTTTTATACTGAAGCAAACTTAATGAAAAAGTCAATGTACAAATTACTTTTTTTGCACAAATACTTTGTTTTGTTGCATTTTAGATAATGAAGTCTGCACCCACACCTCAGATTTTTTTTTCCCCTTGGAGTAACAGTGAAGTCTTCATCCCTTAATATGACGGTGGAAATTGAGCACTGATTTGACTGCAAGAGAAAATGCACTAGGAAGGAACAAAGCCCTCCTTAGACTATGAATTAGCAAAACAGGAATGAAACGAATTGCATAATCAGTTATTTGGCTTTTAATTCCACTGTTCTTTCCTTTAGTGTGGCATCCCAATTTTCACTGGGTTTGGTTTTATTCAAATGCAGCATTTCTCTTAAAGGCCGGTTTGCTTTGAGATGCTACTCCCAAAGTTTTGCTAGCAAAAAATCAGAGACAAAATTGAATTGAGAAATTGTTTCTGAAAACAGCTAAGGACTTTAGGGTCTTTGAGGTTCTGTGGCATGTATTGTATTCATATATTGTCAAAATGAAATACTGCTTTTTAAAAAGTCAGATCTTACAGGCTGTCTTCCAAGTAAATGATTTCCATAGGAAATATATTTTAAATATTATTTAAATATTTACTACTATTTAAAACAATTTTAAAGCAGAAAAGCTAATACTATGGTCACAAAATGTCAGTGTGTCATCAAGCATTTCTTATTTTGTTGCCAGCACTTGACATTTGGTCTCTCTTACCCTATTATGAACCTGTGCATTTTACAGTGCACATTCTGCCATATTTTATTATTTAAGCTAATATTAACATGTCATTGGTAATAAATGCATGTTTTTCTGCGTATCTGTTCTACATATGGCAAAAATGAAGCTAGGGCTAATTAAGAGACACTATGCATTCTTAGTCCAGATTTTCAGGTGGTCCATAATACAATGTATGGAAATGTGAAAAAGGACAGTTTTGTACCATTCATGATGTTATTAACTAAACCCATTAAAGCAAAAACACTTTTTAAACAAAAACCTTATAACGCTTAGTCATTTGTTATTAAAATGTTAAGTCGTGAAAAGTTAAAGATTGTTGGAAACAAATTGGCAATTTGGACTATATTTTCTGCTTGCAACATGAAGAAATACAGTTCTAGGGTTTGGGTTTTTTGTTTTGGTTTTTTTTGGTGTTTTTTTGTTGTTTTTTTTTTTTTTTATCCATTTTGTTGCCTGAGTTGAGCATGTCTGGTTGATCTGGATTTTTTAGTTCTGAGTTCTGAATGTTCTGAATTAATTTATACAATACAGCTGCCAGATCTTAAACTGCTGTGGTAAGTGAGGAGCCAGACTGTTGAGGTTTACCTGAATTTTAGTGTTTTCATTTTCTGTTTCCTGCTAGACTAGAACATCATCTCTGCGTACCTCAGGGGAAGAAAAGGTTCTCCACACAGGTTTGGTATTTTTGCCCCCCAGCTGCAGTGAATTCCCCTGGATATCCTTGCCACTGTTCTTCCTTCACACAGAGAGCTGAACCCCCATGCTGTGGATGTGGTCTGTAAGAGCCACAGCAGGCTTCTGTGAGCAACTTGTTTGCTGAAAAAGGAGATTCTGGAGGCTGGAATATTTTTTTGATGGCCCTCTGTATAAACTTTATCCCAAGCCAAGGTGAATATAAAATGAGTCGTTTTCCCATGAAATTGATTGTTTTTTTCTCCAAAAATCACTTTGGGAAGCAGGTAGGCAGAGAACGTCCTGTTGCAATCCCGAAGATGTCAGTGCTACGTTTCAGAAACAACTTTTAATTGCTGAAGGTTTTGCTTTTTTATTTTTTTAGTAAAAAGCAAGCATGCACACAGCTTTTTAGAAAAGGAAGGCAGGTCCTACTATCAGCAGTTTGTGGGTAAGTTTCTTTAGCAATCAAAATTACTTGCTCTGCATTAGCTATTTGCCTTTTCCATAGATAACCTAACAAATCTTTGTTTCATTTCCAGAAACTGAAGTAAAGAAAACCATCTTAAAATTCTTTTCATTTGATCCCTTACAAGAATACAGCACTAAATACGGAGAACAAGCTATTTATACAGGAGAAAAATAAATGGTGAGTCAGGGAAAACAGCTAGCAGAATTTCAGAGCTGTACTCTCTCCTTTGTCCTGAGTATGTCTTAGGTTTTTGCTTTTAAAAGTTCCACTGGGTATTTTCTTTGTGGGTGCTTAATTTTGGTTGGTTTTGTTGGGATTTTTTTTAGCTACCTGATGGCCAAAAGGTTGAGGGAAGCAGCAGTAACAGCAGAGCCCATGAGCAGGACTGAAGGAGCAGCTAAGGTCCTTCGTTTTAGTTTTCAGTTCAGTTTATGAAAATTGAAGTCCTTCTTTATACTACATGTGTTATTTGAAATTGTAAACTATATACTTGGCAGTGCATTCTTCATTCAGTGACTTCTGCCGCTGGAATTATTCCAAGTAGCCTTCTCAGACTTCTAGAACATGTGAAGCAAGGCCTTTTAAGTAAAATTATGTTGGTTTGCATCATCCTTTCCTTTCTAACCATGGTGGCTTCTAATGTGATTTGTATGTGCATTATTAATGTATCAGATACTTTTGCTGTGGCAACAGAAGGTAAGTGATATGATTACTGAATAAAAGTTGGAGCATCAATATTTTATTATGTGGTTAGGTCAAATGAGCAACTTGTTCAAAGCTCTGGGAGGATGAGGATTTAGAGCTCTTCCCTAAGTAAAGCAGCTTTGGTGGCTTCTGAAACCTCCCAGGGTTTTGTTGTTGGTCAGAATGCAGAAATTCCTGTCCCTACAGCTTTCCTAACAAACGACAGTAAGGGAACACCTATTTGTTTCAGTGCAGCATCCAGCAACTTTGTTTAGAGGTGGCTTGAGCCAGCCAGAGAGGCAGTTTGACCACAGTCAATGGACTTTGCACTGAAGGAGTTGCAGAGGGTGCTCACGTGTTCTGTGAGAATGCCAAGTGTTGCAATTCTGGAACCAGCTGCCTTAAATAAACCCCAGAAACCAGGTAACAAGAAATGCTTTGCCAGGGATTGACATTTTCTTTTTGACATGAACTGTACAAGTTCCCTTTGAGTTTAGTGGGGTAATAAAATTCTGCAGGATGCTTCTGGGGACATTTTCCTATCCTAAACCATTGGCCTGGCAAAATATGGCATCATTGAGTTAGGTGGCCCCAGCACATTGTACAGTGATATAAAAGGTAAATTAGAGATTCCTGCTTCTAAAATACATAAACAATAAGCCTGATTCTCTGCCCTAGAGCATAAATGGTATGCAATTGTGAAAAACGAGATTCACTTTTTGGTAGATTTTAAGAAATAGGTTTTAATAAAAAGATCAGACAATTAGGAGATCATGAAAAAAAGCAAAGTACGGCCGGCTGGGTGACTTGGCATTTAGCCAAGTCCACAAATTGCTATTTCACAGGCTTTCTTTAAATACCCTTTCTATTGTATCAATCTGTTGAATATTCATATTTTTCCATAAACTAGTTTCCATATTCCAGGGTCTGTTTTGCATGGCCCCTCCTTGGGTCTGCCTTTTTAGAGCTGTGTGTTTCTTGGCTGTGTCTTCATCATCACCTCCAGCTCGGGCCTTGGTCCGTGCTTTCTTCAGATGGGAGATGCTGATAGCTGGTGGATCAATAGCAGAGTCTTCTTTACATGTTCTGTGGATGTTATCCCAGCCAAACAGACAGTTTAAGCAAGTACTATATCAACTACTACCACTATGCCTAATTTTCTTTACTAACAGCAGAAATAAAAACTTACATTCTTACCACAAAGTTATTAATTGTATAGCACACATCTTGCGAAAAGCCAACTTTATAATAGGCATTTATAACACAACTGTTTTCTAAGAAAATCAAAACGAATGGTCAAAATCAGGCATTCAGATTCGTTCAGGAAATCCATTTAGAGCTCTCCCTTTTGTCCCTTGTCACCCATCAGCTCCTCCCGTCCCGTTAAGCTGGTGCCACCAGTGAGTGCTCCGTGTGCGGTGAGGAGCATGGAACTTGACCCACAGTGAAGTTACCACCTCGCCGTGCTTCAGGTGGACATCACTGCTCCTCCAGGCTCTCCACAGCTATGAGCCGGTGCCAGCTGCTCCCCTAATTCTTTCTGAACTCCCCTAAAGCCCCTTTCGGCAGTACCAGGGGTTAGCGTTCGGGTTTGGAATAGGGGAGTTAACATTGGCTCAGTAGCTGCAGCTTTGCGGAGAAATGGCACCTCCCAGCTGGGCAGGGAGTGACTTCTGCCGCCGGAATTATTCCAAGGGTCCGGTTGCACTGGCTCATTCTGGCTGAGCAGGTTTGTGGCGTGCAGAGGACACTGAGCCTTCGCTGTTCTCAGAGCAGTCCTAATCCAGGTGCCAGAACGCCTGTGCCGGGGCTCACTGAGGGACGCTGCAGTCAGCCTCTGCTCACAGCGTTGTGACCGTGCTTGAAGTCCCAGGAAACCTCCACTAGAAGAGGGAAAAGCTGAAAGATCCACTTCATACAAAACCCCTTTTGTCTTTATTAAGGCTGAGAAATGGGGGAGGTTGTGACATCCCAAGTGGTGTTTGTGCTGAGCTTGAGGCATTTCTAACACTCCGTTGGCACTTCCCCGCCGTGGGGCGCCCCGAGGCCGGGTGTGCGCGGTGCTGTGGCTGCTCCCGGAGCGCATCCCAGCGGGTCGGTGCGCTCCAGCACGGGCCGGGCTGGCTGCTCCCGCGGGGACACGGCTGCTCCAGCCCGCAGTGCACGGATGGCGCTCCCGACAATGCGCCCTTTGTCGCCTCCGGCAGCCCGGCGCCCAGAAGTTTCTCTCCTGGGAGCTCGTTTGTTACTCAGAAATGCCAGGGTGGGATCCTGACGGATTTCACTTCGCCGTAAAATGCCAGAGCTGCCCTTCAGGAGTAAATGGTGCTCTGGCCCAGGCCAAGCGCACTCTCCGTGCTGGGGTTGCTGTGGCTTCACCTGCGTCGTCCTCTTTTTTTTTAATTGAAAAGTAGATGGACAGTGGGACTAAGCGGAGTGAATTTGTGAATAACCTGCTCTGCGCCCTAAGGAAGAGTGGCTGTCCTCTGCAGCCCGTGGAGCCCAGCGCTGAGCAGTCCTCTGCTCTGAGCTACAAATGGCACAACCTGTCAGGCATAAAGGAGTCATTCCCTGTGGCAGCTCTGTAATCTGCCTTCAGATCTGTCCCCCTTGTCACACAGCCCTTTGCAATCTGATACTGTGTGAAGAGCTGTTCACGTTCTTAAATTTGAGATTAGCAGAGACAAGAGTTTTCCAATTTTTATAGGTCCATTTCATTATTGAAAACCTTTTCCACTGGCCTTTGTATCTTCAGGCACTGAAGTAGAGCAGATTTGATAATGCCGTGATAATTGTAGCAATTTCTGTCACAGAAGCTGTTGATTTTCCCTTCCACTGAGGATCTCTGTGCCACAGTGAACCATATGCTGAACTTTAATTTGTCTCGACATTAATGAAAGGAATGGAGCAACATTTTAAGGGTTACTCTTTATAATGCTCTCCTTTCATCAACTTCACCACTGCAGTGAATACAGGCATTGTTGCAGGGAAAAAACAGAAGTGTAACTGTTCTAAATAACTGGAATATTTTTCTGAATTTTTATGGTAATTAATAATTGCTATGCTTTTTCAGAAACAGACATAAAGATTGGTTTCAGCAGATCCTGATGACAATGGCAAAAATTTTATGTATGTATACATTTAAGCTGTGTTGATATACACTTAATCTTTAAAGCTTTATTGTTACAGGAAGACATTTGAAATCTTAAGAATAAAGTTTAGTATAGAAGAGAGCCTTCTGACCTGTTTGAGATGTAAGAGTGGCATTTGAAATGCAGAGATCTATGTTAACCATTCGAAAAAGTGGCATCTAAATTCATTTGAAAATAAGAAATTGGATAGTACTGTTCTGCAAAAATCCCTCTATTTCCTAGTTATTTTATAGTGACAATTATTATTCAATTTTAGCATTAAAGTTTGAATAATAATTGGAACACTGAACAATTCTAGGGTTTAGAACAGCTTATGTTCCAGCTTTGGTGTCTTTCCATTTTATTTTTTTTTTTTGAAACTTACAGAATTAAAACCTTTTCCTGTGTTTTTTTCAAGAACAGATAACATTTCCCAGTCACTTAACCAAGCATTGATCTGTTGCAGATAAAACAGCACCACCCCGTATTTTCTGTTAATATGCCTCCATCTCTTCTGGACAACACAGCCTCCAACTTTTGTCTTTTTGAGAGTTATCTTCAAATACTTAATCACACACTCATGTTTTTACTTTGTAAAAAACTTGCGCAGCTGCAAGTTTCCATTTTGCCTTCTCTCCCTCCATGATCAGACAAGACCTGAACGTGGGTATTTATCCTTTATCATCATCTTTATCCTTGAGCAAACACTTAATTGACATAAGGAAGTTAATCAGCAGATGTGCCTGAAATTGTGGCTGTTGAATTTAAATACCCTGTTTCTGCTTTATTCTTCTAATTAAACCCTACAGGTCTAACATGACACTCAGAAATTTTTGAAAGCTGAACATTTTAAGTCCTTCAAAACATAACCACTCTCTTGATGCTTTTGTAGGCTAGTAGGAATATTCTTAAATGACCTGGAAATAAATGCAAATAAATTTGTATTTCTTTGTTCCTTGCTATGCAAGTCCTTTGTAACAGGTGCAAAGAATCTGACACAACTGTACAAACTAGGACTTTTGTTAAAAATACATTGGTCTCAAATGATTTTATGAATAAATTATGCTAAATTCGTCTTTGTAATTTGCATTCTCTTGTGCATCCTGTGTTCAGCTTTATGGAGGTTAATTAGGGGAACACACTGTGGAAGGGAAAATCAGAGACAGTGAGTTGTACTGTTATCCTGAGATCTTTCCACCATGGTCTGAGGGATTCTCCCAGCCAAGACCATCCTGGCTGCACGAGGTTGCACTGTTTAAAGTGACTGTATAAAAGTATAAACAAATTATGATATTGCCAATAATTCAGTATATATTAATAATGACATTAAAGTCTAACTATCTGTGCTTTAGGAAAGCATTTTACAATTATGTTCTTTTAAGAAATACCAAGATAGCATTTCTCAGATACTGTTTGACCACAGCTGTCTAACCTAACAGTATCTGCTATCTGCCCCTGTCAAAACTGGGGTGTCAGGGCTGTGGTCACTGGCAGAAAACATGAAGGCAAAGGCAGAAATACAGGGTAGGCTGCTGATGCCCTGGTGATAAAACACAAGAGAAAAAACCTTACAAACTTCTCAATGAGCAGCCCACAGTGCATTGGCTTGGCTTGCTCTGTTCCCTGCAAGCAGTGTTTCTGAAATCATTCTCCACTGTAAGGTGCAATGTTCTGATTGGTGCACCTCCTACTTGAAAATGTTGGTGGGTTTAAATTCTCTCAAGATTAGGTGAACCACTGCAGGATGATTGACTGCATCACTTTATTTCAACAGCTGTGCAAAAATCATTTAATTAAAATTAATTCCAGTATTTACTGATTCGCAGTTATATTTTGGCAATGCATCAAAAATTCTAGCAGCAAACCGCTACAAAAGCAGGGAATAATAAAACAGTGCAACATGGAAATCCCCATGGAAATCCATTATATGTTATTTTATTTGGTTCTTATTGGCACCTGTGAATGAGGACTTTTTTTTTTTTTTTAAACATCTTCCCTTCTTTCCCCAACAAACAAATCTGTGTTAGTCACTTCCTATTGTTCAGGAAACAAGATGAGCTTTCATTTTTGTAGGCTGGCATTTTGCTACAGCTTGAATAGATTCCTTTCTCTGTGCCCAGAGACTTAAGACTTCCTTATCTGAAAAACTTGACAAAAACTTCCACTTTTAGAACTCCTTCTATTAGATATTGTACAGCAGTACAATGAAACGTGAAGAAATGTTTGTCTGCCACAAGTCAGTAGTACCTAGTTGCCTGTAATAATTTTTCACAGCTTCCAATGAAGTGCATTTTCTATTTATTTGCATTCAATGAACAAACTTGCAGTGCCCTCCCTGTAAGTGTGACAAATGAGGATAAAAGAAGGCTGCCCTAAGCTTCAGTGGATACCAAACATCCTACATTTACACCTGCTAGCACAATTTGACATAGAACAGGCTAACGTTCAATAACATGATGACTCAAAGTGAATTTTTCAATCACTTGTAACATACTGTTTGGTCTTTGATGAGCATTACATACTTCTGAGTCTGTGTACCATGGAGATCAATTTGTTGTTCTTATGGAAATCAATCCAAAAAACATTAATTATTTTATGTTGTTCTAATACACTTCCATTGAGTAAGAACATCAAAATACTTCGTTCTTAGTAGAAAATTATACTTTATACAGTAGAAAATTACATTGGATCTCCCAGCAGTTTGCCACAGGCAGTAGAAAAAACACTTATTACTCTAAAATGAATTTATTATTTCATTTCATCGCCATGAGAAATGCCAGCTGCTCTAACAAACAGCTCATAGAAGAGATCACAAGAGAACTTCAACCACATGTGCTCTCCAAGCTGTGTGTCCCACAGGAATAGCCAAGGACAGTGTTCAGGTGTTCAGCCTGGCTGTGTACGAGGCCTGTGCTCAGGTTAGCACACAGAAATAGATGTGACCTATCTGGGGTTTTAAATGACACAGTAAATAAGGAGGAAATAAAGAGAGATGTTTAAGAGAGATGTGAAGCTCCTGGAGTGGGTCCAGCTGAGGGCAGTGAGGATGATTGGGGGACTGGGGCATCTCCACTAGAAGGGAAGGCAGAGGGAGCTGCTTGTTCAGCCTGGAGAAGAGAACACAGAGGGTCTCATCCACGTGTATGAAAATCTAAAGCCAAGAAGATGGAGCCAGACACTTCTTAGTGGTGCCAAGCAATGGGACAAGAATGGGCAGCAACTGATGCATGGGGAGTTCCACTGAGGAAGAGCTTCACTGTGCAGTGATCACACACTGGAACAGATTGCCCAGAGAGGCTGTGCAATCTCTCTCACTGAGGTATTCCAGACCCATCTGGCCACAGTCCTGTGCCATGTGCTTCTGGCACGGCCCTGCTCGGGCAGGGAGGCTGTTCCAGGTGTCTCACTGTGGGCCCTTCCAGCCTGACCCAGCCGGGATTCTGTGAGATCCAGCATTTGGTGTCCTGCTGCCAGGACTGCGGGCGGTGCTGCAGGAAGTGTCAGGGCACAGGTCCCCAGCCAGCAGCAGCGGTGCTCTCAATGGCAGGCCCAGGAGCTCGAGTAGCGCCAGTTCTGTGCAGCATTTCCCCCCTGCCCACAGCAGCCACTTTCCTATGGATACTGCCAGTCTTATCTGGAGTATTGTGCCCAGTTCTGGGCTCCTCAGTACAAAAAAGACACGGAACTACCAGAGAGGGGCCAGTGGAAGGTCACAGAGATGGTGAGGGGCCTGGAGCATCTCTCTTAAGAGGGGAGAGTGCAGGAGCTGGGCCTGTTTAGTCTGGAGAAGACTGAGAGGGGATCTCATCAATGCATATAAACATATAAACATATAAACATATAAACCAAGAGGTGCCGAGACTCTTTTCGGTAGCGCCCAGCGACAGGACGAGGAGCACTGGTCATAAACTAAAACAGCCGAAGTTCCACCTCGATTTGAGGAAGAGCTTCTTTCCACGGAAGGTGGCAGCGCACCGGAACACACATTCCAAACCCACCCGAAGGCGAGCCATCTGCTCCGGGTGACCTCGGCGGGGCGACGAGCCGCTCTCCAGAGGCCGCTCCTGTCGCAGACGGTGGTTCCGCGGGCGCAGAGCGCACGGAGCCGAGCCGGCCGCAGCCGGGGCCGTGGCCGGTCGCTGCCCGGTGGCTGCCCGGTGGCTGCCCGGTGTGCCCGGCCCCGCCCGGGGCGTGGGCGCCGCGGCTCCGCCCCACAGGCTCCAAGCGCCGCGGGCGCGCCCGGCGCGGCAGATGCGCGGAGCGGCTCCTCGCCATGGCCACGGTGCGGGAGAAGGCGGCGGCTCTGAGCCTCAGCGCGGTCTGCAGCCCCGCCGCCAGGCCGCCGGGTACGGCCGCGCACCGGCGGGACGGGGAATGGGAGCGGGAGGAGCGGGCTGCCCACAGCCCGGCATCGGCGGGGCGGACGGGACGGCTCTTCCCGCTGTGGGATGCGGCTCCCAGCCGTTAGCGGCTGCGCTCGGCGCCTTTCCCGGCTCCGGGAGGTTCAAAACTTGGCCGCGCTCCGGCATCGGGAGCCGCTTCCGCCCGGGCGCCGCGTCCCGGCTGCGCGCCCGCTGCGCCGGCGGGTTCGGGCGGGCGGCAGCGCCGGGGCTCCGCGGGGCCCTGCCCTGCCGTGCCGTGCCCTGCCGTGCCGTGCCCTGCCGTGCCGTGCCCTGCCGTGCCATGCTCTGCCCGCGGAGCTGCGGGAGCGGTGGGTGCCAGCGAGGCTCGGGCAGCTCCGTGTCCCCGGCGAGGGTTAAGAGCAGGTGCCGCGGTAGCGCGGCGTAAGCGGTGTAAGGGCGCTCCCCGAGAACTGGTTTTGCCTTGCTGCTTTCCCTACCTTGAGCACCTTCGCTTGGTGGAAGCTTGCCCTAGTACCGCACTTAATGCCGCTTCCCTCAGAGAAGTTCCGAAGGCGCTGTGTGTGATAAAGCCGTGAGCAGTAGTTAAAGCATTGCGGGTTGTACGTGCTGGTATTTACTCTAGCGACAGAAACATTGAGGCGTTGTTGTGTGTTTGGTGGAGTCGGGTTTGGGGGTTCTCTCCTCCCAAAGAGCATGGATGGCTGTTGGAACGTAGGGCTGGAAGCGAATTCTGTGTTCGTTGTGTTTGTTCTGACTTCCTGAAGGTGTCGTCAGGTTTAAGTATTAGCAATTATGTGCCTTGCCCGTCTTGTACTTCTAAAGCTTTGGAAACTGGAAGTTCTGAGAGATTTCTGCATTGGTTGGCTCAATGCTTTGTATTAAAGAGCTTCTTTGTTTTTCTTGGGTGTTTTTTCCCGACATGAGTCTTTTCAGGAAGATAACTGTTGCTGTCTTTCTGAGATGTTGGTTGTTCAAATGGTACTGTGCTCCTTGCTTTCTCTTCTTCTTCCCAGTGGTCACTGCCCTCTCTACCATTCCTTTTCCCCTTGCTTATTTGCCAATTTCTGGGCTTTCTTGTAGCCGGGGGTCAGCTGAAAACTGGTGCCTCCGATTGGAATACATTGGGACTCTCTAACTAAAGCCACTTCAGACTAAACAGAGCAGAAAAAAACACCTCCTGCATCTCTCTGGAAAAGGCTCATGGTAATATGTTCCAGAAGGAGTTGCATGTTGTTGTTTTTTTCAGACACTGCATCGCACTGTTAATTCATGTGGTTTGAGGTCTGTCACAATCCCAGCTGGCTTTCTGTAGGATTGCTGCCAACTCCTCCTTCCATATTTTGTCCTTTAGCTTTTGATTTCTCTCTTCTTCCTCTGCTTTCACTCTCAGTAAATTATTCATCTGACTTACTGAAAAACATGTTCTAGTTCTAGCCTCTCTGGTGGCTGCAGCTCTCCCCAGCTAGGTGCCACCTGCAAACTTGGTGTGTTTTTAAGTCCTTGTGGCGGCTGAGTGTCGCCTCAGGTCAAACTGCTGGCATTTTAGTCTAATCAGACTGGTGAATGAGTAATAGCCCACTGGTTTCACTGGGGGAGGGAAGATGGGCTCAAGGAAGTGGCTCGGGTGCACAGAGTTGTGGCCTCCGCCGGAGCCGGGGTGGCAAAGGGCTGTGTCTGGTGGCATCTCCAGAGAAGCCACGGACTTGTTAGTGGTGTGCTAAGCACTGCTGTTATGTAGCTTCTGTGTACGCACAGTTCCGTGGCAAACAGGGTTCTGGTGTGTCTCTTCATCCCTGCTTCCCTCCTTCCTGTCCAGCTGTGTTGCTCTGTTAGTGTTAGTGGAGGAGCCGGGGTGTTAACAGCTGGTTTGTGGTTGTGGGACTTGTATGCTTAGCAGTGTTTCTGCAAGGGTGACCAAGGGACTGACAAAAGGACAAAGTGAGAGGCTGAAAAAACAGGAACTCCTGGTTGCAAAGCTTTAGGCTGGAGTGGCGAGAGGAACCACCAAAGAGAGCGAGGGAGACAGTGGTGCAGAGCACAGACTTGCTGAGGAGGTAACCAAGTGGCAATGCCTGCGCAGCCCAAGCCAAAGTAGAAGTCTCCAAAGATTTTTAAATCCTCACAAGGTTCACAAAAGCTAGGAGCCAGCAAGGGGGCTGTTCTCTGTGACTGCAGCCTGAATTCAGTCTTTGTCTGTGTTGTCAGGCTTCAGCTTGGCTCAGAAGCCGTTTGGAGCGACGTTCGTCTGGAGCAGCATTATCAGCGCTCTCCAAACTCAGGTGGAAGTGAAGAAGCGCCGCCAGCACCTGAAGTGTCACCATGACTGTTTCATTGGGTCGGACGCCGTGGATGTTGTCTTTGCCCATCTCCTGCAGAACAAGTATTTTGGGGACGTGGATATTTCCCGGGCCAAGGTGGTGCGCGTGTGCCAAGCGCTGATGGATTGCAAAGTGTTTGAGGCTGTCTCCACCAGGGTCTTTGGGAAAGACAAACGCTCCGTGTTTGAGGACAGCAGCAGCAGCCTCTACAGGTTCACAAATGCCTCGAACCAGCCAGAGCTTGAGAAAGATCACCTGCAGTGTACCCCACAGAGGTTAGTACATGGAGGTGAAGAGAAGAAATTTTTGACAAGAGGAATACATTGTGTGTTCTGGGGGAGAGAAAAGAAAACTTGTGCATTTACAGGGTAAAAATAGACGCTGCATAGATGTTTGTGGGTGGAAGACAGGTAGGAAAGAGCAATTTGAAGAGAGTAAATCACTCAGCCTACGTGGTTACTTGTTTCCTCTGTCTGTTATCACATTGCCTTGGGGGAGGAAGGTGAGAGGGTAGAAATTAAGTGCATTTACATACTGATCTAAATCAATAGAACCAACTGGAATTCAGGTGCATCAAACAGGCTAATGCAACAGGGCAATCTTTAGTCACTGCACATCTAACTCTGGCATAAACCAGTAATCCATGCAACTTCTAAGGAAAGTTTATTTTCTCCTTTTATCATCTTCGCTTCACTATGCTTCCGATTTAGCTCTCTTTTTTAAGCTGTTTCTTTATGCAGTTATGACTTGTTCCCAGGCAGGGTAGCAGGCTGTTCTGTTGTTATGCTATTGCACTCCACCCTAGAACCAGAGGGAGGTGCAATGGTGAGGTTTTGCTTCCCTGTCCTTTTAGGAGTGGGCAAAGAAAACCCTGGTACTAACTAAACTCGCACAAAGCGGAACATGTAGAGACAAGTTTGCCAAATAGCTTCCTTTATACAGTTTTTGTTAAGTGTTCATCTCTTCACCTACTCTGATGTACCCTTACAAGAATCTACATGGCTGTATTTAATGGGGTAGTTTTAGCAATGTGCCCTTTTGAAAACTGTGAATAGTATTGACCCAAAATGGAAATGCTGTATTCGATTGACGTATTCATGTGAGTAGCAAATGTGAACTTGAGTGCACCAACCTTGATGAAAAAAGTAGGGGAACAGTGATTAAAAATATTTCTTTTGTCCTGCTTCTCCCCTCTCTCCCACTTGTTCCTGTCCTGTCCTAAAGCAAACTGTCCCAAGTCTTTATTTGAAAGAAGAAATGAAAGCCACTTTAATTATATGTGGCATTTAAAAATATTTTCATCACAAGAGCTGTTAAAGTAAGACTTGGAATATATTGAACAAACAGTCATTAAACAGGATTATTCCTGTTTTATTAGTGTAGAATGAAGGTGTTTTTCTTCTGGGCAGGGCACAGATTCATCGGGTTACACTTCTTCATTTAGTGGAAGGAACAGATCAATTGATACATGCAGCCTCTCACATCCATGTCAAAGATAGTGGACATCAAAAAGATTTTGCAGTGCTCTTAAACAGAGGAGCTGTGTTAATTGAAATCATACAACTATGCTTGGAGGAACAGTCCTTTTGTGGCTGGAGTGGTTCTGTTACATGCAAATAATTTTTGAAGATGTGGTACATTCTCCTGGGTGACTTGGACAGAGGAAGTGTCAGGCAGGGGGGATGAGGAGGAAGATGGTGTAAATATCTATACAGGAGAAAATTATTGATCTTGGGACAGTAACCCATATCTGTATGTTGCATTATATGTTTGGTTATCCATCTGTATGGTTATAGATTTATATAAAAACTGGTTTTAATTTCAGATATGAGAAGAGCACGTTGCTCCACCCTCCTCCATTCAAACCAGAAAGCTTGGAGGATCTTTGGGAAAACCTAAGTCTAAAGCCTGCAAGCAGCCCTCAAGTAAACGTCTCGGATAGCTTGTCCCGTCGAGGTGAGCCAAATAATGTCACAGTCGTCTGTCTGTGGGAGAAGGAAGGTCCATCTGCAGCACTGGGAGGACTTGTGCCCCTCAGGTTGGACAGGGCAAACTGACACTCACACTATTTTGGTTTGAGCACCAGATGATGAAAAGGCAATTTATATTTGTTGCAGGCCTTTTGCCTTTTTATTTCATCAAACAAGAGGTGTTATCTCTTGGCTGAAATAAATCAGTGTCGACTTTTGTGGAGAAGAATACCCAATGTATAGAGCTTGATTTGAGTTAGAAATATTCATAATATTCAGTTACTACACTACTTGCGTGCTTGTTTTAGTTAGGGCAAATAGTCTGCAGTTATCTAGAAGGGAATTGTGTGTCTGCACAGCCAGCACTCCTTCAGTGCTGTGTGAAACTATTTTTGACAATTCATGACTTGTCTTTCAGACCAAACTATGTTCTATTGTGTTTTTTCCTTTGGTTTAAAGTGCTAATGCATTCTAGAAACTGTGGTTTCATCTATTCAAGGAAGCTGTGATAAGGAGAGGGTCACTCTTGCTTCTTTCTTTTTTTTTTTTTTTTTTTTTTTTTTTTTTTTTTTTTTTTTTTTTTTTTTTTTTTTTTCATCTCTTATCTAGAATGAAGATTGTTTGCAAATTAGAGCACAAAGAGTGTAAGGCACTTCAGACTTATCCGAAAAACAGTTCTCCCACGCTTGTAGTTAACTGAACAAATGGGTAGTTCTTGCCTTTTGTGGTGATAAAAGGCACTTCAAGCTGATAAGAGCCACGTGCTTTGCTACTGCTAGTCTCTATTTTGGTAAAATCAACCTGTTAGGTTAGGCCTGATGGGAGGAAGGGGCGTTATCTTCCTTGTGATCGGTTTTTGCACATACTGAGTCTCGGCGTGTGTTTTTTTGTACCCACCGTTCCCAGTTATTAATGAAGTGTGGCAAGAACAAACAATTGCTCGCCTGCTGCAGCTGGTCGACCTCCCTCTCCTGGAGTCTCTGCTTGAGCACCAGGAGATCAGACCTCAGCTCCCAGAGCCCAGGAAGGCGACTGGATATGTCATCACTAGTAACTACCTGGACAGAGAGATCCTCAAGGCTTTCAGTGACTCGCAGTGAGTAACCATTGCTGTCCTCTGCAGCTCTGAAAAACTCTCTGATTCCGGGGGAATGTAAAGCACAGTTGGTCTTTGGGTAGAAGTGTAGCAGTCACAGTCCAGCAAAAAGGATGTGAGCAGGCACATCTTCCCTGTTGGACTAGGCTGGAGTAACTGGTAAATAACAATTGCTTAGTGATACTTTCTGAACGCTGGGATGGTTTTTGAATGCGATGACAGTAGTTCATGGGATTCAGAGGGGAAATTCTTTGCTGCATTGAGGGAAGAATAGAGGTTTTATAATCATCATGAAAGCTTCCTAGCGACATCACTTGTGAGGAACTAGTTCAGTTCTTCCTGCTGTATTGAAAGAGCTAAGAATGTTGAGCTTGAAACTGTGCATAGAGTTAAAAACATTCTCTGAAAAACTTGTACCAGTCTGAATCAGATCAAGGTTCATGTTTCTGTTTATCTAGCGATAATTGTGTCCTTATCAAACAGGAGAGGACATGATTGACTGTGGGTTTTACTGCTTGTGACTGTTTACTTGTGGGTTACTAATTTTTCATCTTGATTAAATACAAAACAAAGAGGCTTATGACTGTGATCTACCCGAGTGTGTCAGGTGAAGTGTCTTGTGTGTGAATTTCTGATGGGTTTAAGTGCCTACACACGCAGTTTCCACTGTGATAAAGGAACCAGCCTATCTGCTCTCTGTGGAAAACTTTGCAGCCAGCTCTGAAGGGCACCCACAATTAAAGGTGCAAACCCAAACCCTTCTGCCTTCCAGGACAGACGAGTGGCTCTCGGCAGCAATTGATTGCTTGGAGTATCTGCCCGATCATATGGTGGTGTATATCAGCAGGAACCTGCCTGATCACCCAGACAAAGCAGATGCCTGGAAACTGCTGCTGTTTGAAAACATTGGTAGATATTACAGCCAAAAAAAGGAGCCGCTCTTAAGCCATGCATCTGAAATTCATTTAGGAATTGCAGAACTATTAGGTAAGTAAAACAGAGCTGTGTTCCAATGCTTATGTGAGAGATGTACTGAGAAACTGGGTATATTTACCTCAGGAGCCAAGATTAAAAGCTGCCTTCTACAAGTGTTTTTGGTGGGGTTTTTTTTTGTTTGTTTGTTTGTTTGTTTTGTTTCATTTTGGTTTTGTTTGTTCGAGGATTTTATGTATGGTTGGGTTTTCTTTAATTTCTAGTCGTAAAGACTGTTCTTTGACGTTTTGGTGCTTATTGTAGGCAGTTCTGTAATCATTGTTCAGGTCTATGTAGAATGGGTGTGAAACCAGAGTGCTATAATTCAGCACTTGTAATAGCTGTTGTCCATGGGAAATGAAATATAAATAAAGCCTAATAGTAAATATTTAGGCTGTAAGAGCTAAACTGAAATCTGTGTGGATGCTTGGTACCCCGCTGACATTTTTTACACAGAAATGTTTCTTAAATTTTGTTTAGACAGCTTTTTGTTTCAGAAAGCTTTTGATATTTTAGTTCTCAACATTTATCCCAGATATCCTTATTTTTCATAAGTTCTCCGCTTTGATGATTATTCTTGTCCTTGTTCCATGTTAACTGGAATGCTTTGCATTTATATCCCATTCTTCCTCTGTACATGATAAAGGATATTAGTACTAACTACCTCATTTAAACAATTCACAAATCTAAAATGGCTATTCTGTATAGTAAGGCAAATTAAAACTTATCCAAGTTCTACAAAGCAATTAACCAAACTAGCCCATGTATCTCAGACATACTCCTCAGTTTTTGTGAGATTTTTACTACCACAAGCAGAAATTACAGAAGTTATTCATTTTTTTTACTAGAACTATTTCCCTTTTTCAGTATTTCACACCCCCTTTAAGATGGCTGAACTGTAATTGAACTTAATTACAAGGGAGCTTCAACGCCAGGCTGAATGCCTGTGTGTGGGATGTTGTCAGAGAGTCTGCAAGCAGCTCTCCTCAGCCTGGGACAAGTTTTTGTGAGAATGAATTGCTGTGTTTGGCCAGTTCTGTTTAGAGAGAGGGGCATCTCTTCCGTGTCTAATTTAGGTGTTTTATGGTAACATTGGTTTAAATGAATATGGCAATAGATACCTTCCTCTCTCTCCAGTGAATGGGAAGATGGAGCAATCTTTAGAAGCTGTTCAGCTCTATCTGAAGCTCCTAGACAGCCAAGTCAGGGAGGAGTTCAGGAGACTGCTGTACTTTATGGCTGTTGCAGCCCATCATTCTGAGCTCAAGCTACAGAAGGAGGTAAATCTGCATTCTTAACAGTTGTTTTTCTGAAATCCAGAGGTCCCAGGTACTGGTCAGAAAACAGCTTTGTAGTTTAAATTTGTGACTACAGGAAAAGCAATGTCTCAGAAGAAGAAAGGTGATGTCCTTCTTAATGGGAGAGACTCTCCTTTTCTGGTCATCATTTATTTCCCTTTGTTCTTTAGAGTGACAACAGGATGGTTGTGAAAAGGACATTCTCTAAAGCTATTATCAACAATAAAAACTTATCCAGAGGGAAAACTGACCTCCTGATCTTGTTTCTTGTGGACAACCAGAGAGATGTGTTAAAGGTAAGAGCTAGAAAATGGCCAGGTTTTGTTTACCTGGAATGCTCATGGAGAACTGCCTTCTCTAAGCTGCTTTTGCATCGTTTCAGATCCCCGGGGCACTGCACAAAATGGTCAGCAATAAACTGCTGGCTCTGCAGAAAGGCCAGGATCCCAGCAAGATAACAGGTAACACTTCACACTGAGCTTTGTAATCTTGTCACGCCCCCAAATCAGAAATGGGCGATGCAAAAAAAGTTTGCTATAACAATGACTGATTTGATCTGAAAGAGGGTGGGTCCATAGAATCTCGAGGGTGGGTGGAGTGTGGTGATAATGCTCTGAATGTCTCACGTTTCCTTTCAGGTTACACCTTTTGCCAAAAACTTGATGAGAGAGAGTATCGCTCCAACACAGAGAAGACCACAAAAGATGAGCTGTTATCTCTATTGAAAGCTATTGATGAAGATTCAAAGCTCTCTGAGAAAGAGAGAAAGAGGCTGCTAGAACAGTTTCACAGTAGTAATCCAAGTATTTTTATGCAGTATTTTGGAGACAGAGTTACTAATATGTGTGTGTGAGACTTTAACTATTGATTACTTTGTATACCCCAGCAGTGAAAACACTAATATATTTGTAAATCTTTTATATTCATGTATCTGCCTAATAAAATTATTTTGTGGAAATGGACGGAATTTATGCAGTTATTAGCAAAGCAAACAGTACCTGAGTTTAATCTGTATTTATAGTTTAGCTTTTCTCATTCGTAATTGATACAGGACCAAAACAATCCTTCTTTTTCCTCCCCAAAACGCAAGTCTGGCTCCCTTTATTCAAGTATCAAAATCACTGAGATGACAGAGACCATGAATGAAATTTCTCTGCCACCTTTTGCCCTAGCAGTGAATTTTATGCATTTTATGCTGAAAGCCTTTTTTTTTTTTTTTTTTTTCCTCCTGATTTCCCTTAGATTATGTGACTGTCACATAACATGGATCTTTGACTTGCTGTGTGCTGGAGAGAGCTGAAAAACATGTTCTGCTTGATACTGCACAGCTTTTCTTCAGGCTTGCCAGCTAACTAACCTAGTGTGCTGTTTGTAGCTCCAGTGCCACCGTATTGAGGAATTGGCTCTCCCGGGGTGGTAAAGTCAGTCTGGATTTCTAAGTCAGTCTGGCTTTGGTTGCCCCAGAGGATGTAGTGTTTGTGGCTGCTTATCTTCTTCCCTGCAGTGTTTGATGCTGTCTGTAACTCTTGCTGATGGCACCAACTGTAATTAGAGGAGTGCTGGAGCCAATGAAGGGCCTTTGGCTTTTCTTGTGGCATTTCTTATCCATGTCTGGTCTACAGTGGAAATCCCAAGATTTGCAACACAGGCAACTGTAATCATATATATATATATATATATATATATATATATATATATATATATATATATAACATGATCAGACATCTAATTTTGACTCTTGGAGAGTTATCTTTGGAATGATATCACCAAACCTTCATTACAGCTGCTGTTGAAAAAAACCCCAAACAACCAAATCTTGTTCCATTTGGTGTTGAGCTCTGTCCTTCTATTTAGGAACAAAACCTAATTGAATTATGACAATAAAGTAGTAATAACTGTTACGGTGACATGTGGTGAGGCATTCTTAAAAAAACACGATGCTGTGTCAGACTCATGTCTCACTAACTAACACTTCAGTGATTACTGGTGTCTGCTGCCGGGGGCCAGAGTGTTTCTCTGAAATGGAGCTGGAGGACTTGGTGTGCAACAGGATTATGTTTACTGTGTCCTGATGGGGGCTGGAAGACAAAAATGTAAAAAGCTTCCCCTAGTTAATTAGAAAGGACTTCTAAAAATAATCAGTTGCTGAAAACTAGCAGGGAAGTATAAGCCTTTATAGTAGTTCTTAGTTTTAACTGAAAGGTTTTTATTATCAATGCACTTCCTCAGAAAAACTGGCTTAGCTCGTACTTTAAAATGTGGAGGTGGAAATCCTAAAGTAGTGGTGGTGTTGGATGGTAGGCTCTTTGACAGAAGTAATTGTCCTTTCTAACCTCCTGCCTGCTGGGTTAAGAGGATGAGATTCCTATCTTGGAAATGAACTGCTGCCCGTGGGCATCGCCTGCTGCAGTGAGAGCCCCGAATTGCAGATCCCCTGCCCTGTGAGTCACTGGGCTGTGGAAAAGCAGCCTGGGGCACCCAAAGGTGGGCACAAGGCAAGGTCAGCACCTCCCTCCTCTTTTTAGGGTGATCCAGCTCCTCTCAGAGTACCTCAGATTCCCCTTTGGAGGAACACGCGGCCACACACTGCCCTGTGTAAGGTGCCTAAGGACGGCAAGGCCAATCCAGGATTGCGTGCGTTCCCTTATTGCCGCGGCGGGGATAAATGTGAATCGGCGCTGTGTGATGGGGCAGAAATCCATCTCTCCACGCCTCCATGCATGCCTCCATCCCGCCCAGGGCCGGGCCCGGTGCCGCGGGGCCTCGCTCCGCCCCGGGGCCCGCCCTGCGCTGGGCGGCCGCGCCAGGGGCCGGGCCCGTCCGAGCCGGCGGCTGCTCCGAGGGCGGTGAGGCGGGGCCGGGGGCCGGGGGCACGGCAGGGTAGGGCACGGCAGGGTAGGGTACAGCAGGGTAGGGCAGGGCACGGCTGCTCCAGGCCCGCCGTGCGGGCTCAGCGCCGCCTTCCCCCCGCTCCCCGTTCGGCCTGCCGGGCCGCTTCTCCCGCCTGGCTCACCGCGGAGCCCCGCCGCTGCCGGGCCTGGCGAGGGGAAGGCGAGGCCGCGGCGGCGGCGGGGCCGGAGCTCAGGGCCTGGCACCGAGCGGGCGGCGGCTCTGGGAGGGGAAAGGCGGCTGCTGGCGGGTCCCCGGGGAGGCGGTGGCGATGGACAGAGCGGGCTCAGCGCTGCGGGACGGCGGCCCGGCGCTGGCCGGAGCTCAGGGCGCCTCCCGGCTGCTGCCCACACCGGGGATGAGCGCTGCCAGCGAGCAGCGGCTGCTCCGCGCCCCAGGGAAGCGCACTGAAGTTTATTTAGTGCCGGTGCACATCATGCGATTTGGAGGACCTGTAGTGAAAAGAAGCTGCGGAAAATGTTTTGTTTAAATTTTAATTTGTTGCCTTTTTTTTTTTTTTTTTTCCCCCCACCTCTTGCGTTTCTGTTTTTATTAAAAATAAATGCAGGGAAAGTGCCAAGAAGTAGACTTTGCTCTATTAAGAGTCAGGATTGTTTCTGTGAAAGGAGGGATGATGATCATGCTTCTGGAAGAGGTATTGTCAAGCTTATTTACCCAGTGGAAAGAGGATATGTTCTAGGCGTGTTTCGGCAATAATAGCAGTAATCCATCCGAAAAGAGCAGACTACTGCAAACTAAACAACTAAACCAACAAGTGTGCTTGTTTACCTCATCTGCTGAGCAGTCATTTGGTAGAATGGCCCAGGAGTTCTAATATCTGCCCTCCATAGCTGAAATAGATTAAAAAAAAAAAAAAAAGGTAATTAAAATGAAACTTGGGCTGTGTTTGAGGCTGTAGCTCTTGAGCTGCCTGCCGCTTTATGGAAGGCAGCACTTCGGGGTGTAGTCTGTGGGGTAGGAATGGTGGCCTGCTGGGCAAAGCTGGGGCTAGGAATCATCACACCGATGGTCTTGTCCCTGTCATTCATCTTCTGTGAGTCCTCAAGCAGCTGAACTCAAACCTTGGTTTCCCCCTCTCTAAGTGAGGTTTATTATATTTCTCTGCTTTTCTCTTTTTGTCTGAGGATAAAGTGCAGTGAGAGATTGCAAGGCACTAGGAATAGGAGGTGTTGTGTTCATTAAAGACTTAAGTGAGGCTTGGTTGAGTCGTCTTGGAGGTTCAGCTTTAACTTCAGGAGGATGTTTCATGGAAGAGAATGGATGGGAAGAACGACCATCTAGTCTGGATTGAAATGTGGAAGCCTTTATGATAATGTTTTTATCCCGGCCAAATTCAACAACAGGCTTCCCTCTCTCTGTTTAACAGTCCTATTTTATATTTTACTTTGCAATGGTTGCTGTGCCCTTCTCTGTGAACAGAGCTCCTCATCCTCCATCTAGAGGTGGAGTGAGTCTGACAGTACCTGTCCCGATGCCTGCGTGCCAAGGGAGTCTCTCCTGTGTCATTTATCCCAAGATTTTCGTGCTGTTTTCTCTTCTAAAATAGAAATGACACAGTGCTGTGGGCAAGTGTTGCATGCTGTTGTCTCTCATGCATCAAGCAAGATGATGATCCTGAGTCATTGCTGTGGAGCAAAACTGTTCCTTACATGCTCTGAGCTTTCCAGCTGTCCTGAGGAGTCACATTGTGCAATCAATTTAAAGCACTGCTGGAGCAGGGTTGGTTATTACAGCTGTTGAAGGAAATAAATCTCAGTGCTCCATTTTATATTTCTGCACTGTTGCTGGCTTCTGCTGCATCCTCTTCAGTGTAATTTTTGATGCTGTATTTTCTCTCAGCAGCTGTGAGGTGCCTCTGCAGAGTGTCCCTCTTGCTCTCTTCGGTTTATTTCAAAATGTGAAAGTGGGGGTGGTGGGATACTAGGGGAAAAAACGAAGTTGTGGTTTTTCCAGGAGCTTTGTTTTAGTCTGAAAGCAGACTCTTCCTGACTCCTACTTCACAGAACATCTAAGTTATTTAATTTAGGGATATCATATGCTCTCAAAAGAGATTTCTGTAAAATTAAAGCCTGAGCAGCAGCTTCTTTCATGATTGTTTTCGATGGTGGATGTAGAAATTACATTCTTTATAGGGAAATGTGAGAATGACGTAAGTGAAGATAAGGGACAGTGAGACTTGGTTTTCTACTGGTAATTTTTTCAGTGTAACTTTGGGTACACTGCAGGTATCTGCAATGTCATAAATATCCTTTAATATGTAGTGTCTAATAAATCAGGATTTTAATTACTGTAAATTTTAATTACTTTGTTCTTTACTGTATTAATTCAAAACCCCAAACAATTGTGATATTTTATGCATAAATCAGGACTCTCGAATGTCATAAAAATATGGAAATAGAACTTTATATTAATTTCTCTCCAGTTCTTTTGCTACTTCTTAATGATTTTGGATGACTCAGACAGAAGTTTTTAAGCTGTGAGCAGTTGGAGCAGACCAGAGTTCAGGAATATATGTTCAGGAAGATTTACTGCTGTGTAGTGAGGAAATGTTGTCTCATAATATTTTAAAAACGTGTTTGAAATATTGTTCTGAAGGTGTTTTTCATCATTCTCTTAAAAGCAGTGCTAGGGAAGAAAACATCTTTTTCTCTCATCTGTATCATTATGGCAAGGGAAGAGTTTGAGATTTTTGAGAACTGACTAGGACTGCAGATTAAACAAATGGTATTTGTGTTGAAAGCATCCCATTTTGTGGAAGATGGGAAGTGAGTCACTGAGTCCAGGTCCCCTGCCATTATGAGGATGACATCATATAACTCCTCATAAGAATCCTTTCATTCTTAATTTTTTTTTTTCTTAATCAAGAGGATTCCTGGTGATATTTACCCACCCAGCCATGTCAGAAAATGCTTATTCATTCCCTTTTTCATATTTTTTCTTTTTGTAAAGAACCAACTGAAAATGTCTCAGAATCCTGACAAGCTAAATTCAAGTGAAGAGAAGTTGAGTGGTTTGGAGGATGATCAGGAGGAGAACTTGGACAACTTGGATCAGTCTGTCCGAAAAAGAATACGACAGAGTGCTCCAGGGTCACACGGAGATGATACACCAAAGTGTAAGCAAAACTGTTTTATGAAATACATTAAAAACTAGTCAATTCTGTAGTTGTTGTTGGAGGCAATCCCAGTGTTTTATAGCATTCTATGCGAGTTTGTCTTGCAATTAAATACAGTGTGACTCTTGATGATATGCCTTAACACTGTAACATTTTTCTCCCTGATTTCTTTTTATTTTCCTAATTGTACACACGGTGTGTACATTTTCTTAATTGTACACAATGACCGTGTTGCTCTGAGGCACATATATCCTGAATATCCTGGTGTGTTGGTGCTCTTGGAACGTATAAGCACCACCCCAGTGTGTTCCAGCTGAACTGTCTCTGCTGTTTGCCTTATCATCTGGACCTTCTGCAGGGCAGAAGAGGCTGTTACCAACAAAGGGATGCCCTGTCAGCCCCCTCACAAGACAGGTGGAAAGTTGTATATTTAATCCTAACACTACTTCCATGCAAGCAGGACTGCCTATTTTTCCTAAGGCATATTTTTCTTTGCCATTTCGCTTTAAACATGAAGGTCTGGATGCAGTATGGGAACCAATATTTCTGGAAAATCTGTAGATAAAAACAAGGGGAAGTTTTCTGGCTCCAGAGGTTCAGTTCAAAGAAGTGAAAGTGCTCAGGGTTCTAAGTTTCTGTAGGGAGTGGCTCAGCAGTAACATTTTGTTTGTTGCGTTCTCTTTAGTTTTTAATTGTGTTTGTTATGACTTGAGGTTTAGGGTTGTGTTTAGTGTGGTGTTACTCAGAGGAGCTGTTCTGAGGGAGTTTCTGTTCCTATATGCCTTGCTGGTTGCCTGGTAGGAAATGGGGTGTTTGTATGGAGAGAGGCTCTGAACCTGTGGCAGTAAAAGCGTGGCACAGTCTAGCACTGCACCACAGAGACGTGGTTTGGTCTCAGGCCCTTCCCTCGTGTAAGGGAGGAGATAGGAGAATGAAGTGATGTGATTTAGGAGCAGTCTGTGGCCAGTGAAAGAGTCTTAGCTCTCAGTGCCCCCACTGCTGAAGTCATTTGGCACTCAGACAAGAGTGCTGTGAACTTCACTGTCTGCTGGTTCCACTCAGAATATCAATCCTTGCTGTGTTCCCAGAGTCACTGTGCTAGGTTAAGCTCCAAGCAGAAGGAAATAAGGGTTTGGGAGGGCTGCATGAAAAGAGCAAGATATTAACGAGAAACGAGCACACTGGAAGCCAACTGTATGAACTCAGAAGAGCTCTGCCTGGCAGACAAGTGGTGGACACTTACTTTTGAAAGACCTTTTCTGTGTAATTGCTGAAGTCCAATCAACATGGATTGTCAAATGAGACGGGCATAATAGTTTGCCTGAAACATTTCTCAGGGAGCCCAGCCTGTGAAGATCCCTGCTTGGTTTCTCTCACTTTGGGGTTAGTGTGTTGCTCCTGTGCCTGGATTGTAGCTGAACTGAGGAGGCATCAGGGCACCGACCTTTTCACTAACCCAGGGCCCAGTCTAAGGCTGCTGGCCCATCCTGGTCTGTCCCAAATGCCTGCCAGGGGAAGAGTTCTTAAGCACTGGTGCTACCGCTGCTGCTGTTGTTTGGGTGATGCCTCTGGGGGAAAAAAAAAAAGTGATTTTGAAGGAGTATTTGCATTGGAAGTAGAGAGAATAATTAGCTACTGATGTGCTGCTGCTTAACAGTGATGGTGATTTTTTGTTGACTGCTTTAATGATGAAATCACTTCCTTGAAAAATGTAAAACTGAAATGGCAATATCTATACAATACTCGTGGAAGTAGTGTGGTGAAAATGCAGCTATTTGTAATTATTTCTTCCTACAGCATGGAGAAAGATGCCTAGGTGCTATTAAGCCATCCTGAAGGAGTGTTGGTTTGTGTGGGGGGCTTTGTTTGGAGATGGTTTTTAAAAGAGCTTGATAGAAGCAATTGACATACTGAGCCCAGAATATCAACTAAGAACCACTCCTTGGTTTTTTGAAATTACTCCAAACCTGTGTCATCCAGCAGATCGGAAGGGAAGGGGAGGAAAGGAGAAAAGTCTTCTGCTGATGCTGTCTTTTGACCCCGTGTACTGTCAATAAGGTGGAAAGGGTCCAAAAGGCTCTTTCTGCAGGCTTTTGTTGAGAACTGTCTGACAGTGAATTGATGTTGCAGCCAGTCCCTCTCGGCCTGTGTCAATAGAAGAGCTCATGGAGACAGCAAAGGGAGTCACCAACATGGCACTGGCACACGAAATTGTGGTGAATGGAGACTTCCAGATAAAACCAGCTGAATTGCCAGAACACAGGTAGGCTTGGTACCAAATAGGTCCCTAAATAAAATTGTTTGTACAACTGCAGAACAGCTCTGGGGGATAAGGTAAAGGCTCTGGCTCTTGTCTAACAGTGCCTGGGAGGAGGCAGGAAAGAATATAAGAAGGTGGTAACTGTGCAGTTCTGCTTCCCCAGATATGTATGTGTGTGTGAAAGCTGAAGCTCCTGGATTAATTTGGCATGTGTTGTGCACTTCCCAGAGTGCTGTGGTTTCTGTTGTGTCCCTTGTCTCAGGTCTCTGGGGCTGCTGTCCCCCCAGTACCCCAGTCTGGCTGCAGATTTAGGTAGTGCTTTTAGCAATTCTTAAGCCTTCCTGGGAGTAAGATGAAACTAGTTGTTTTAGCTTTTCCTCTCTGTTTCTTCAGGGATATTTTGGGAAGAGATTTCTGTGGTTTTTTTTAGGTTAGTCCTTGCTCCTTTCAAGTTTGAAGCCTTTCCTTCTCTGTGTGAGTCTACAGTAGTTGTGTGCCCTGCTGGGAGGAGAGAGGGAGAGCAGAGGAAGCTTCATCTTCTGTTCTGTTCCTCTCTCTCACACCCAGTGAGGTGTGGCTGACAGCTTGATTTGGGAAGGGGGTGCATATTTCATGGAAGGAACTTGGTCCCCGTTGGGGCCAGTGTTGAAGTTACATTTGGTGTGAAAGGAACTGTCAGTATTTTGAATTAGGAATTGGTATTGGAGCAGTGGAATTCTTTTTTTTTTTTTTTTTTTTTTTTTTTTTTTTTTTTTTTTTTTTTTATACAAACCAACCTGGGCCCTTATCTCAGAGTAGGTGCAATACTCATGTAGTGAAACAGAAGATTTTGTGTCAGGGAAGTTACTTAATTTCTGTTAGGTTTAGTAATGAATTTTATGAAGTGGAATTGATTTTACTTAGTGGAGCCTTTAAAAGGAACATGAGTACTGGTGTTTTGAATATAAAATGTAATTTCTGCCATTTTTGTTCTCTTTCAGTTATCTAGATGTAGCATGTGATAAATACTTTGAAGGTTTTTAATATGTAGCCACCTTTGCTCTTGTGTAACCCTGTATTAGGATATAAGCCATTCCGAATCTGTGTCCAGTTTTTCTTGCTTTTCTGAATCACTTTAAATGACAGATCTCTGTTAATCATCATATAGTTATTACTGCACTCTATTCATATTATTACATGCTGTGCTTCAGGAGCTGCAGGTTATCTTTGTAAGGTGGTGCAGAGACCAGTGTCCTTCTTTTTAACATGTTTATTCACAGCTTAGAGAAGAAAGTCAGAGATATTGTGCATAAAGCTTTCTGGGATTGTCTGGAAGCTCAGCTAAAGGAAGACCCCCCGACATATGATCATGCAATTAAGCTATTGGGAGAAATTAAAGAGGTAAGATGATGCAATATGAAGGGAAATGATTGAATTTGAGTAGTTGCACTGATAGGAATGAGCAAGAGTGCTTGGAGTTTGGCTTTTGATAAAAAATGCTTTGTTCTTTTTCATTACTCTGTCGTGATGAATATATACAAGCTGCATAATCCTAGAGGACAAATTTGAATATAAAACTAAATGCAAAACCATGTAAGGTGATTAACAGATAAGCAATACCAGTTCCATAACTCCAAGCTTCCTTCATGTTATGGTGCTGGTATTAGTTATGGAATCAGTGAGATGCTCCAACAGTGGGCTGATAAAACCAAGCACAACAAGTATGAAGTATGGTCTGTGCCACAGAGGACTTGCCACTTAGTTACTTCAGTATCACACAGGATGAGGTGAAATATTTGGAACTGGTGAGTGGTTAGTTAAAAAGAACCAGATGAATTCAATGATTCAGTTGTTTAGATAAGAATCCCTGGTAGTGTTCAATGCCCCCTGGATGGGGCATTAAGCAAACTGGTTTAGTGGGAGGTGACCTTGCCTGTGGCAGGGGTTTGGAACTAGGTGATCTGTAAGGTCTCTCCTGACCCAAACCATTCTATGATTCTTTAATTCTGTAAGAGGTGGTTCAATAACTGCTTTGATCCTTGTGGTCTTTGATATGTAGAGCTAATGCACAGTTAAAAACTTTCCATTTCAGAGTCTTCTGTCTTTCTTGTTGCCTGGTCATACTAGACTGAGAAGCCAGATTACAGAAGTTCTTGACCTGGATTTGATAAAACAGGAGGCAGAGAATGGGGCCCTTGACATTTCTAAGTTGGTCACATTTGTTATTGGGATGATGGGGACTCTGTGTGCTCCTGCTCGAGATGAAGACATTAAGAAACTGAAAGATATTCATGAAATAGTTCCTCTTTTCAGGTACTGAAGTGTGTTTATTAGTCCTGTTCAGAGTCCCTTAAAAATTTTAGAGGTGGGGGAGTGGGAACTTGCAACTGCTAGAAAGAAAAAAGTGATAGGCAGAAGGATATAGCTGTGGGTGTGAAGGGGAGAGATACTCCAGGGGTCTTTAACAAGGACCATCTCTGATCTGGTGAGTTGGAGCATTTGTCTGCCTCCTGCATGTCACTGAAGGACATTTGTTTAAATGTCAAATGCAAACAAGGTTTAAGGTAGCAGATGAATTTTTTATCAGAAGTTTGTACCAGAATTGAATGTCAACAGCTGAAGGTGAAAAAAGCTTTACACACGAGCTTAGGGGAAATGCAGTACTGGTTTCCAACCAGTTTGTCCTTTCCTCCCAGTTTGAGCTCTCTTTGCCCCACTCCCTGTCTAATTCCCTATCATTTCTAAAGGGAGGCTGTGTTCTACATCTGGGAGCATCCAGGCTTCTGCTTTGCTACCGTGTTCTCACTGGAACAGCTCAAGGTCTCAATAGCTGGGGAAAGCTTCATTAACCTTGCTGTTTTCTAATTTGAAAAGCTTCCAAGAGTTCAAGATTGACTTGGCAGAAGTATTGCCAGCAGGAATTAGGTTGCTTTGAAATTGAGGTGTTTTTCTTTGGTGTTTGTTTGTTTTTTTCTTTTTTGCCCCTTGGGTTGGATTGTTCACTTCCCGCTGAGGTTGGCTTTCCAGGCTGCCAGCAGCCATGGCATGCAAGCTTAGAAACCCAGATGTCTTTTCATATATAATATTGCACATCCTGGGAGATAAAATCTGTGGAGCTAGTGAAGTTAATTCCATGGAGGCTTTTTTACAGGAGAGCAAGATTTGTTTCCCACTTGATAGAGGCGCATGCATGCATGTACATGCTTGCTCCAGCTTTCTCTGTCTCATGCTCTGAAGTTGTTAAGCTGTTACTGTTTCCCATGCATGGTTTTGCTCTTTCCTTAGACAATCTGTAATAAATCTTGTGAAGAACACCTCTGAAACATCTGCAGCCTTGAATAACTTTTTCTGTTTGTTTGTTTAGAGCAATTTTCTCTGTATTAGACCTAATGAAAATGGATATGGCAAACTTCGCTGTCAGTAGTATTAGGCCAAAATTAATGCAGCAGTCTGCTGAATATGAAAGAAAGAAGTTTCAGGAGTTTCTTGAGAAACAGCCAAGTATGACTTTGTTCCTTTCTTTCTTCCCCTCTGACCTCCCATTAAAGTGCGTGTCTTTGCTTGTAGATCATGAAAAGGACTCAGATATTTTTATAAGTTCTAGAATTCATATGGTAAATGACAGCTTGTGCCCCAAAACTGTGGTTAGAAAAAGTCTGCCAGAACAATAGTTCTGCCCTTGGTGCATTCAGTTTAATTTCGATGCAGTGTAGGGCATGATTTCCCAGCATCATCTCACCTCTGATTTCCTGTAGCTCTGTGGTTTTGTTTTAGACGTTCTGCTTGATGCAATAAATGAAATGCATGTCATACCTGATATCATGGGCATTAGTCATGGTAACTAATGGGATTGTTTGGAAATTGTTGGTGGAAAAACCTAACTTGGAAAAGGAATTTTCTTAGCAAGATTTTTTCCCCCTGCTTTTCCAGATTCTTTAGACCTTGTCACAAAGTGGTTGCAAGAAGCAGCAGATGATCTTGTAAAGCTGGGACACGAAATGTTGCCTCCCCATTCTAGTGATGGTGCCACTGGTGGAGCTGCTGCCTTGTGCTTCACTGCTGTACAAAATCAGGCCTATCTGAAGCTCCTGAAGTGGGATCACATGAACAGGCCTTTTCCAGAAGTAGGTATTGTAGGCGATTCCGCGGACGGCTGGGACAAGGAATTCTGCCAACCTGTATTTTCTAGAACATGTGGTTTTATTGCAAGGGTCGTGGGTAAAAAGGCCTTGCCTTCAGCCACCAGCCTGGGCTGAAGGGCAGTCCCAAAGAGAGAGGGAGAAAGAACAGGAGGGTGTGGGCTAAGTGAGGAGGGAGCGAGAGAGCAAAGTGGCAGGGGGGAAGGGAGCAAGAGAGAGCAAGAGTAGGGGGAAGAGGAAGGGTAAGAGTGAGCTAAGAGCAGCGGGAAGGAGAGGAGGGAGAGGTAAGAGAGCGGGGTCCTTGTTACAATACATTATATCTCCTTTTGTGATGAATATTCTAATTTTCAATGACCAACCAACACAAGACACAAAATCCTATAGAATCTACATACAGCCTATAAGAACTACTATATTACCATACTATGTTGTATTTTAAACTCTAAAAACTACTCTTTAAACTTCTGTTTTGCTACATTGACCTTTGGATCGCTTAGCCAGCAGAAAGGGTTCTGCTGAATCAGAAGGGATTCTCCTTCAGCTAGCTAGACTATTGTTTTCAGGTTGTATAATAACTAAGACTTATTATCCTACAACTCAAAGTCAGCTTTCATTTCTATCCAGATTATAGGTTTCATATTTTCAGAATCTTTTGCTAAGCAATCATATTTATAAGGTTTCCCTGAGTCATCTTCCCCAACAAGGTATTTAGCAGAAAAATTAGATCTATGCTTGTTCCACTCCTCTATTCCCAGGACACAGCTTTGTAGCCTTGCAGCACGTCCAGTACTAAACCATTGATCTCTGATTGGGGGAGGTCTGGCAGCTCTGACAGGTGCCTGTTTTTCAATGCTGAAACCTGCTTAGCTGGAAAAGAGGAGTCAGTGCTCTGTTCCCTGTGCCTTTGCATCCCAGTGTCCCTTCCCAGCCCTGACTCCTTTCTGTGCTGGCTCCCTCCTTCCTTGCAGACGGTGCTCATGGACCAGACGCGCTTCCTGGAGCTCCAGCTGGAGCTGGAGCAGCTGCTGGTGGTGGGGACAGTGCTGCTGGTCACCTTCAGTGCAGCAGGCCCAGCCCTCGTGGACGTGCCTGGATTCACTGAGAAAATCAAAACCATCGTCAAGGTGCTGCTGACGGGAATGCACCTCCCGTGAGTACAGCACAGGGCTGCTCTCCGGGGCACGTGGAGCTCTGGTGGCAGCTGGGGAATGATCAGCTTCAGCCTCTTGCTGCCTGGGGACTGCAGGAAATGCAGAGGAGGTGATGAGGGCTCTCTGTGAGCCCAGGCTGGCAGTTTTTCTGCAGCTTACTCACGTGGAGCTGTCTTTTCTTGCTCTGCTCTTTCGTGATTTATACAAGCTTTTTTTTCAGAGCATGTTTTTCATGGTGCCAGGCTGGCACAGGAGAGTGCCAGCAGCTGCCTCTGCTCAGAGTTTGGGCCAGGCTCCCCAAAAACCTGTGGCACAGTGAGCTGCCTGTAGATTTAGTGGTTACTCTACGCCTACGGGTTTGCTTCAGTCAGAGCTGTCCTCAGGCAGAAAGTCAGCTGTTATGTATATGGACAAGTCTTGAATGTTCTCCTTCTTCCTTGCTTTAGATCTCAGATTTATTTTTCATGTGTATAGAGTTGTATTAATCTTCATAATTGGCTTTATCCGCATTATGCTTTTCCCGCTACATTTGATAAATAAGGCAACTCTAAATGAATGGTTCATTTTAAAAAAATGGGGAAACAGTGAGTAATTACTACAGTTGTGCTGTCCCTCGTTTTCTAGCTCCTTTAACCTGAAGGAATCCCTGGCCACCGTGGGTGAGAAGGTGTGTGCTGAAGTGAACAGCAGCCTTTGCCAGCATGGCTTTACCCCGTTCTCAGCTGAGAGAGAGGCTGTGCTGAAGGGACAGATCCAGGCAGTGGCCAGCCCAGATAACTCCATCTGCAAGCTCATAGGTAGGGCTGGAGAGTGCTCTGCTCTCCCTGTCTGTGGAGCTGGGGGCTGTGCAGGGCTCCTCTTCCCACATTGTTGTTTCCACCTTGTCTTTCCAACTTGCTGACCATGTTCAGGCTTGTTGCATTTTACATGAGCTTACGCTGTTTCTAATTCACCTTCTCCTTTGAAAACAAACCAAACCCATTTTTTTCCAGATTCTCGAATTCAAAAGTTTCTGGAGAATTATCTTGCGTCCAGTCAGCAGAAATCATTGCCTGCCATTCCTGGAGGATTAGGCCCTATTCAGAGGGAGCTGGAGGAGATTGCTGCCAAGTACATTCGTCTTGTCAACTACAACAGAATGGTCTTCAGCCCTTACTATGATGCAGTCCTTGGCAAAATACTGACTAAGGAGGAATCCCAAATTGTAGGGAAGTCACAAGAATCATAAAACCAGTCTGTGTGCTACCAATACAGTATTATCAGCTGTTAAATAAAACTTGTACCAATATTTGTCTAGGAAAACAGCTTTCCGTGTAAATACTGGTTCCTTTTAACCCGTGAGTAGTGACTGGTGAGGGAAATACAGGAGATGCTAAAAGGGTTCTGAGGTAAAAGATGAGAGATGCATTTCTAATATAATTATGCAACCTGGGGGGGGCATATCATAGGAATTTTCTGGCTGCAATTTTTAGGTTTTTGAGATGATGATAGGGCAAGTTTAACAACCAAACTTTGTACTGAAGTGGCTCATTTTAGGGCATTTAACTCTTAATTTACAGTGATCTTAGTTTAATTTATCCAGAGCTGATTAGCAATGGTTCTTCCCAGAATGGATGATTTGGTTTTTTTAAAAAAAAATCTTTGCTTTAAAGAATGAATAAAGCTAAAATTCTAAAGAACTTTACCAGACAAAACACCAAGCCAAGCAGCACTTTACTGTAACGTTATGGTGAGTATGGTAGGCTTACTAGTTTTTTCTGTATTTTACTGCATTTTTAATAGCATTTTTTTGCTGTTTACCTGCAGATGTTACAAAACATAATATATTTTTGTAGCAAATTTTCTGGTTATTGGGTAACTGTCCTCTGCTATGTACAGTACTCCCAGAGGTGGCAATCTTATAGATTGCAGCTGTATTTATATCTTGTAAAGATTTCAGAAAGGGCAGAGTTAAAATGTTTTGATAAAAGTGGCATTTCTTACCTTTTTTTGTTTGCTAGTAATTTACTCCTTTTTAGGTGAAATACCAATTTTAAAGTAAATTGTCATTTGCAGAAGGTGGATTTAAAGTGTGTGAAACTTCAGGTTGAAAATTTTGGGTTTTTTAAAAAACTACAACAGGAGATGGTTGCATATTCAATCATGTCTTCAAAAATATCTGGGAAGTGCAGAGCACTGTGGGTAGTATAAGTGATTTTAATGTACAGTGAGAGGCGAATGATTTGATGTTAGTTTGCATCCACAAGGAATATTTTAGTAGATTTTTTTTATTTTGTAGAGGTGTTCTTGAAACTTAGAATATTTGTAGATCTTGAATTTAATGAGCTATGTGTTGTATAGAGGAGAAGAACCCAGTGATCTTACATTGCAGTCTCAGGCTCAGCTGGGAGGTAAGTGAAATTTTCCTCTGGTTGAGCACAACAGTGTATTACAGTAATCAATATTTGATGGTTTGATGAAGGCAAAGTTTGTAGTTACACACAGTAAATGGCCCAAGTATGAGGTTGTCCAAACCAGAATGTGCTGTCTTTAAAAAAGCAACCAACAAGGTATGTGAAATAAATAAACAAAGGGGCCCTCTATTGCCAACAGGCAGGTTAATTTAGGAATCAGCCAAAGCAACAGAACTTGTAGAAGCACTTGATTATCATCCACTGTTGATGCTTCCCTTTCCAGTTTCCTTTAAATGGCAGTGGGGATAAAGCTGTACCAGCTTTGTGTTTGGAGGGGGATGGAAGAAATACCTTTTTTTCTGTATTAGCCTATGCAGCTCTAAACCAAATCTTCTGTCATTCATTACAAACCCCCTTCCCCAAGGGAAAACCCAGCAAAGCCCTGTGGGAGTTCATCAGCTCAGACAAGTGATTTTTCTCTTGGCCATATGTACTCAGCCAGCAAAATGAATGTCTGTCTTTGAATCCTTGAGAACCCAAAAGTGAGGTTGGTTAGCCAGAAAAAAAGGGTTCTGAGTAGGTTCTATTTCACTGATTCTGCAGAGGTCTTCAAGGCTGCTGCCTCAGCGTGCTGAGCTTTGCTATTAGAGCAGCCTCTGCCTCACAACCCAGCCTAAAAAAGCTCTGCAGCTGCAAAACTCCCTCAGCCCGCGCTGAATGAGCTACCAGAGCCATCCCTGCTGGAGATGGCTGGCAACAAGGTAGATAACCAAGGCACAGCTCTTTCCAGCTCTGGCAACTGAGAGCTGCACCAGTTAGAGATTGCTGCTGCTGTTTGACCTTTCAGTAGAGCCTGGGAGCTGCCTTCAGCGGCAATGACACTAACCACACCGAGGTCAGTGAGGCACAGGATGGTCTCAGGGCTGTGGGGAGGAACGTCGCAGTGAGACAGGCGCCCAGAAAAGCCCTTGGAAGGTGTGTGAGTGATGGCACAGGGAAGGGCACTGCTTTAGCACGGGATCAAATCCTAACTGAGGAGATGGCTGCTCCCAGGGCTGCCTTTCAGGGTTCGTGAGGGCCTGCTCCTGCCATGGCAGCAGCCACCAGGGCTTGCCTGGCTCACACACAGGGAATCCCATCTCCCCCCACAGGAGGGCTTTGATCCTAACCCTTCAGGCAGCAGAAAAATTGTTAGAGGTAGGAAACAGTGCAGTACTCACCTGTGGCTCCACCTTCACCTCCAGGCCCATACAGAAGGAACAAACACTCCTGGCACAGGTGCTGGGGGTCTTTGGACAGGAAAGATCTAAAGGGAGTGCAGAAAATGCCCAGAAAGCATTGTAATAATTCTCCCAGGTTGTTCTTTGTAACGAGAGTGTTTGACAAACGGTTTCTCTACATCCTCTCTAAAAGAAACAGGGAGATTTGCAATTGAGTGGCAAAGCAAGGACATTCCAGGATGGCTAAGGCCAGCTCCATCTCCCTGTGCAGGGGCTGCTTCACCCCTTGCCCTGGCAGAGGAGCCCTGGCTGAGGAGCTCTGCTGGGCTGGGAATGTCTTTCCTTTGCCCCAGGCTCTGACTGTCCTGTAGTACAAGGGCTTCTTAGGATCTTATCAGAGTGCAATTCCAAACAGCCAATTCCAAATTAAAAGCTGAAATACGCATAGAAACTGCTTGGAAAGCTCACACAGTGTTTTTTTAGCTTGTTTAAGATAACAATTTGCAATGAGGTAGCTGATTATTAACATTTAGCTTTGTATATTACTTGGAAGACCAGTGCAGGTGTCCAGGACTAGGCTGTGTGAGCCAGTGCTCCTGGACTACTCACACTGAACTTAGTGTCCTGGATGCTGTCTTCTTCAAATAGTCCTGGAATTACAAGCCAAAGTGTGCTGTATCCTCTAGAAAATGGAAACCAAGCTCAATCTAATATGTATGCTCTGATCAATTTCCTGTGACGGTACAATTAGCATTGCTTTTGAAGTGGCTGAGTAATATTTAAGAAGTACCTTCTTGTGTTTGAATAAAAACAGAATGAGGCATGATGTTATGGATATCCTTTTATTTTAAAGGAATGTGGTTTTTTCGTTGTGGTTTTTTTTTTTTTTTTTAAATTTTCAACTACAAAACAGATTCCTTACATTCTGCCATAAATAAAAATGGACAATAAGGCAGGACACTACATGAACAAACTGAGAACAAGTGTTTTCCAGAAAATGTGAATTAAAAATGCTTCACAAGTATAAGCCATCCAGTTTTTAAAATAAAACTGTTGAAAACCCACAAGAGTTCAAGTGGTAGATGTGTACACCCTCTAAGAACAAAATACAGTTTTGACATTTTGCACTTTTGGTTTTGAAAACCGAGTTTTGTTCAGAGCACATTCTAAGGTTGTTCGGGCTGTTTTCAGATCAAGAACCATATGGGAGAAGAGGCACCACAGTAACAAAACCATTTTCAAGGAGTTTTTTGTTTGCAGCTGTCCCTTTTAAATGCTTGACTTTTAAGAGACTGATTCAATGCAAGTCTTTGTCTGTCACAGCAGAACTCCAAACTCGTTTCACCGGATTCTCTTTTGCTGTCGTGCTCTGTAAATGTCATGTACAGGGGGAACTACAGATCCTTTCTCCTCATCGTCATCGGAATCCTCATGTGATCTCTTCACAGCCTTGTTGAGAATGGTGTTGTTTTCCACAGGTCCATTGCCTTCCACAGCTATTTCAGGCAGGCCGCCCGTGATTATCCGCACGGCTTCGTCAACAGCTTCAGAGAGAGACACAGAGGCACTCAGTGTGTGACACCCTGAGCAGCCACCAGCACCCCAGCAGGGACACAGCCCACAGACACCGCGGGGACACTTCTGCAAATGAGACATTTCTGCTCTGCTCTACAAAGATTAAGCCTCAGCTGTCTGAACCTCCGAGCTGCGGTGAACAGCATTTATAAAGGAAATGCTGCTGCTCCAGCTCGAGCCCTCCCTTTAGACAGGAACTGAGGTCACTTGCAAGCTCCAATAAAACAGGAAGGCCTTTTGGGAATCAGGGTAACTAGTTCATGATTCCCCAGAAAGGCTGCAGAGCAAGTCACTTTCTGCTTCTCAACAGAGGAAGCCTCAAGAGTACCCTGTATAATTTAAATAGATATTTTAGTTTCACTCCGAAAAATTAAATCCTACATTTCTTTCTCTATGTTTTTTTTGCTTAAACTAACGGGGAGGAGGAGGGGGGGTGGTGCGAAGAATACCATATTAGCATCTGCTGTAGGATCTGTGCTGTTTCTCTATTCCAGAACTCCCCTTCTTTGCAGGCGCTTAGAAAGCTGCTGTGCCCAAGCACTGCAACAACGTGCACTGAGAGTTATCCCCACCAATGCCTTCACCGTGCTGTAAATTTGTAATTTCATGTTACAGCTGCAATGCTGCTGGAAATGCTGCCTTTAAAGGGTATTCTCAAAATCTTCGTTTCTTTCTTTTAATTTGATACCATCAAAAGAGCAGCTGGTGATTTGCAGTTTTTTGCAGGTAATGGGCAAACATCTCTATGCAGGTCCCAGCCCAGTCTCCTCTGCTCTTAAACAAACACTAATTACAATCTGTAAATGAGGTCTGGGTTTTAGACAGCAATTCCCATATGTAAACCCAAGTCTTATGCAGCACTAGCACAGCCTCCAGAGAGGACAAGTAACTTACTGTCTGGCAGTTTGCATCTTCTGAATATCTCCATGAGCTCATCCACTTGAACAAAGGGACCCTGATTTGTTACCAAAGAAAAAGAAAAGTTTAGAAGGCTATTTTCAATAGAGTGATACACACTGTGGTTCTGTCATGACAGAATGTCTTCCACAGCTTTCTGAAATGTTCAGAGTTCTTTAAAACAAACCTGAAAACAAATAGGAGGTGGCAGGAGCTTCATGAGAATGACAGCTGCTGGTGGAACAGGAAACACCCCGCCCGGGACAGGATGTAAACCTGGAGCTGTGGGGAGAAAATCTGGGTGAAGCCAGTGCAAGACAGCTTGGCCAGAGCTGCTTTTGCACTGCAGTGCTATTTGATCCAAGTAATTAGTACCCTGTCCCCTTTGGCTTTACTAATTCCATATTGTTCACGCAGCAATCTGCTCTGTGAGCAGTGTGTGTAACAGCTTATTACCATTTACCAGACTCCAAACTCCTTGTACTTTACTTCCATGTGACCTTGGCATTAATTAAAACACACATGCCTTTAGTAACCCAGTGAAATGACAGCCTAAGAGTTAAGTACAGGTTTAGATGACTGAGGAGCAGGAAAGCCTCTGATTAGGCTGGCTGAACACCCAGGTTCCTAACTCGCCACAGGTGAAACACAACCACTTCCCAAAGCCTGACTTACGTGCTAAGTGCCTTGGCTGAAATGGAATCATCTGCTGAGTGTCTGGTTTGGGATATTCAGGCTTCCTGTCAACTTCATCCTTGAGGACAGGCACGATGGAAGGTGCAACCACGGGGTCTGGAATTATTGCTGCTAGCTTGGCACGGGAGACATCCTGTGAAAGCCAATTAGAGAGCGCTGAACTTGGCAGGATCACACTGCTTGCTTCAATTACAGAACAAAACCTCACTCTGCACCAGTCGCTTATTCTCACTTTGTCTTCATTATCATTTCAGATGTCCTCTTACAAGACCATCTGGGCAAAACTTGAATGGTTTCATTAAACATTTTAATCCTGCAGCGTCCCAGCTGGGAATGGAAACACTTGTTCCTGTTACTGAATGGGACCGTGTTTGTCATTTTCGAGTGGCTCCTGTTTTAGGTTGAGGATTTAGGTGAACAGGTGCAGACCACTAGGCCTTCACAACTATCATTTCTCCCTCATTTCACTCCCTAGATTGCTTTAGCTGGAAAAGAAGTAAAAGCATAAGGCAGTCAGCAGGCATGCAAAGCATCAGTTCAAACAGGATTATGTTTTGGCATGTTCCAAGCAGCACAAATCAGCCCCAGGGCTGCACCATCTTAGGTACACGCTGCCCTGCAGGCACTTAGCAAAATGTACTTGCTTGTAAGCTCACATCTAACTTCAAAATAACTTTGCCCCCACTGCATTCAAAGGAAAGTATTCAGTGAGTCAAGGGGAATCTGATTTCCACGTATTGGATTATTTTACAGCTCTGTGATGGTCAATAATTCAGCTGCTTTGTTAACTTTGATGGCATCTGTATTTTTCGTAAATTATTTTTCTGTGTAAGAAGTAAGAGGAAGCTGAGGTACTGTTTCAGAGGCATGGCTTGAGGGCTCTCTTCCGGTCCATGCAAATGGCAATCAGCTGTTTCTGCTTCTCTGGCAGCTTTAAAAAATGCAAACCAACATCCTGTTCTGTTCTAATGATTCCCCAAAGTGTTAAATGACAGAAATAGTAAAAATGCATGTGGTTGGAAATAAAACAGGAGACCACCAGATACAGGGGTCTGGCCTAGACTTTGAACTCCACATGGCAGCACCAAAGCACTTTAGCCCTAGGAAACAACTGAAAGAAGAGGCAGCCACTGATTGCTGTCAAGAGCTTTCCTCAGCCATTCACAGCAAACATTGGGACTGCAGCATGAGGGCTTCCATGTGGTTCCCAGCAAAGTCAAGGGAGCTCTGCCACCTCAGAGCAGGACAGCCAGCCATATCTCGTACAGATGACCTGATCCTACAAATTTCCCAAAGAATTCTGGTTTTTGAAGGAGCTCAGGTGTGAAGTGGAGGCCTGCAGCTGCATGGTGATGGCAATTAACACACTGACATTTCCATGGGAAGATGAGAAGTAGCCAGCAATACCCAAAGCTGCAGCTGTTACTGATGGCCCTTGCTCCTTTCTGCCCTTGGCCCCTGGCACTTTGCTGCCCAACGAGACCAAGAGGAGGAGGAGGAGGCCTGTTTTACCTGCTTTTCTAGCAAGGGGAAGGACTGTAAGGCAAGTCCTAGGCAAGGAATTGCTCCAGATTCCTAGGACTGAAAAGAACAACAGGGAACTGAAGTGTTCTCACCCACTTACCTTATAACCAAGGGCCTTCAGTTCGCTGGCAGAGCAAGGGTACAGATCCATGAACTTGTATCTGTCCACCAGCAGAGCTGTTTCTTTGCCCTCATACTCTTCCTTAAATGCTGTAAACCTCCGTTTTTCCACTTTCAGGATGCTGGCCAGATCCCCAATGTTACTTTCAAAGGCTAAAAACCGAGCCCAGATTTCCCTGGAACAGAACAGGGATACAGAGAGTTACTGAAGGAGGAAGGATTACTGAGCACAAGGCAATTAAAAACATGCAAGAGGACAGACCCAAAGGAGGCCTTGTGGGAATGCATGGCCATTTCTGTTATTTACTTTAGATACATCTAAAATAGGCATCACCCTCCTGGTGCCTTCTGTATTTCTGTAAGAGCTTTCAGTCTGGTGAACTGCAAAGGAATTTGTTACAGAAAGGAAAGGATTTCTGCAAGCCAAGAACTTCAGCATTTGAGGTGAAATTTTATCAAACACTGCTCATCCTGTACACAGAGCTTCACTCTGATGCTGATATAGGAAGGACTTTTTACCATGCATTATGATCTAGTTCCTCTGCACAGACCAGTATATTCTAGCTGGCAAGAACACGACAGACAGTGCTTCAGAATTTTATACAGCCCAAAATATATGTAGTTACTGCTAATTTCTCCATGGAAAGTCTCATATATAACTTAAGCAACATCTGACCATATTTCTGGACTTGATTCAACTTTCATTTTAACTTTGGAGTTTACCTTTGAAGAAGGTTCAGCTTTTAAGTTCTTGTATTTTCTCACTTTTAAATTTGGCATAAAAGTATTTCTCACAAAAGATCAGAACTAAAGTGTAGAATGAATGTGCACAGCAGTGTCCTATTTGACTCATTAGTTTTGATGCTTTCGTCTACCAGAATAATAACGGTGAAGTGAACCCTCAGACTGCAAGGTTTTGGTGAGCATTTTTTTTGAGAGAGAAACTTAAAAGGTAGCAATGAAAATATGGCAGTGAGCAGTGTTTATTCCAAGTCCTTTCTGGTTCTTTCCTTATTTTATTTTCATGGCTGGGAGATGCTCAGCACCCTCCTCAACAAATTCCTGACTCACTTTCTCAGCTCAGACCACTGAATCCTTACTGTACAGCAGGATTTTGCACTCTATCCTCAACAATCCTGCATCAATGAGGTTTTAAAGTCAATAAATTAATGAATTTCACTGGAAGTGGGACAGGGACTTTCCCAAATCTGTCGCAGTTGGTGCCGTGTTGGACAGCATGAAGAAGGGAAGGAACATCTGTACCTAATTTTGTCCTGCTGTTCATGTTTCTAATTTCTTTGGGATATTTATGGTTGAAAGGGGTTATGTATCTTTTCCAGTGCAGTGAAACTGCTTTTGCAGACGTACCCAGATTTCTCAGGTGGAAGGCTCCCTGAAGTTAAAACACGTTCAAACAAAACTCTTGTATTGTTGTCCTCTTCAAAAATAGAAAGAAAAAAAAATCACACTGAGTAAAATATATTAAAGACAAGTTAAAAGATGTCCATTCAAAGAGATGTGTACACTGAATTAAGCATAAGGTTGACTTTCATGGATTTGAGTTTCAGTAAGTATAAAAAGATCTGAGTGCCTACATAAAACTTTACTGATGTTAAATTCCAATGTGAATTTGTTCTTTGGAGGTCTCTTTCTATTGATAGTGACAAACTGATACAGGTTCTTTCATAACAGCACAGCTATTGCTTGGCATCTCTTCAGTATTTCTGGGGGTTATATCCATTTTCTTTAATTATCTCAATAGCATATGTTGGGAAATTTAAATTTGGCCTTTCGATTCATTATTTCCCCTTTAAATCAGGGCAATAATATGCTTGTATAGTCCTCAGAAGTTCTCCCAGAATTATTAGACCTGGTTCCCAGCAAGCAGTCAGTCTTTGCACATGGCCAGCTGGGGGGATGGAGAGGTTGGTGGGATTGTTCCTAAAACTGCCAACTCCTGCCCTGTGAATGGCTCCACCTCTTACACTTACAGAGATCAGTTCTCCTGGGTTTCAGGAGTTCTGCTGGGTTATTAAAACAGACCAATAAACTAGTGAGTTTTAAGATGTTTTTTTTCTCACGGCAACCTAGAGAAGGGTATTGTTAATATTCATGTAGACCCACAATAACTTAGTGCAAAATTAAATCTACTTTAACTGGGATAAAACCTCTCCATTTACAGCTCACAGGAGAAAAAACCCTCAAAATCTTTAAACTCCCAGGGCTGAAAAACCCTGCAGTCTGTAGTGTGACAGGAGACAAATGGTGCCTGGTGCTGCAGAATCCACACAGCAGCTTGGGTTTCCTTTTTAAGAAGGCCATTCAGCCCCTGCCTCAGGGAATCCCACCCAGAGCCCTTCCACCACCACCTCCATCTCCTGCCCAGGTCTCCCTAGCCCCTGTGCCCTGCTCTTTCCATTGCAGCTCCCCAGCACCTTCCAAGCATGACTGATATGCCCAGTATTGACTTTATATCTTGCTCATCTCATCCACTTAGGGAGAATGAGTTTAAATTCATTCTAGTGAGGACTAGCTAACCCCTCACTCCTCTCATGCTGACTGTAAACTCCTTTAGATCTTCTTGCTCATGATTTAGATGCCTCGATGTACTTCCCACTGTTCACAGCAGATGCTGTAAAACTCCTGCACTGCCAGTGAGTTACAATTTGGAAAGTTCACTCTCCTCCCTTCAGCAGAATCAAGATTTAATGTTACTGTACTTTTGGAGCTTTGGTATGGACAAACCAGCAGGTTTTGTGTTCAGATTAACTACTGAACTTCATGAAGAGGTTTCGTTGCTCTTCAAGAAGAATTTAAATACCAAGAACTTGGCCTGGACCTGAACTCACAGAGTAATGCTTCATTAGACCTCTCAAAGCTTAAAGCTTACCATTAAGGTGGGAAAGGTAGTCGATATATGCCAGTACATATTCTGGAATGTCCCCATATTTTTTCAGCCCTAGCTCAAAAATCTTAAAGGCCACAGACTTATCCTGCAAACATTGGGGGGAAAAAAAAAACGTTATTAGCTTCAGTGAGCTGTGCACCCTCCTGACACTTGTTTAGGATCAGGGTGAGCACCTGTGATTACCTTACTACAATAATACTCCATTAAAGCTGCAGTAACATAGACATGGTGGCGGGTCCGGGCATCCTCTCTGGCTTTCTTAAATATCGTCCTTCCGGATTTAATGCCTTCTGCTCGCCTTGCAAATTTCATGTACTGGATATAAACCTAAGGTGCACATTAATATATATTAAATAGCATCAGTGCTAACAAAGAATACCAGGATATCATGAAGTTTTTTACTAGGTCTGAAATAATGTCGAGTCACAAAATACAGCAAATGAATTGTAATAGAAACAAGGATGTCTTGTGCCTCTGTGTTGTTCTGCTTTAAATACTGAGGCAAACCTTTCACTAGTTTTTTTAAATAAAAAAATGGGATAAACCGAAGACTGATCCCATGAAAAGACAGTACTTAATACACAGATTTTTCAAGGAAGGGGAGGTAAGGAGATGAATGTAATTTACATAAATTGGTGCCTTCAGAGAACATGAGGCTTCTTGTAAAAATGGTGACTTTCCAATAAAGTTAAGACACCCATAAACCCAAGGAACAGCCAAAAGGCCTGATGAAGCATTTTACTGAACTTTATACAATCCAAGGTGCAAATCATCCTGCCTGCAAGTATTTATACCTGATCAAGGAAATAATGAATGTGCTACTTAATTCCACAGCCAATTTGTGATTTGCACTTCTTTGGGATTCAACTTTCCTTCACGGTGAATTAGCTCACAAATAGCAGCATTCCTCAAGCAGGAGGAACTGGTACACAGTTTCCCAAAAGGTGCCTTTGGGAAGCATTAGGAGGTGTCTCTAAAGAATGGCAAGTGTCAGTAAATGGATACTTCTCCTCTGACACTGACCTGTTGTTCAGTGTTAGACTTCACACCCTCTTTTGCCTCCTCATGCTTGTCCTGCATGTTTATAATAAGTTAAAAAACCTTTTAAGGGCAGGTTACTTCTGACACCACTTGTTCAGCATTATCACAGCTGGCACATGGACAGTGTTTACTGTGTCACTTTAGCAGAGGTGAGGCAACCCTCTGATACCTACACAGTGCATTACAAATTTATTTGCAAACTACAGAATGGTTTTGAAATATTTTATATCTTCTTTCTTCATTACCTGTTGTGAAAGACTGTGTAAATGAGACAGAGGAGGAAAGTGCACATGACTTAGTGCCCTTGAATGGATTAAAGACTCTAATTCTGCCATCTCAGGACTCCACCTGCTCCATCCACCCTGTGCCCCAAGGAACTCCTGTAGGTACTTCCCCATCCTGTGCATGCACCGGGTGACAATCCACAGGAATGTGGAGACACTAAGGATGATCTTACCAGCGTGGGGTCGATGTCCTCGATGGCCAGGAGCCGGTTGTAGATGCTGTGCACTTTCTCATACTTCATCCGGCTCTGAGTGAAAGCAAACACAGACTGCTGGGTAACTCCCTCCCACATCATCTCCCACAATGCAAAACTCAAACTGAAGACAAAACTAGAATTTTCCTGTTTCTGTTTTTCCTTGGCTGAACACTCTGTATGTTAGTCCCTTTACTTAGATACATATTCTGTCTTGTGCAGACATTTTTTACTTCCCACATTAATTTCCCACTAGTGGTCACCTACATGCTTTTCAGGAGTCTCTGAAGTCTTTTTCTAATGTAGTAATACTGCAGCAGAACTGCCATTGGAATATGTTTTTATGCTTGGCATAAAAAGACTGTATCCTTTACCTCTGTCTAAAAGTACTGTGCAGATAGGTAGGAAAACCACCTTCTTCACTCTCCAACCTACATATTTTTCTTCCCTACCAGCTGCAGCCTTCCAGGCTGTATCGTGCAGCCTTGAAAAACCAGGACACAGCATACAGGAAGGAGGCCACACTCCTTCCAAAAAACCAAGGAAGGATTTTTCTTTTAAAGGCAAAGGCTTTATTCCCCCCCTATTGTCCTGAAGTTCTTCCTGCAAAGATTCTTTCACAATAAAATAAGCGGGCAAACTATACCCCACAGAGGACTCCACAGTCCTCATCTGACCAGTGGGAAACAGCCTTTATTCCTGGTGGAATAAACACCACTGGGGCACTGCTCCTTGTGGAGGATGCACAGCGAGGTGGTGGCCTGGGGAAAGAGATTTCTCCAGAGAGCTGCAGCAAAGGTGGCTCCCATATCTTCTGTCACAGTTGTGCAAACACAAACATCAGCTCCCCAAGAATCAGACAGGAAAGGTGCCCTTTAGGGCCATTTTAAAGGTGAAGAAGCTGATGCTCTGGGAAATGGAAATTTGTAAGCATTTCACCCTTATGATACTTTCAGAAATATAGTCAGTATCGAAATGGAAAGACAGTAGATTATCAAGACTTTTGTAGCTCATACTATGGGCTTTTCCTCTCCATTTTGTCAGCTCCATCTCAGAAACACTGAATGAGAATAAGGATGGAAAAATCAGTAAATTAATTCTATGGAATTTTGTGTACTTGGTATGTTTCAAAGAAATGACATTATTAAGAGAGATGTATTTGGGACACATATTTGGATTTTAATGTCAGTACATCACTATTTTTGCTTACCTCTTCATAATCTGCATATGCAAAATAAAGAAGCATATTCTTCTTTAATAAAGTGCTGATCGCTCTTTCATAAATATTAGCAGCCTCATCACTGAAAAGTTTAGCATTGTTCATGTCCTGTTATAAAATAAGTATAGTAATATAATTGTTCAGCATCTGTGACAATAAAGGCTAATTTATGGAGAATCTTCTGTGTGTGACAAGCCCCAGTAAATTTCCATTTAGTGCTCCAACAAAGAGATAATCATCTCCCCAGTACTTTGAAGAATCACAAAATCAGGCCCAAAAAATCCCCCGAGCCTAAAACTGGCCAAGATTGAAACAATTTTTTACAATTCTAATCTAAAATGCAGCCATTTTTATTTCTTAAAATTTCTAATTTCCCCATTTGAAAATTCTGAACACGTCACAACTATTTTTCACACTCACCCCCCCCTCCTTGATTCTGAGGAAAAACTGACAGTACACCATGTCAAAGCAAGGAAATAAGAGAAAGCAAATGGCAAGCTGCTTACCCCTTTCTCAGCCAGCAGCTTGCTGGACTGCTCAAGGTACTGAGCTGCTTCATACCAGATGTCTGGGTGATGGCCCAGCACCAGGAGACACTGCTCATAGGCAAACATCACTGTGGGCAAAACATGCGAGAAACACTCCTTGGAAATGGTACCACCATTGCACAACCCAAGTATGGAACACAAAATTCCAGATAAATCAGACACCATCAACACTAATTGGTTTTACATACAATGATCACTGCTGCAGTTCTTTTGTATTACCAGGAACTTTATGAACCGTAAGCAGCAATTAAACCTGCCTTGTCTATAGAGGAACCAGCACAGCTCACTCAAAATCAGCAATAAAATCAGACTGCAATCTACTGTTTCCTGACCGGCACCAGAGGTTCAGTGGCACACAAATACAGCACTATCTCCCAAAATCAATTTATTACTTTCAGCTTGGCTCTAGCAAAATCTAGATTGTTTTTTAATTTAAAAAAAAAAAAAGCCCATACAATTCAAGAAACTCAATCATCTACTCCAGCTCAATTCCTGGACACCAAATCACATCACTACTTACGCTGGAGAAACACAATCCCCTATGCCCTAGCCCAACATCCAATTACCTCTTTTTGTTATGAGAGTTTGATCTTCTGTTCGTAGAGGGTTGCTCTTTTCCCACTGGATGTACTTCTTCCACATGTCCACCTGCTGAGCCTCTTGGGGGGTGTTTTGTGGGGGCACAGAGGGAGCGTTGCGGTCCAGGCCCTTCATCACTGTCTCATATTCCTGAAACAGAAGCAATGCTTTGAAGGACAGATTTAAACACACTGAACTCTTGCTTTAGGTTATGCTTTCGAAAACAAAAATTGAAATATTTTAGCATACCAACATTATTAGTCTTACACGCTTGCATTTGAAGTAAGAACCAAGTTTAATGCTGGTTTTTAGAATTAAATAGAACAAAGAAAAGTCAACAGAAGGTTGTACCTTTGCCACACGTCGTGCATTCATATAATCTCTACTCCTGTCCTCGATCATTTTCTTGGCTAAGTGAATATTGATGCCCTGGAGAAGGGTGAAAAAAGGAATTGGGAATGTGCAATTTCACTTTGGACATACTGAATCTTATTTTATACAGCAACGAACTCGAAAGGGAATGAAAAAGTGAGCAAGGACAAAGTTATTTTAAAATACCAATCTCAAAATATTTATTTGGCCTAAAAATATATATGGGCAAGAACTTATATCAGAGGATAAACTCACTACTAAAATTCAAGTGATCTGAGGCATCTCAGCTTATTTTTAATCACTTTCAAAAATACAATGAACTGCTGTGGGTGAAAGTGGGAACAATATATTTGTGATTCTCAATTTTGCTCCTAAATGATGGTCAGTGACAGCTCCCTGATACAGCACATGAGCAATTTGACTTTCTTGTACAAGGAGTACCAGAGACTGACCTCCAGGCTCACAGCTCTGCCTTCTCCTCTGTTCCTGAGGTAACTGACAGCTCTTAGAAGACGTTCTATGCAATACACACCCTGCCACGGGCATGCCTTTGTCAGCTGGGGCCTGAGATGCATCAGCACTGTGTGACAGCCCTCCAGGACTGCACACGTGTGCAGAGGGCTCTGCCATGCTGCTGAGCCAGAGCAGCAGGGGCTGGGGGCAGCCAGACCTTGGGCACAGTGTCCTGTCAAGAAGAAAACCTCAAAGAACTGCTCTTAGGCAGGAAAAGCAGCCACCCTTTGGCTGATGCCTGTGTCTGGGTGGCTTTTGCTGGCGTGGTTGCCAAGACTTTGCAGAAGGTGTGTACAGCTTTCAGTCCGAGTCCAAAGAGGCACTCGAGCTGGGAAGCAAAGGATGCTTTGCCTTCACTGCAGAGGCAAAGGCAGTGTCTGGGATAGCAAACTGGTCCATGTGGCACACACAGTTAACCCGGGACCAGGCTGAAGATGCAGCAGGACTCTCCTGGGACGCACTCCCAGCTCTGCAGCCATGCAGGTTTGTGAGCCAGATTGTCACTTTGTCATTGAGACACATCTCCCTAAGAGCTCTACTGCTTTTGACCACTTAGTTAATTAAAAACTGGTGACTGACAGGCTGGTATTGTTACCTGGTGGCTACAGATGAGCCCAAGGAAAGCCTGAAATACAGCAAATGGCCATTAACTTTCCATACTGAGACCTGCACGAGTGTCGCTGGGCTGCTGACATGGGGAGTCACCTCCCCCTCAAGGAGCCCTTCTGGTGAGGAGCATTTCCCTGTGCCAGGACACTGTGAGCAGCAGCCCTTTCCCTGGAGGGCAGTGCAGCCAGAACAGGACAGGCAGATCCCCGTGGCCGAGCAGAGCCCTCAGCCTCCAGCAGCTGGGAACAGCCTGAGGGACTGCCCAGGTGTCCCAGGCCAAGGTGTCAGCCAGAGCTGCCTCAGCTGGGAACTGGACAGGCCTGAGCCATTGTTCTGGCAGCCTCCCCCTGTGTAATGAAAGGAGCAGGAACCAGCAGGGACAGCCTTTGCTATGCTGTGTGGGAGGGGAAGGGGTGGTTTATGGGGAAGTTGTGCTGGGAATTTTCCTACACTGGAGAAGGTGTGTCCTGGATATCCTCCCTGGTGACAGCAGGCTAACCAAACACCTCTGGGACAATAAGCTGTTGTGGTACATGCTCATGGCTGGGGATGCCTGCAGTTCTCCCACCCAGAGGTTTTCCCACCCAGAGTACTCCCACCTCGAGTTCTCCCACCACCATGGCCTTATTAACATGAGGGCACCAACCTCACAGCTTGCATAATTAGCATCAAGGAAAGAGAAATTGGCCATTCTTTCCTGCTCAGTGACCATGCCTGTGCACAACCAGCACCACCAGTGCTGTATGAGCATCCCTGCTTGGCAGTGCTGAGCACAAGGGCATCTACATCAGCTTTGCATTCACACTGCTGCTGACTGGGGCTGATGTCATCAGATGTGTTTAAAAATACACTCTAAAGGTGCAGCTACAAATTGGCCTGAAAGGGCAGTGAGCTGAGCTCACGCTGGCTGAAGACAGTGTGGGAGCAGACTCACCTGGAGGGCTGCTGGAATGGCTTCAGGTGAAGGATGGTGAGGAGCCCTTTTAAGCACTGAGACCATGTAACTTAATGCCGTGGAGGAAGTCCAAACCATCCCAGCTGAATGCCATTTGACCCCGTTTGACTCTAAGTGGAAGGAGGGGAGTGCCTCCTTGGGGACACAAGCCCTCAGTGCCAGCTGAGCTGCTCCAGCTCCATCACTGAGGACAGCGATGGCTCACTCACTCACCAGCAATTCCACTGGGCCAGCTGGGAAATGGGACAGTCAAATGTATCTCATGGAGAGTCTTTGAAAGAAATTTAAAAATCACTCAGGTACCCGTGGAGTCTTGCCACAGGAGTTGGTACATACTGCACACAAAAAATGTATTTATACTGCTGGTCATCTTTTATACATACTTGTTTAGTGGCTATAGCTTGGGCACCACATTTGATTACATGATAATTATTTCTTTCTGAATGTCACCAAGAATCCCGTTGTTGGTTACCTCTTCGTATTTGTTATAATCTCTCCAGAGCTGCTCTATGTTTATCATGGGGTTCACACAACCACGCTGGTAAACCCTACGGACAGCTGTGATCCTCTGGTTTTCTGCATATGATCCTACTGCTTCTCTAAACAGTGGGGAGAGAGAGCAACATCAGCTATGACAGGTCACAACTGGCAGGAACATCAGCATTGCATTAAAAAAAGTGATTTTGAGGTACTTACACGCCTTTCAAAAAATTGATGTAATCCACCCAGATCTAGGTGAGAAAAAATATTACATATAGTGAAACCAATGGTTAACTGTACTTGTCATAAAGTTAGAGATAAAATGTGTTTTGATTAAGAAAACATACCTGGTATGACATGATTTCCATGCCAATCTTATCCAGAGCAAAATCATATGCCTGAGCCATTTTTTCTCTGAGGAGAAGAACCACAAAGACCATAAAGCAAGTGCTTAGTATTTAAAAATTCTTTATTTAAGAGTATTCTTTTGGGCAGCAAATTCTAACCAAACATCAAGGAATGAGAAACATCATTCAACAGCTGAGAGCAAAAAATTGGTGTTCAGATAGCTTTAAATTCTGCATTTTGATTCTACTGAAGTTTTGGTTGTTTGTTTTATTCAAGAATTATTTAAATTCATTGGTGGCAATCCAGCATTTTAACAGTTCCTGGCCCACCCCAAGTCAGTGGAAATCCACAAACACTACATGAAGCTGAGAAGAAACCAACTGCTTCCACATCTTCTTAGCTGATAGATGCACCCATGGTTTCTTATTTTATCCCCTCAGAGTTCCCCAAATCTTTTTTAAATCTCCAGGAACCCCAAAAGGCTGGGACAATTAGGAGTAGCTCCCTTGAGTGGAAACTGCCCAGAATATTTCACATGATTTCTTATTTCCCCCAAATTCAAAGTATTACCCCTCAAATTTAAAATGCTTACAGAACTTCCTTGGTTAAGTTTCAGTGAAAGCTGTTTTTTCTCTCCCCAACTTTTTTATTCCTTTACTCAAACACACTTCAGTACCTTGTTACCTCCTTGACCACATTAACAGGAGAAACAGAGGAAAGGCAAACTGAATGAACTGACACTTCTGAAACGGTTTCAAAACAGTCTTGTAAAAATAAATGAAAACCCCTTGCTTATTTTCTCTCTTAATGCATTACTCATTTTGCCAATTATAGTGCAAAGAAATTTACGGTGGGCTGGGGAAGAAATAGTTTATAGATACTAGAAGTCACTGGTATTTTTTGAAACTCAATCCACAGGAAAATAAACAAGCAAAATATAATAACCGAAAAGGGATGAAGATTAACGTATCCCAAAATTCTGACACCCTAAATTTTATGAATTTTTTTATGCAATCCAAAACCTCCTCCAATTCCTGAACTCTTTACTGCTACTGGTCTCAGCTGGAACCAGTGCTTAATTTTGTGGACACTCTAAACAGGACACTAAGGGCAAGGACAAAGGGGAAGAAAACGTGTTTCACGCTGGCTCAAGCAGCAATCCCATCTCCAGGGAACTGGCATTGATACACCAGCTCCTCTACTGCTCTTATCTCCCATGCTGTTAGAGGAATCCAGACTAAGGAACCAATTTTACCCAGCAAGCTCAATTAAAGAGACTTTAATGTTTTCTAAATGCAGATTATATATTTAACCCCCAACACTCCGACAGAAAATCCCCAGCCAGATTTGTTCACCCAGGTTCCTTCCCATCCCCTGGTCAAAAATCAAGAAGAGATTCACTATAAAACTAGAATAATTCAGAGCAACTCTGGGAACTTACTTGTAACTAGGTAGCTTCCCCTTGGTTTCTCGTACATAGGAAAGGTAACATTTCCATAAATCAATGTGTAAAACCTTCATAAGGCAGCGCTGAAATAACTGTTTAATACATCAAGAAGACGTGATCAGGATTCCAGATACAGAAATTAGGTTTCTACTTTTAAAGCTATACAAAATGAATTTAAATAACCCTTGTAATTATGACTGAGATTTGTAAGAAAGAATAAGTTAAACTACTCGTTCTTTCGTTTAAAGCATCTCCATGCTATGCAAGGAAACTGGAGAGAATTAAGCAGAGAAATCCCCCTGCACACTTCACTGATTAGAGCTTGGTAGAACAAGAAGTCAATCTTAGTGATACTTTTTTTATCTGTGTTTCCCATTCAATGACAGCTACAGGGTTTTTTCAGTCTGATTTAGCCCAATCACAAGGTACTCATTCTTGCTATAGAAATATATTACATACATTAATATGACTCACCTTTTCCACTTTGTCATAATTTTTTGCTTTAATCTACAGGGAAGCAGAGAAAAAAAAACAAATCACTTAAAAGACTATTATAGAATAGTAGGAATATATTCTTCATACAGTACTACAGCACTTGTACTTTGTCTGCCTAAACTAATGACACCGAAACACCACATAACGTTGTAAAAAGATAAATGAACATACAAAAGTCATATACTTTGTTGCAAAATTAGGTTTTTTATTTTTAATTCTACAATTCCAAAATGCAGGCACCAGTAGGCAAATTTGCTTTCTAGTTTGGACACCTAGATTTAGCTTTTTATTTCAAGGAACCTGGTGCCTTCAGCACAGATATAGATAAATCTACACCAAGATTTAGTAAATTAAGGGTAAAATACTATATTTACAAAACTGCTAGGCTAATAAATGTATTATACTTCAATAGTCATTTCTCAAAGTGCACTTTGCTCCCCAATCTGCTGAAGCTGAATAAGGGAATAATAACCATGGAGAATCTGCTTTTCCACAGCTGCCCCAGCCCTGGTGCTCCCTGGCAGGAGGGCCCAAAGCACACTCGCAGGTCAGCAGCAGTTTCATTCATTCACACACACACCACAAGGGCAGGGGGTGAAACTCAGACCCCAGCTAATAAGCTGCCTTTCAGACAGGACAAAGGAAAGCACGAGACTGATGAGGAGGGCAGAGTGGCATCCTGCTTGTATTTGTTAGCTCCAGCTATGCTAGGCAATCCCTACAGACACACCCTGATGACACAAGGAAAATCAACAGTGCCCTTAAGAGACGCCCTGAAATAAAGCACCTTTAATGAAATAAGGATGTGTTATGCTGTGTTGCATTTTTGTAAAACATCAAACTCCTCTTTTAAATCCCATTGCTCTTTGTTTACTTAGAGGATTCCCAGCCTTTATTGTGGTGTGAAACACAAGCACCTCTCAATTTCCCTGAGGAGCACGGTGTAGGCAGCAAACAGCACCCTTTGCACCAGGGATTCATTATTTCATTTTAGATCACTCCCACTCTAAAGCACAGCAGAGTTTTTAATGGATGCATCAGGAGACATGGAGTGCAGGAGATCTAAAATAAGCACACCCCGGCTCCTGTTTCCTGAGTGTCTCTGCTTCTGCAACACCCCGGGCGTGAGAAGCTTAGAAGAGCCATCCCCATTTCTCCCACTCCCAAAAAAGATCAGCTAAAAATGAGAGAACTGAAATAATATTGAAAAAAAACATTTATTGGCACACAATACAGACTGGACCCTTGTGTCTGTACCATACTTTAACTGGAGCAGTATCCCACCCAGGCTGAAAGAATTCCACACAATCCAGGATGGCAGGAAGGCAAACCTAATTGTGTCTTGCCAAGAGTTAAAAAAACCCCAAAAAACAAAAATAAACCACCACTCCCACAAAAAAACCCCTCCAAAACCAAACCAAAACAAACCAACCAAACAAAAAACCAAACCAAACCAAAAAACTAAACCAAACCCACCAAACAAACAAAAAAAAACCCCCCACCACCAAAAAACAAACAGAAAACACCACCAAAAACCTGGACATCATTTTTACTTCATCCTTTTTTGACAGTAATTTTTCAGGTACTCCAGCACCTCTTATAATATGAAAATAATTCACTGAAGAGACAGAGCTCTCAGTCTATGCCTCCCATTCCCTGAAGTGAAAAATAACAAATGAATCTTGGTTTCTACGTCTTAGCACACAGGATAGCTGTCTGCAACTTCTTTCCCCTGTACTTAACTCAAGTAAAACCTCCAACAAGACATGCAGGATTAATTTGCTTTTTTAACAGAGTGAGATAGGAGATAGTATGAATTCTTTTATTAAAATCAAATAATTAATTCATGGCTTTGCCACTGACAAAAGGCATCACCCTCTATTTAATAACAAGATGGAAAAAAAATTTAAGAGTTCAGAACAAAAAGCTGTAAGCAGACAGGGCAAAAAATGAGTTTGCCTCCCAGGTGCAGTCAGGTAAACAGTGTCAGCAAGTTCAGTAGCTCCTGGCAGCACTGTCACCAGGCAACATCAAAGGATTGAGCACAAGGAATACGTATCAATTAGACTGCATGCACTTCCCAGAACCAAAGACCTTGAAAAGAAAATGACTCTGCTAAGAAAAGAAGGTATATTCTTTATTTGCATGTGTTATGACTCAAAGCAAAATATCTCCTATGTGATTATCATATATATGAACAGCTGCTGACCACATCTGGACTACAAGTCAGCGTTCCTTATTTGTTAAATCCACGCAAGTGGTTTGGTATCTCAAAAGTCAGAAATCTTGGTAATAGTGAAGTTAGGAGGTTTGCAAGCAGAAGGATTTGTTTAGAAAGAAAAGCAAAGCAATACTGGCCAAGGCCTACTGGGTCTCTCAATGGAAAAGCATCTCTCCTGCAGGAATCTGTTTGCATTTCTTGGCTCACCACTCCCAAGAAAACACCCCGGGCAGCCCTGGCTCAGGGAAAGTCCAGCCCAGCGAGGGCAGGTGCTGCCTCCAGGACCCACCATCACACATTTCTTGGTTTTCCTATGACAGACACTGCAACAAGCAGTGATGAGATGGGAAGGCATTAAAGAACCGACATTAATACTGTAATTTTGTCCTTAAAAGACAAACATAAAGTTAACGATAAAGATATTTACAGCAGCTTATCCTCCAATTCCTAAGGCTGTCAGGATTCCTATTCTGACTGCTTTAATTCAAGGAGCAGGTCTAACTCTCACAGGCTGACACACAGGAGTGGCTCCACCACAAATCCACCTCCTACTCAATGAGCAGAGGGATACCCTCATTCCAAGGTAAAATCCATGTAATGAGTGTCTCCCCTTCACCCCTGAAGACTACACAAAGACCACCCAGTCTAACAAGCTATGCTTGGACATTCCAGTAGCAAAACACACCTGAACCTGCCTTCTTCTGCCCGTGACAAGGAGAAATTCCACCTGTTTTGCTAGAAGAGTAACTTCAGATTTGCTGGTCCAACAAGAAATTTAAGTCAGTGCTGCATTATCTTTGTAGAAGATGAATTCGTAACATGAGTCAGATTTCTTCCCAGAATACACAACGTAATTCCCTATAGCAAGCTCTACAAACACTGAAGGGCAAAACTTAATCCATAAATTACACAGCACTTCACCCTTTTAAATAGACTTTTACAGGACACATGAATCATTTATGATTACACAAGGCAAGTGATTTTACTAATCTAGAGACTTAATACTAGTTCTAGTTGTCTGGCAACCCCCATGCAACACAAGCCTAAATGGATCCCTGTTTTATTTTAAACTTTTCAGAATTCCATTAAGCTCCTAAGGAAGCACAGTAAGTATGTGATAATTAAGGACTAGCGTGGTTTGATTTATTTCTATATCCCAATTCAATTTTCTATCAATCGTTATTTTCCAGGGGAAAAAAGTATTTTCTCCAGCAGAAAATCTGATGTTCCCTTATTCACTGCCTCCATCTCTCCCCCTGGGGAGGTAGATCCCTTTGCTCTCTTTACTGCCCCCACTGCCCCTGCACTACTCTCCAAGGATTTTTAGACTTTTTTTTGGATCTGAAGAGAAACACTTTGCACCCCAGAGACTGAGGCAGCTGATGAGGGACAAACTGGGAGAGAAGCTACATGGGTGTTACCTTTTTGAGGATTTTCCTAAAATCTGGTTTTGTTGCAAACACCAAAAGGCATGCATCATCCTTAACGTTTGGGTTTGTTTGGTTTTTTTTTAAATGAATACACTTCTGTTTAACAGTACAAAATTACAACCAGGGTCTAAATATATGCATTTGGAAATTCTGCTTTTGTCTGTTAACTGAAGGGAACTCATTGTGAAAGACCTGTATTTATTGACAGTTACATGACTGGGTATTAGCTAAATATAATTAACGTTTTTAAACTAAAATCAGACTACACACAATTTATTGTCACTGAATCCATTTGTGTTGACCATTTGCTTTCTTTTTAAATATCTTGACTGTTAGGGTGAAATAATCAACTCCCACTGTCAAGCATAGCAGCGTGCAATTTGGGTCTCTAGCAGTATAGAACTGTGGGTGCAACAAAACACACTCACATTTCTCTGTTTCCAAAGTACAGGCTAGGGACCACAGCAGTTCAAACTGTTCAGACCACCTCAAAGGAATGGCATCTCTGAAAGGATGGAGATGCGCCCCTTCTATGTTCTATCCTCAGCACATTCTGCCTTTTGCTGTTTGTTGAGGCTCCCAGTCAGTGACTAATTGTGCACGTGATAAACTCGTTTTCCTATGGGTCAGGGAACAGCAATGGCCTTTGCAAACAGCAACCTGAGCTCTGCTCAAGCACATGAAATGCTGGAAAAGGCAGGGCTAGCACTGCACCTCCCCATGGTCATGAACCTAAGGAGGCTGGACTATCATTGTCTAAATAACTGGATGCAAAACTTATTCTATGTATGCTGAACAAAGCCTGTATTTCATTTGTGTCAGATATTTCAAATCCTTTATTTAAAAACATCAGCATGTGATTGCAGATGCAATTTCTATAATATATTGTTTTGCTACAATTTTTACCAGATAAGGCCTTGAATTATCAGGTATTTCTGCTGTCTTCATTCAGAGTTTTAATATTCCCTGTGAAAATACAGCTTTTATCTTGCTATTAGTAAAGCCTGCAAAGAAGAGATAGAGTACACTGACCATGGGAAAACTCATTTTCTCAAAAGGCAGCAAGATGAAATTCTACATTTTTTCACTGAGAACTGCAATTTTTCACATTCACTTGCTTATATGTTTAAATTTCAAAGTCAGCCTGTAATAAAATGAGATTTGAAAAGTTTTTAAAAATTATTCTAAATTAAATGCCTCCAACTACTATTTACAAGGTCTATTTCTAGAGCTTCCAGAACCACGGCATCAAAATTTACAAGTCATGTGTTTCCACTAGATACATCACGTGAAAACCAGGATCCACTCACGGCTGCCAAAAAATAGCTGTAATGTAGAGGGGGGGAAAACCCTCACTACTTTGCAATCTGCTCCTGAGGAAACCTAAGAATAGAATGTTGCAGTTGGAAGGAACCTACCCTGACCACCCAGTCCCGCTTAGGGCTGACAAAAGGTTCAAGGATGTTCTTAAGGGCTCTGTCTAAATGACACTTAAACCCCACCAGGCTCTGAGCATTGACCACCTCCCTGGGAAGCCTGTCCCAGTGTTCCACCAGCTTCCTGATCCCCATCATCTCTGAGCTGTCACATAAACTGTATGTATAGTTAGATACACTTTCAATTTGCTCACAGTATTTAAGAATAAAAAACTTTACAGTGACTGAGAATATTTGCTCTGCTAATGAAGCAGATCTGCAGTTCTGTAAATCCAATTACCAGGTAATATCCTGCACTAAAAATAGTTGAACAGGCACTTACTGGACAAACAGTGAGAAAGCTAACTCTTAATAGCAAAATTCTGTGCCACATTACCATTTCCAACAGAAAAAGGTGGTCATGTCTACAGGAAAAATGATGATTAGGAAATGAAGGGCAGCAATTTCATAAGGAGGTAAGTGGCAGCAGGAAATGGAAACAGGGCAGTGGCAGAGACAGACAGGCACTGCATGAATGGGCAGAAATATTCAAGACTGCTCCTCACTCTCTTAACTTCTTGAAAACTGTCATTACAGCCTCATCACCCCAAGCCTTTAACAAAACCTGCAACAGCCTTCAGAAACAATTAAAGCATATCAAGTTAACATACTCTACCAAACATCTCTCAGAGGCAGCAGCCTGGAGAACCTCTGCCTGAACATCTCCCTCACTGACTAACTAACTGCAAAAATTAGACTGAAGGCTTGAAAAGGCTATTTCTGAGACCGTAAACATAAAACTAGATTTATCTGGAAGTCTGGGAAAGAAAGGAACTCAGCTGCACCAGCCTGAGGGTGGTGAGGGAGCAGCTCAGAGCAGAAGGCTTCAGAAAAGGGTGCAAGAGAAGAACTTGTAAAATGCCCCTCCCGGAGACAGAGTAACATTCCCCAGTTAAACAGTGTTATCTCATTCTTAATTAGAAAAACTATGTAAACAAGTAATTACAAATTTAAAAAAATCTGCAACTGTCCAATGTATTAGACTGAAAGACCCAGTACCTTTAATTTTCAGATGCATCAGGAAAAGAATCAATCCATACTAATACTTGAATAGAAAATGTTTAGGTATGAGCCAACTGCATTCCAGAAGTGCAGTAATACAAGGCCTGAGAATACAGACAACCTTTCTGTTACTTACAGTAAACACTGATCTAAAAGTGATGCAGGATTAATGCATTGCAGTAAATAAACTTAGCTACTAATAATACAGTTTGGAATATAAAAGAACTACCTACCCCATCTACTTCCTAAATACCTTCTCTAGTGTAAAGAACAAACACTTCACGAACAAATAAGAACTCAGAGACAGAGCTACTAAAAATAGCAATTGTGCTTCTGTTTACACCTTAGTGAAATTTGATTAATTTTCACAAATAGACAAATCTGCAGGAGTAGCATCTGCCTCTACCCCCTTACAAAAGATGCTGCCCTCTTGGTCCTGCAGGGAGGGCCTTCCTTCGTGTTAATATTTTGAAAAGAATTCATAGTTTTCAGGCACCACTCTCAAGAGATTAGACAGAGGGTACACAGAGAAATATTTATTTATAGGCAGCCTTAAAAAAAAAAATTATGGTGACAAAACTCTTCAGTGATGTTTCTGATTGGAGAATGATTCTGAATTGCAATCACTGATTCACTCCCTACTTCATTTATTTTGGACATCAAATACATCTCGTTTTTAATCTGATTAGAAAAAAGAAGCAATTTCTCACGCGTCTTCTCTCTCTTCCTATCTACAGCATCCTACTGAAGTTATCTCTTCTCATTTTACTTCGGAGTTTTACTTTCTTTCCAGAACACACTTTCATTAAAAAAAACCCCAAACACACCCTCCACCGCAATTCAGTTATGTTTAAACACCAAACTCACCAGTTACTGCTTGCACTGCTATTCTTCCTGACTAACTGAGCCCCATGATTGCAAACATCTCTCATGGATTAGCAGTGAAGTGAAGCTGCAAAAGCAGCCCTTTTAACTCAGGATGAAAAGCACATTCTATGCTCTTCAAAACAAAAGACAGCGTCACTTCTCTGTTACTTTACCACCCTACAGCTCTGACATTTAAAAACTGCCCAGAAATTGGGGTAAAGAAGGGAACTGCTCCATGTCTAAGTTTTCTGTTCCTGTGATTCTATTGAACTGGCTGTTCTTTGATGAAGCTCCCAGATATATAGCTCACATAAGCACCACCAGCTTTTTTTTTTCCTTGCACTGTTTCTACCAAATCTTTAATATATTCTCTAACTCAGGAAAACCATTACCTTTTTTATTTAGGCAATTTGCCCATTATGAAATGGAATGTAATATTAGCTGTATGGAGTAATTTACAAATGCTAAGCACTCACTACATTCTAGCCAGATTCTACTTCATAACCGATTCTCAATCTCATTTTAATGAAAAGTCAACTGTCAACATGCCTCGTGGCTTGTAATTTCTTCTTCAATTTCACACTCCCTTTAAGCCACAGCAGAAAACACCACCCCACCACATTCACACCCCTGCAAACTTGCTTCCTGCCCAATTTAGGCATTTTGGTTTTTCCTATGAGCTTTAGTTCACTTCTGCTTCTCATTCCTTTCTCAATGTCTTCTCTACTTTATAGGAGCAGTGGGATGTTTTTGGGTAGGTAACGCTCAGAGGTCTACTGGGATCCTTCACAGTTCTTAGGAAGTATGCAAAGCAGCAGTGATTTCCTCATGGAATTAATTTTTTATCATTTAGCTCTCAAACTACAGGACTCAAAAGCACCTTTAGCACCCATGGCTTGCAAAATAATCTCAAACACGGCAAAATGCAATGAGATAAATTGAAGACTTGCAGTCTTACCTGTTGGCCAGACCACTGAAGATAAAAGGTTAAATTAAGAGGGAAGCCAAATCCAAGGTATTTGGCCCATCTCACTGGGCTAGAGATCCCTAATTTATAAAATCAGACAAATTACATCATTTGTCTACTTCAACTGCTTTTCAGAAGAGAACAGTCGCTCAGCAGGGCCAATGGAATTGGACACAGGCACTCCTCTAATGCCTTTTTCAGCTGATTTAATAAGATAATGGGCACCAGTGCCTATTATCTGAGAAGCACAGATCCACTACAGTCTGCCAGTGCCACAGGCTCTATCCCATCATCCAGGCAGGAAATTCCTTGCAACACTCAGACCTAAAAACAAGGCAGGGATCAGACCACTGCAACAGATTGCACAGAATAAATGGTATGTGAGGCATCAACACCTAGGGGGAAAAGAGCCAAGTGTTCCACTACACAGATCTCGCACCTTACAAGGTTCTGACCTAAAATTTAATTTACTATGACTCTTAATTTGAAATCATGTTTTTTCATGTCTATCAGAAATCAGTGTCCATTACAGTAATGTACAGCTACTTTAAAAAAATCATTCCTGCTTTCATTTTGCTATCCTCAAATTCTTTAAGAAAGTGGCAGTTTACTACGTCATTTGAGGTTAGAGCTGGGGAAAATGGGGTGTTTGAAGAGACACTGAGTTCCCCATTAGGTTTATATTTCATAATTTCTCACTATATTCATCACATGCCTATGGTTTTGACACATTCTTTTCAGAAGGGTTTGCATAAAAGGGCAGGAAAGAGTAAGTCTAATAAGCATATTTTTTCCCAACTGTCAATTATAGTATTTCAAAGAATTTGTTTTAGTAAAAGATGGCTATCAAATAATAATAATTTTATGGGAAAAAAAATCCCTGTTCATTCACCAAGCATATGTTAAAAGCACACCTGAGCAATTTACAATTTCAAAGAGATCTTACTTCTTAAGGAGATGCTCAAATATCAAAACTTGAAAAAGCTACACATCTGTAAGGCAAGCCTCCACAGTGACTTAGCAAAAAGGGTTGATAGACCAAATGAAGGTATCTTAAGACCAGAAAGAACTGCTGCCCTTTTGAGTGGTCAAATTCATTCAGTGGCCATGCATTAATGAGTCACATTTTCTAGCATGGAACTGGTCTCATAAAGGTTCTCCCCAGTAAAGCCAGCCACTTCTCCTGAGGAAAAGGAATACAGGTTATTCAAAGAGTAAAAAAATGGTACCAGAAGATGTCATTGTATCATACAGCACCATCTTCTTACTCTTGTAATAGCACAAGACCAGCTTGGCCTGTTAGCAGAGAACAAACTGTTCTTAGTATTTTGCCTCTGTTCTTAGATCATAAAGAGCAATTTTCCAATAATTTGTAGCAGAAATCGCTCAGAGAATGGCTCTCAAACCCATTAGACTGATTCTCAGCCTCCAAAAGTGCCTAAGGGTTCTCATGTCTGACCACACAAGCCAGCTGTCTCATCACAGGAAACCATAAATCAGAAATCTCAAAGTTAATAGCGCAGAATAATGCTCAGGTGCCAGTAATTCTCTGCAACTACATCCCAACATCGATTTGCAGCTGACAAGACACTGAATATTGTATACTGCATTACAAAATAAACCCTACCAAAGGTAACCCATTAAACCCCAACCAAGCACACTTCAACAGCAGGGCTATGAAAAGAATCTTTAAAGATGTGGTTTCTGGCTTTGCCATGGATTTCTTATGAAAACATTAAGAAACATGATTATGTCAATCATTTATGCACCTAGGATATTAATCTGCCTCAGATGATGTCTGAGCTGCTTCTGGTTTACATTCATGAAGTATTCCTGCTGAAGTTCAGGGAAATTATCTTTCTAATATAAGCAACTGCCCTCATCAAAAATCTTTCACAGGTCTACAAGAAATAAAGGAAATTCCCCTATATATTTTTTGAGAATGCATATTCTTAATTAGTCACCAAGAAATCTCATCTATATTAAATTAATATTAGAAAAGGAAAGACTGTATCTGAAGAGTCAATCACAGAATCAAACACCCGGATTTCTGTCTTTTGGCCAGGAAGAAAAAACAGAATTCACTACAAAAATAGCACTAAGTGGTAAAATAGCTTCCTTCAAGATAGCAGTTTTATTGCAGGGTCTCCTCAATATCTATTTACCACGCCTGGACTGATCACCAACAACCTAATCTGAAACTGCATGAACAATGCAAATCTTTTTACTAAAAACTTGACTCAAAAATTTTTTATGGGTAGGTTCTGTATAACTACTCTGGATATTCTTTCCAGAATAGTTGAATATGAGTGTAATTACTGTCCTAGCTAATGAGAATGCTTGTATGACAAACCCCTCAAGTTTCTGGAACATTTAAATGCTATACTGCTTTTCCCCTTAAACACTGTACAAGGAGAGTCTTGGAAGTGGGTTCCTCTTCTCCTTCCCTAAATTTCAGCTTCATGCCCTCAAAGCTAAGTCTGCTCAACTTCCATCCATGGGAACAGACCATTTAATCAAAAAATAGGATCAAGACAGAAATATTTGAATAGCTACTTTTAAATCTATGAATTCATGTTAGTGCTTAGACAATAAGTGACTTCACACTTGAATAATTTGCTGCATAAAAGTGCACTGAAATTGGAAAATGAAACCACAGATCATGTATTCCCATGCTTTAGAAATGAAACGTAGGTGACATTGCCACTGAAAAGTGAGAGGGGTTAGCTCTACACTGAAGTCTTTCCATTTTACAGGTCAACTCAAAATGACTAACACTTTATGCGAGGTTGGTTCCTGTTTGTTTGGGGGCTTTCTTCTATACACTCTGTGCTATCAGAATTATAGGATTAAAACCCATTTAAGTCAGCTGCACTCCTAAGACGGAAGTTGTAAGGACAATTCATTATGTTGTCTCTATCTGAAATTCACTGCTGTTGGGTTAGCAGAGAGAAGAGCTGCTCGGATGTCAGATTTCAGTCATGTGCTAACATTCATTTCCCGTGCAGCCTAGGTAGCTGCATTTGCAGCTCATTTCACCTCTCTGGAGGAAGATGAAAAAAAGTACAGAAACTCACAGCCCTTGTAGCGAAAGCAAGAGAGAGATGGAACACAACTGACCTCCCACCTATTGCCCTCTCAATATACTGAGAAAAAATACCAGGAGTTAGGGTGATGTATTTAAGCTAAAGATTCTGATTTTGGAGTCATGAAACTGGCACAGGTAAATCCCTAGCCTTGTCAAAGAAAGGTCAGCCTTGACCCATATGCTAGAAAGAACACCTGCTTACTGACCAGAAATGTGCTACTTTTACAGACACCTGTACACAACAACTAAATACTGCTGACAGTTCTGTCCCCCTTGCTAGGGAACATTCTCAACAATTACAGCTTCTTTGCAGTAAAGCCCTGTTTGGTACTAATAATCTCATTTCTTTGTTGCTATTCACAGAGAAAAGTGTGTTTTCTTCTGCACCCCATTACCACCAAGTGTTGGCCATGTGAAACAAGACATATCATAGGGATCAGCTGTTTTGAGACAACAGACATTTGTTCAGCTTGATACTTCTCTACCCTGCCCCTCTATCCAAGCATTTTTGGGTCTTTTCTGCTATAATTCATCATTCAGAAGCCCATGGTAAAGTGTTCTAAAACTTTCTGCAGTGAAGAGACTCTTCAGTACATGGACAGCAGGCAATTATTTGACTCAGACAGTTGACTTTGACTCCTGGGCTAGGTGCATTATTATGCAAATACAGAATACATTCAGACAGAACTTGCATTACAGAACACTGCAAATGCCTGCAAAAAAAAAAACTAAAGCATAGTGGTAAAAATGGTATGTAGGCTCCCAGCCAATTTAATTTGCATAGAAGCACATGAGAGATCTCAGAAATCCTAAGACAGCTCTTTTTTCTTCTATTTTGCTGCTTTAGGCTAGGATGCCAAGTGCAGGTTTGATATAAAAACACTCAGCACACGACAATACCAAAGCACTCTGTAAAAGTGACATGCAACTAATACAGCAGCTTAACTGATAACCTCCAGCACTGGCAGAAAATATTTTGCTAAGTACGAAACGGAGACCTGCTACCAAAAGATAATGGAAGCCCTCTAAACCGAGAAGGTGCTGCTCCCAGCAAGGCAGCCACGGCTCCCAAGAAAAGGTGTGGATCTCCCCACATCCAAACTTTAGCCCAGGTTAGGAAGAGAACGGTGCTTGGCAATGGTGCTGGGCTCAGTTTGGGCGCATGTCGTCTTGGTGATGCAGCAGGCTGAAAAAATCCCCTCTGAAGGCTCAGCAACATGGTGAAGCATCACTACAAAACCTCAGTGACTGAGTCGGGCAGCAGCTGAGGAGAGAACTGATTCCCAGTACTGACTGCAGCAGAAATCTCTGCTCACAGGTGAAAACCAGCATTTTCCAGTCAGTTACAGCAACTCGGCCTGCCTGGGAGGCAAACATAGGTACCACCACTGGGTTCAAGCAGCTGCAGCAACTCAGCAGTTGCTCAACATTTCTATGCATTAGAGGCACAAAGTGCACTCCAAGAGCAGTGAAAAATGTCTGACTGTGAAGCTTGTGAAGAAATAACAGACTGCTCCAAGTCTAATGACACTTCCTCAGTGTAGGGTCTTCATTTGACTCAGACAAAAGATCAACCAGAATTATCAAACTTAATTATCTGCAAACACCAGCACTTTTCTCACTGGCAAATTAAAAAACCCACAGCTGACCTCATTCAGAAATTTTCTATGGGTAAACCAAAATTTTGGGAAATCAGGAAAATGACAAATAAGTATGTTGTATCTAATTCTGTGCCTTTTCTCTTTAGTAAATACCTGATAATGCAACAGTAATTTAACAGCTAAGACTACTAGCACAAAACTTACCTCCATTTGCTTAGTGCCAGAAAAATATTCCTGAACTCAAGTTTATCAGCTAATTTTAAAGTTCCACAGTACTTCCCTTTCAATACCCATCTTGTACACATACAAAAAAGCATGTGCTTTTGCGTAGCAATCTGCAACTGAATTTCCCCCTCCCAAAAGAAGGTGAGGTCTGAATTAAGTTTAGTCACATCTTATGTGGGAGAATCTAAAAGCTTTAGCCTTTTACATTAAATCATACAGTCTGTTTCCTGCTCAGGCTTACAAGCATTGATATTTTATCAAGAGCAAATACTGTGGAGTATCCTGAGGTGCTTGCCCATCCTGCTCAAGTACTTCTGTGCACAATGCCAGTCGAGTTAAATTTATTGCTACCATTTCCCTGGGGAATGGTAACTGGTGGACAACAGCCTTGGGCAAGTAATGTACCAGGACAGCAATTTCTTTCTGATGGTGCAGTAGGGATGGGGACCCTGCTCTCTATATTTAGCCTGCACTCACTGCACTTCTGCAGGTTACTTGGATCAACAAGTCATGCATCCGAGAGTACTTTAAAAGTGCATTTTTACACAGAAAACCTCAAATAGCTAGTAGGATTTCCAGGGCTCCTATGTGTGCTTTTTAACATTTATCCCTGTTTATTTACAACTAGTCCCTTTGAACTTTACATTCTTTATTATAAGTAAACTGTATTTTCTCCTAGTCACTTTTTATCCAACTACTGCCCATCATCACATGGAGTAAGAATATCTAGCACAATTCTGCAATTAGGCAGAATTTAAAATTCCCAAAGCCACAGTCAGTCAGGACCAGAATGATAAAATTCCCCCAGTGAAATGAAACCTGCTAGACTAAGGCTGTAAGCGTAGAGCCTGCTGTCCTGATCTGGTATGAAGGAAGTGTTTCTTCGTGTATGAACCTCTCAGCACTGTCTGGTTGTGCAAAGGCACTTCCAAAGCACACAGATTGTAACTAAAACTATTAATTACTGCAATGCCATGGAAAATCTTGGGAAGGGGTCAACTGACACAGCTGGTGGAAGGAAAACTGCAAGCTAAGCAAATGTATTACAAAAGCCATTTTTTGTCTGTCGCTTATCTTCAGCTTGTATTAATTGTATATTGGAAATGCTTCATACCTTTAAGTAGCTGCAAGCCTACATATTGAAATTATCATCATTCTAGCCCCTGCTGTATTAACATCAATAGCAAGGCTGCTTATACCTCAAGCTTCTGCATGCTGCAGAGCAATCTTCTAAGTATCCGTGATACAATATGAAAGAGTAACCTACAGAGACCAACTAACCATATTTCAGGGAAAGTTTAAAAGAAATTATTTCAGAACTGTTTCTACAACATAGTGCCCATCACACTTTAATGGGGTTACATTTAACATTTAACTGTTAAATGGGGTTACACACTTTACAAATGCAAGACCATTACTAATGAGCAGCCATTCAACTGCATAAGCAGAATTCAGAGATAGCAGAAGTACCAGATTTCTTCTGCAGTAATTACAATGTTAAAAAGTTTGCCATGGGATTGAGACTTTCAAATCAGCAGTTCCATTTCATTACTAGAGAATCTCCCCCCAGTCCCCTTGCTGCCCCATCTGAAATGGTCAGCGCAGTTATGGCACTGAAAGAACACGTCTGGGCTGTGCAGTGACAGCTTCTTGCCGAGGCCTCCTGGGACCTCCTGGTCACCTGAAAGGTGAACTGCAAGCACATGGTGAAAGATACAGCCCCCAGCAACACCTGACAGCTCACAATTCCTACGGCGAGTCTCCTCCTGCATCTACACCGAAACAGTACTGTCATGGGTAAGTAGGAATGGAGAAAAGGCATGCCAATACTGGGTTTGAGATGACAAAAATCAAGAGGAAACCCAGCTCTATCTTCCCACTCCTTTACATACAGCAGCAAGTCATGTTTTTACACTCACACTGAAGCTGGAGATAATATCCTTTTCATTGAAATTCTGAATATGTTCTACACACATTACTTTTCTAAGTATCTATAAGCTTTTATGTAGCCTGAGTAAATTACCTGTAGACAATTTGCACTGATAACCTCACCCACTTCTATTTCTACTCTATAATTTAAAAAAAAATATTTGTGCTGTGTGACCTTATTATCTGAACATACATATATACACAAATGAACACAGATGCACATATACAGTCTGAGAGATTCCTGAGGAATCCACAGGCATAGAACCTATAGCAGGTCTTAACCAGAAAAACTAAAATAATCAAAATCCTAAATTTAGAGAACGTTTTAAACATAGTTTGATGTTTAAATGCAGTGCCACTGAACACAGTGAACTTAGCTCACATGCGAACTTTGTATCTGTTCTATCTGCAGGACAGCACATATACAACTTCACGTCTGCCACCCCATTTTTGAAAATCTAAATTTCAAAGTGAGAGTTCATATTAATTTTGTCTAAACAGTAAAAACTGTGTTTGAAGACCTACACTTCGAGGGTGAACAACAGCCAAAGGAAGGTGACTTTGTTGCAGTCTGGACATAGACAATACTATAAATTAAACTGGGCATTATTTTAATCCAAATGCAAGAGCTGGAATGTATTTTAAGCAATGTACTCATTCTCACAAAAATCGATACAGAAGTCTCAGATTGTTTACAGCAAGAATGTACAGTAGTTTCTTGCTCTAGTTTCACACACTGGTTATTTCTGTCTATTTCAAGCACTAATGCAAACTGGACAGAGTATCTTGTCCTCATTAGAATCTCTAAGTTTCATCCAGACACATCCCAGGAATTGCAATTGTAATACAGGTAAGACACTTGATCTTCCATTAGAATATTAAACTTTTCAAACTAGCTGATTTAGAGGAATAGTCTGAATTAAAGATAAAAACTATGTAATTTAGTATGTAATTTATGTAGTATGTACAAGCTGCGAAACTCAGAGCCAGGGTGAAAGCACGAGTAAAATTACCACACACGCTCAGTGTACTGACTCTTCTCCTTTTGGAGACGTTAAAGCTCTGACAGCCTTGAGCCCCTGAGCAACCTACAAGAGCACTGTTCACAGCACCTGCCTACAGAGCAGCGGTGTGTGCTCACTGCAACTGGTGCAAAGTCACACTAATGCACAGGGCTCGTCCAATCTGCTTTTAGGGGAACAGTGACAGCCCAGCTGTTTACACTTGGGGTTAACAGTGAGGTCTAATGGACAGTCTTGTCTCAAGATGCAACAGGACTCCACTCTAGAGAAGTTATTACTGAAAACTGGGTGCAAACTGAATTAAAAAAAGAACACCTTTCTACTTATCTGCCTAGCCTCTAAACTGAACATTTATAACGTTCCAATGAACCCTGGGAATGCTCCCATGCTTTTGTACTGTGGATATTCATCATAACCAAACCAGCTAAACCCTAATACAGGTCAGATTCAAATTACTGCAGGAGTTCCTCAAGTGTGTAAAGCAAATGGCACCTGTGAATGTTATACAGTTGTGGACCAATGCATATTCTTTCTTCTCACTTTTGAATTTATATAAGAAAAAAAAAGTCAAAGGATACTAGGTACACAGCGTGTTATTGCAGAAGTCCAAAACTGTCACTGGATATTGACCCATCACACTGAAGCCAGTGGTGAGAAAAATCAAGAGAAAAACAAGGGGGATCCCAATGCACACTTGTAAATGAAGACTACTGGTACTAACAGAACACAGGAATGCCATGGGGAAGGGCTTGCTTCCACAGACCTTCCAGCTAAGAAAAGTCACTGGATTTCATCCCAGCCATGACTCAAAGCCTTCCCACAGTCTGTAAAGACATTCTGCAGCAAACAGTCACATATTATTTTATGTAGCAGCACTAGCAGAGAAAGTTTAATGGAAAGTGTTCTCTCAACCATCATGATTCTCAGAATCAAAGAACATCAGGAAACTCAAACAGCTGGCAGCTGGAAGAGATATAGAAAAGAAGTAGAAATTACAATTATAGTTTGCCTCTCCCAAGCAGATGGAGAGCCAATCCATAAGAAATACAGGGTACACAAGAAACCTCTGTTTTTACTCCTGGTTCTTTGAGGTTGAGACACAAGGAGCCCGAGTTTGTGCCTGACCTGACACACAGATTACCCCCTCAAAATATCAACGAAGAATCAACAAAGGACTTCAACAAAAGAATACAATGAGAATGTTTTCACTGTCCTTGTTACATTTGAGACTTCAGAAGTGTTGTGAGCAAGAGTACATAGCTAACGTGTCTAACAGGGATATATTTCTGTCACCCCACATGGAAAGAATACAACAGAACAGGAAGTAGTTTGTGTTTATTCAAGTGTAAACAGCAACACACTAGAGAAGAGGGTTCAGAGCAATCACTTCATTAGGCACCGCTTCCACTTCAAAAATGACCTAAAACTTCCCCAGTGTTTTTAATGATCAAATACAGAGAACAGAATTCTGAAGAAACCCACTAGCGTTGTACCACGCGCTTCTTCTCAGACTACAGATGTCAGTATGTGGGCAACTTTCTGATATTACACAGCTTGGAGGACCAGGGCAACTATGCAAGATGTACACACCTGTATTGACATTTTGAGCAAGAGACAGGAAAGAAGGTGCATTCAACTTTCTAGTGCAAGTCTACAATAATCACACAGACAGAACAACATTTATTAACAGGAATGGAACAAGTCCACACATGAGTAAGAAAAGATCATAAATAATACAGTTGTGAAAAAGATTGAAAATCTCAGACTGAGGTAGTCAAGACTGTGCAATATAGGTATTTGTACAGAGCACCTATACAGCAGTTTCTCAAAGCAGAAGCTTACCATGAGAAATGTGGCTGGCTAGTGGGGTGGGCATGGATTACCATGGGGATGCCTTCCATTAAGAAATTCACTAAGATCAGCTGGTGATAGACACAGTATTTTCAGTTGGAAGTATCACTAAACAGAATCTCAGCTAAGAAGTCTATTCTACTTTGACTTCTGATCACTTCAACTTCACCAACAGAAGTCAGCTCCCATTTTTCCCCAAGCAGAGTAATTTTGGTGATATGTACATTCTCTCTTCTGAATTCATAACCAGACTAAAGTAAAACAGGGGAAGAAAATGCTTTGAAGAAACACAGACATTTTAAACAAAAACAATCATTTTTCTAAATGGTTTTATTTACATTTTTCATATACAAGTACGTTAAATGATACATTCTGACTAGAATCCACACCAGTGTGAATTACACCGATTAAAGATACTGATGTATTGCATATGATGAAATGCAAAACAATCTACCCTAGGCTGTGGTCCCACCCCCTGAATCCTCATACAGCATCTGGTTTGTTACCAAGACATTTAAAATTCAAAGTGTCCATATGAAAGAGAAGTTATCTAAACAAATGTATTCGGTTGCATTTCTTTAGGACAAGCAATAACACAGGAGTCTTATTTGCAAAACTTGCAAGACAAAAAAAAAACCCCACATATAAACAGCCAAACCTTTTACATGCATGTTACCAGCTTTGTATTTGTTGTTTCTAGACTTGGGCTACATGTCACAACTGTCTTCTGGATATGATTTTTATGTCTTTAATTATGGCTACCTTTTAACCCCTACTAACAACAGTTCCAAGCAACCAGGGTATAATGCTGTATGCCCAATAAAAAAGATAAAGGGTGTGGTTGTGAACTGGCCTGAAGCATTCAGGGCAATTACAGAGGAAAGTTTCCATTCACAGGTAACTGGAACTAAAAACGTCTTAGATCATTAAAAAAATGTTACGAATATGTGAATACAGTTTAATAAATGTGCCTAAGAGGATTTTCTTAGGTGATTTCTCAAACCTGGTGATTTCTCAAAGGAAACTAGCAGAGAAAAAAATGACAACTTCAAATGCTTGCTTCAAAACTACTGAAGCGTTTATGGCATTGGTAAAGTAAATGTTCTTTCATGAGCATGAAAAGCATTATCAGGTCTTTTCTGCATCTAAAAGATGGTTCAAACAGTCAAAGTGACAAAGGAAGCAGTAACAGACAGCTGGGCCTATGGGATCATAGGGTATTAAACTGGATTTATTTTCACATTTCTGCAGCACCTTTTAACCAGGTGCCAGAAGCACTTTAATCACTAAAGCAGCCTCACAACAACCCTGTGAGGTAGGTAGGTTATCGGTTTCATAATGGCAAACAGGTTAAATAACTTACCCAAGGAGACACAGCACATCAGCAGAGCAGGCTAGAGTCCAGATCGTGTGATCTATGAATTTAACATTATGGCACATGTGGGGCTGACACTTAGACACTCCTTTATACCACTGTGAAAGAGGCACTGCCATGTGAATCGAGTCAAGCTTTCAGAGAGGAGGTTTTCACGAGAAAGGTATCAAGAGAAAAATGTACTTTAAGTAACTACAGAAAACAAGACTCTGGGAAGAGTAGCACTACTGTTTCACTTCCTAAATTTTAAGAGTTGCAGAATAACAAGTCAACTATTTTACTTGCTTAAATACTTATCAAATCCAAAGCTCTACTTAGATACTCAAATAGTATGACCCAAAACAGTTGTGAACAGGGAGTTGTTTCATCCACTTATATTATTACTTCTAAGTCCTGTAATTCTTCTTTGAAGGTCAGAAGAAATAAGAACCAGTGCAAGAATCAAAACTTTTTTATCAATTTCAACTTTAATAGTGTAATTCCCGTTAACAAACTGTCAAAGCATGCTCTTCCTAACTAATCTCCATATGCTACTGACTACCTTACCAGTCACAATGCAGAGAGCAGAGCATATAAATCAGTGCTTAGCACACAGAATGTTAAATGTGAAGTATTTGGTTACTTCAGCACACTCTGTGTGTCAGTTGTGGTGAGCTGGATGAGACACTAAGTGCTGAGCACTGCTCTCCACTGTATTCCACTAGGGAACACAGTCATACACAAACAGCAGAACAGTCAGTGAGCTGAACACACACAGTCGTAAAACCAAGATGTGACCACAGCAGTAAGGCCTGCACTTAGAACCTACACATTACAAAAGGGAGTGGCACATGCAGTTTTTGTTCAGGTAGTTTATCAACAATTTCTACTGAAGACTGGAAGTGACTAAAGAACACATTTGTTAAGTCAGACAAAGGGGAATTCAAAGACTTCTAACAACTTCAAGAGTACAGCTGTTAAAGGGCTAATTTCTTTTTCATAAGGCCATTTTCATAACCCTCAATCTGGCTCATGTTCCAATACACCACAACTAGGTAACATTCAGCTCTGATTTATGTCTTTCAGAGGGCAAAAACCTCTAGTGAAAGACAAATCTACCAGAAAAGAACCCCCACTTCCCTCCTCCTCTGTCCTTCTGAGATGCAAAGAGGAAATGTGTTCAAATTAAAGAGTAAAATACTTGTTTTGACATCAGAGGAAATGCAGATAACAGATGACTGAAGATTTTGCAATTTTCAGATTTCAATAATGAGGCAGCAAAAGTAAACAGAAAGCAGTGCTGGAAATCTACCACAAGTTTATTTTGCTAGGTCATGGCTGAAAGTTCTATACTTCTGAATATGGCTGAAAGTTCTATACTTCTTTTAAAAGCAGAAAAGCTTTCTAGCAGGAGGAGACTACTAAAATTGTCAAGGAAAAAAGCTTTTGGAAAATACTTTCCTTATACTCTTTGTACATCTTAAGGCTGCAATAAAAGAAGCCTGAACAGAACTCCCCTACTCAGACAGACTTCAAAAATTAACTGAAGTCTTAATTTAACCACAGTGTTAAAAGAACATTTGATAAAGCATTCTGATTTGAATTCACTCAGACGGACTGTACAAATAATAGACAACTGAAAACAACACTGCCAACAGTGTCCAATTGTGTGAGCGTGTTTTTTTAGAGAGGAATCTGGAAGTAAGTTATTTCAACTTGTAGCTATATATGTTCACATATGCTTAAAAAAAAACCAGAGAAAAGCATATTGCTTTGCTTGTAAATTGGCCACTTTATCAGTTGTAATATGTTACTGTAACCAAAAAATTAAGTCCTAACTGGGATTTTAAAAAAATTGGTTGCTACGATAAAAGATTTCTGAAAACCTACACCCTCTTACACTTCTTTCAAATATAACCCTCTTCAGGTGTAACCTCCACCAGAAACCCACAGTTCCTATTTTTCCATTTTTTTGAACAACAGAACTGTGCATTCCATTTCTCTATTATTTGAAGTGTGTTAATAAGCAGACACACAAGAACCAGTGATGGTTATGATAACACTTTCCCCTCTCAGCCCTATGTTGTGTTCCCATTACCTGTAACTGCTGAGATGCTGATCTGCCCCCCTGGAAGAACAGGTAAAAAATTCTACCCTAGACTGCTGCAAGCTTTGCCACTGTTAAGGTTTCTAAATACTCTTAGATTATAAATTAGGGGAGGTGATGTCTGTGAGTCCATCTCTGAACATGGTTTAAGACAGGAAGCTCTACACTGGTAACAGGACTTTCTGCTGAAGGATGTACAGTACAGTACTGGCTTTCTGAGACGGCCTTACACGACCCCTAAATTTCAGGCATGGGAAAGAGAAAGGTTTTTAAAAAGCTCAGAAATCAGGTCATTTAATGCAATTATGAAATTAGGTTAGATTCTGAAAGCTAGAACCTGTAGACATTCCAGGGTACAAGAGGCTAATGGATTTGGCTGCAGGATCCGAAAAGGAAAAATATGTATTTGTAGGTTAGTCCATTTGCAATCTCCCAAATGTGAATAACCACCAACATCCTAACCACTGCTACAAACTGCTGGAAACAAGGCACTGAAAACTCTGTATAGTTAATTTGGTAGCATTCAATTTTGATGGCACTAGTTTGCCCCATAGCATCTTACTGTAAACTGCAATATAAAAATTTCTGCTAGATTCCCATGGTCCAAATTTTCCTTATCTTCAAAATTTACTGCCAGACATTCCTGGATACATAATTTAATGTAAAATAAGATACGGTAGCTATGCAATGAAATTTCACATCAAATGGAAGAAAAAGAGAGCTCATTTTTCATCTACAGAATACAGGTCCCCACCCCTGAAGTTCAGCATATAGAAAACCTGTTCTCAAGGAAAATGTGCAGCCGGAAGATGCTCACAGAAGCCATGTGTACTAGTATTAACTAACAGCTGCAGGAAGGAATCAAACCAAAATGAACACCACCACCCCCACCACCCCATGATTATACAGGGAATTTCATGGCATGTCATTAAAGACAGTTCAACTGACCAATGCACTTAGTGTTAAGTCTTACCCAGTTATGGAAACAATCACAATTTGTTGGGATTTTTAAAAGCTAATGAGCTGGGTTAATGCATTTTCATTCCACAAATTAGCTTCCATCCCCACACCCTCCCTGCAAACACTGTTCACAGAAACATTAAATTTCCTAAAAAAGCAAAAGAAGAAAAAAACCAAAGGAACCAAATATTCAGAGAAAGTCACTCAAATAAGTTTGTATGTGTAAATAAAAAAAAAGTCCTCTAAGTAAATGACACGGGAGGCAATAAATTGACACGACAAGCAAATAAAAGGCTAAAGCACTCCAATACCATTGAAACAGTTTTAATGTTGTTGCAATTCCATAATGCAACAATCATCAACTCATAAAAGACCCAATACTTTAGAATTCATTTTAATCATTCCTTTGTACCTATTTTACAAAATAAAGGCAAGGCATTTTTAAAATCCCCTTTCCTAGATATTATGTGCCTATCTTATTCATGCTTATAAAAATATAAACTTAAAATTCTATGAAATGTTATATAAGAAAAAAATGTAAAAATATTAACCTCTGCTTCAATGTACAGTTTCCAGAATCTGCCAGAACTGGGGAACTGGGCAACAAGGCGTTCATAGGTCTTCCGTGCTTTGTCTATAGGCTGATTCTAAAAATTGAAAATCAAAACAGCATTTACAATATTATGATTTATGTAAATGAATATGCTGATTTTACTCCAGAACCAAATAGTGTGAGTGGACCATAGATAAGGAAATGTAATCCTATATCACTAAACCTGTGCCTCTCGAATGAGAATGCTCCAAGCGTCAAGGTCATATGGATTTTCTTCTAGTTTCTTTTCAGCTTTCTTCACTTTTTCTGGGACATATTCAGCAGTCTAGAAAAATTAAAAAGAAGACATAAGAGATCACAAGCAGTATTTGAAAAGTTCTGTCCCACCTACACAGTCAAGTTAAAGATAACATTTTGAGAGTGTAACATTCCAGAGCTCAGTTTTTAAGATGGAGTTCCTAGACTGGAATTCAGCTTGAAAACGTCCCAGGAAGATAATGCACACTTAGCACAAGTTTACCTGTTATAGACATCAACCAAGGTGTTACATGAAACCAATGTCTCTAAAACATGAAAACAAATTTGAGTGTACCAGAATATATTTACTGCACTATGAATTTGAAACATTTTTACCAACCTGGAACTTTTAAGATGCAAAAAAGTAAATTCATCCCAGTATTTCTATTACAGAGCTCAGGCAAACAAATCCAGGTTACTGCAGGAGTCATTCTGCACATGGAGAACAGCAGGCATTTGCTAGCATGTGTTTAACAAGAAAACTGGGAGATGATGGTTTAGCAGAAACAGGCACACACTATCCAAGCACAATTTCTTTGTTCACTGTCTCATCTCTCAATCTTACAGATGCCTTCCTGTAGCTTTGGCACTAAAATCACTTTTTTTTTCCCAACACTCAGACATTCCTACTGATTTTTAAATGCTTTTTCTGAAGCTAAAAGCTCTAGCAAATTGAATGCAAACTTGTTAACGCAGTTACCAGTAGAGTGCAGATTTAAGTGTTCTTTCAAACACTTTTGGAAATAATTTGCTTTATGATTTTCAGGGATTTTTTTTTTTTTTAGATCTAACACTGTTAACACAAAGTAGAATAAAAAATTACAGTGTGAAGATCACCTACAGACATTCTCAAAATACATGCTTGTTACAACCCTAAATGATTCAAAGCTTATTATTAGGCCTGAAATATTGTTCTGATCTGTACTGGAAGCAACTTATTTACTAACTTTCCAAACCTGGTTCATTTTTAGGTAGATCACATCAGTACAAAAACCAGACCAACTAAATTCTTGCCTTTGTGAGATGTAACAATATAACCCTTAAATCACTACTACAAGACCTTGCTGGTGAAATGTTCCCATTTCATTACATAATTACTGTTAGAATATTCAACTCTAATGTATAGTGCAGGAGGACTGATTTACCATGCAGAAAATGCTAAAAAAAAAAAGCTGCAAAGGCTGTCAGTTTCTCAAAGATTATTTCAAGGAGTTGGTTTTAATTCTTAATATTTGGTCTAGGTCCCAGACTCCCAGGTGGGTCAGGCTGGAAGGGGACACCTGGTGCAGCATCCCTGCCCCAGCAGGGCCATCCCGGAGCACACTGCACTGGTCAGCACATCCTCCTGAAGCTGGAACAGACAAACACCACGGACACAACCAACACTCCTCTCTCTCGAAGGTGTCACCACTCTTTAGAATGACAAGAAGGTGGTGACTGCACCAGTTCTGAACATTTTTCAGCATTACCAGGGTTTGTATCAGTTCTACTACAGGGATTTAATTCAAAGCATATCCCTTTAACAGTACTTTTTAATAAAACTACTTATAAAATGGAAACATGATCAAAAACGTTGCAGAAGTGTTAAATGGACACGTTAGTGGCAAATATGCAAAAAAAGGAAAAGAAAAAAATCAGTAGGCTGGGCTTTATAGGAGTTTAGCAACCTTTTGATTCACTTTTCAAGCCCTTCTTAACACTAATGCAGAGCAGTGCAGCTTGGAAGGCAAATACCACATCCCACAGCAAACTACTATAAAATGAATTTGATTAAAAAATCAAAGTAGCTCAAAGCTGTCAGCTCTAAAGTAGTAAATTTATAAACTTAAAAAGCTTATAAACTTTATAAATTCATAAAGCCATATGAATGAATAGTTTTACATCCCTAAGTCCATCACAATTTTGATTCTGTAGTACCAGGCTGTAGTTCATCTGACACAGGCCTAAGATGTAAAACAGTATAAAACCAGTGGTTTAATTTCTTCCCAAATGACATACATAAATGTAATTCAGCTTCTAGAAACAGCTGAATGTTCTTCATTCAAAAACTGAAGCTGAAAACTTCTGAAGTTTAAAATTATTTCTGTAAGCTACCCCTATACAGATGACCCAGAGCTGAAATGTTGCTAATTCAATAAAGCACCAACTCAAATACATCAACATCAGTGGGAAGCACTGCTTCTCACTACAACCATCCCAGTGAAATCTACTTGTGTCATATAAATTATTCTGGATACGTTTAGACAGACATGCCTGGCAGATGTACCATTCATGTCTGCTACAATAAAAAGAACCCCACCCTACAAAAACACAAGGTCCTGCACTCTAAGTACTGACTTTTAAACAAGGTAAAGTAGAATGGGCCACTGAAACACCTTTCAACTGTTTTAGCAGTAGTTAAGTTGTATTTCCTCCAATCTTTCCATTTTGCCATTCTCCAAAAAAACAGGCATTTCACTGCAGTGGCAACTGAGTTAAGATTTGCAGGAATTTGATTTCACCTATGCAGATACAGGGTCATAAACTTAAACTCAAAGGCAGAAACAGCTCAGGAAAAAATAGACGAGGATAAGATGCACAACCATAGCAACCCTAAATTAAATTTGTATGTTTGATCCATGAATCAATCTGAGCAAGAAGCACAGTTATTTTGCTGGAAAACAAAAAGTACTGATCTTCTAAGTTGTCAAATAATTGTTTGGCAGCAGATAAAAGTTCTCCATTCAGTTATTCAGACAAATTATAGGCATCCTATAGAACTGAAAACAACTCTACAATGATCACAGTCTTAAACTGGACTGCCTGGACTTGCTTGTACCTTAGGTCCCACAGAAGAAAACACTCAACTTCTCAGAACCAGTGAGAACCCAACCCTCTCTCCTGTCCCTTTCCACCTCCAGCAGAGGGAAAAGCCATCCACATCTCAGGGACACTCTGCACTGCAGGCAAACCAGTGCCCAGCCTCTACCTGAGCACAGTAAGGCCTCATTGCATCTTCACAAATCATCATTCCCAATAGCCTGGAGGAACCAACACTCAGGATTTTCTGGACCGTTTTGCCAGGACTGAGTGTGTGAGCAAACACCCACTGTGAGGACTAACAGCTACTGCAAGCACACAGCAAACGGAACCAGGAGCCTGACTTTTAACCTAACTCAACTCCAGCCAGGAAGACATGTGATCCCAGTTCTGAGAACTTTATGTTGACTGCCTTTTGTGCTCACAGCTGCTGTGATCACAGTTCAAGGGCACAGAGCTTTTGATTATGTATTTCTCATTGTACTGCTTGCACAGCAGCCAATATCCAAAACTGTGAACATAAAAGTCTTGGGTGTTCACTGCCATTATCCTGCCCCTAGATAAGCATTTTCAGATAAGCTCATCCTGTAACAAGTCAGTACAGGGAGTTAAATCAGCAGAAAAATAATCCTGCTAGAAAAGTGATTAACTTTTTAACGGTTCATCCTCCTGGTTTCAGAATCAGATGCAGAAAAAAGGATGCAAAACCATCAGGACTCCAGCAACCCCAATTTAGGCCAGCTTAAATACCATCAAACTGAACCTAACCAGATACTGGCTTTTAACTTTTCTTTACTACCTGAAAAAAATACTGCACACAGACTGTAAAAACACTTTTTTCCTCTGCTTTTGGTTAACTATGTTCAGTAGATCTCTGCATTATCAGGATCCTATCCCATAAACAACTCTTTGAAGGTAATGGAATTATTTCAGCACTTAAGGTTTTTCTACAAATTGTTACTACCCAGTCCAGTTCACAACTACCCTTTTATAATTTATACACTGACAAATAGCAATAGATTTGAAGCTTCACAGACACTGAAGTATAAAAGAGCTTTCTAAAATCTGAGGAGACCTAAACCCAAATTTTCTAGGAAGAAATCTAGGAACTCCTTCCTGCAAAATACATCAACTGCACAAATTCCAAGTCTGAATTCATAAAGAATACCTGAGGGAACAAAACCAGAGGAAATAAATTAGTATTTGTTTCCACCAAAGGAATATTCCTGGTTTATACCATATTCCTAAAATCAAGTTTCCTCAGGTCTCTTGAATGAATCTTCACGACTCCCAAGTGGCTAAGAAAATACCTAAACACCTTTAAATTATTTGCAAGACTAAATACATACAATTATTTAAGGCATCCTCCTGTTTCCATAAAAGGATCCTCTGCAGTGAAAAGGAAATGGGTTTAAAACAACTGCTATATCCATGAAGTGGCCAGCTCAAGATGTTTTAAAAACTACCACTAATCAAGAAATAAGAACTTCTACAAACCAGACATGTAGGCTGTTGTATACTAAAGGACATTTTTAATGGCTAGTTTCATCAAGTCGCTTCAATATGCAAAAGGAGGTTTCTGGACATCAAGACAGAAGCCACTGTTTGGTGGTTCTGCCTGCCTGTTGCACACTTTGCCACAGCCTGGCCTGTAACAGATTCAGTGACTGAAACTTCAAATATATTAACGTGTAACTTAATAAGCATTGTTAGTTGTTCAGTTGGCTAAATTTACAGTTGGTCTAGTCCAAGGCTTTTTTCCCTTAAAGTTTATTTATAGCTGCATGTGCAGAAAACAAGTTTTAAAGTCCCTTCCTCAGTAACACATCCCCAGGAGAACTGGAGTTTCAGCTTATCAATCCTTGCACTTTCTTCAATGTTTTAAATGCCTTCTTTTCTACACTGAACCACTTGAACTGTGAAGAGCCTTGAAAAAATTGTGTCCTTTAAGACTGGATCACTATGAGCAGACACAGCCCAGCATATTCATCTTGACAAAAAAAGGGTACTTTTTGTTAAGGACTGCCCCATCCCAACATAATCTGGGCTCAAAAAAATAAAAATTAAAAATTAATTTAGATTAATCAAAGTTTTAAAATTACTAATTAAAATTTTAGTCGAAAATAAAAAAAAATCAGATTAGTAATAATTATCATTCTTTCCTCACAGGACTATTTCCCTAATGTTGGACTGACACATTTCTCACTTGAACGTCTTACTGGCATACCTGGAACTTACTGACTCTGGAAATGCACCTAAATTATCATTTATTTACAACTGTGTAGAAATTGCCTTTAACCCCACTGCATTACAAACTCTGAAGCTTTCCTTCACCAATACTTGTACTCGTTCTGTCTACTCTTAAAGAGGTTTCTCTGAAATGGCTCCTCCTGTGATGTTAAACCCACATAATCATGCAAGAAAAATCTTTCTGCACTGCATGCAGTGATATTTATTTTTAAACTACTAAAGTTAACTACAACATTTACTATTCTCCTTAGCACGCAGAGACTTTCAGGATGTACCACATCAAACAGACACAAGGAGAGGAAGGAATCAAAAGGGACAAAAGTACCATCAAGAAACCAGAACAAACTGGTTTTGAGGTATTTTCTATAGTCACAGGGACAATACAGACTTTTTTTTTCCCACAGCTTAATCTTAGACCAGATCCATATTCATGGAACATAAAAATGCGTCACAGACTGGGGTATATATCTTAGAAACACTAATTGGCAATGTGAAATGCATGTTCTAACCTTAAAAGATCAGAAGGCAACTAAAGCAGGGGCAAAGCAGATGTTATAGAATTTTCAGAGTTGATGCCTGGCAAGTATTTATAAAGTGGGGGGGAAAAGTGGGGACTCTGGGTTTTGTTAGCAAGCACATGAAACAACCATCACAGCTGATATGAAATGAAATGTGTACATCAAGGACCACAAAAGCATCAAGACATCCAGAGGTGCAAGCATGGGCTCCTTGTAACCCTGACACGTTAGGCTGGCAAGAGCCTGTCACGGAATCCTCTGGCAAACAGTAGCAGGTGCAGCCTTTCAGTCTACAAAAGTGCATTTATATGATACAGACAGGGCGAAGCGTTTAGTATTCCAGAAACTGACCCTGGAAATTCTGGTTGGTTAAACATCATGGAGGCCTTGCCAGAAGTCTGGCAGGGGTCTGACAGATCTTAAATCCTCACATGATTCAACTGGTTTTTCAGGACTAATTTGGGCCCAGCGGAGTTAAAATAGAGCAAGAATTTAAAATATCCTCCAAGAGTTGTGGCTGCATTGTATTTCTTCATACTCCTGGTTTGCATCATCCTGCTCTGGTTTGTTCTGTAATAACATAATGAGGAGACAATCTACATAACACAGATTAGGCTCCTGATCAACACAGTAAAGCAGCCCAAAAATTCCTGGAGCTAAGCTTGGCCTAAAGGCAGCAAAGACACGTTTCAACGGCGCTGCACCTGGTACAATAAAGCCTCCTAAAGCCCGTGCCTTTCAGCCTTACATTCCCTTTACCCTCCCTCTCTTCCTACGATCAGCATTCCACTCTGTCCTTCCTTCCTACATCACCACAGCTCTGTACTTGCTGCAGACAGCATGGTAATTTATTATTCACCTGGCTGCTTTTCTGGCACTGCCTTCCAAAAGCTGGGAAGTGGGAAGCAAGATGCAGAACCCCCTGCCTGAGAGTGGGTCAAAGCCAAGAGCTCTGCCTTGTCACAGATTTCTCACCTGCATCACACACTCTCACATTTACATCCAATTTGCACAGCAGCAAATTAACTGTGCAGCCCCCATTCCACACTGATCCCTGTGACTGCCGAAGAAAACAGCACTCAAACCCTCAGAGCTGGGAGCCGCAGGTGAAACCTGAAACAGGACAGGCAGCTGCAATCCAGCCTCTGCCCAGCCTCAGTTTCCTACAGCAAGGCACATTTAGAAGCCTCAGAACACTGTGCCTGCTAAGTTCAGGCCCTTCAGCCAGCACTAGGTTGGTCCAGAGCAGCTGCAGTGTGGGTGCCCCTGCGCTGCTCTTCCCCCCAGGGCCACTGGATTTGGGTGCCTCCAGCCCTGTCAGACCGCAGCCACGCTCACCGGAGGCACTGAGTGGGAGCCTCTGTGCTGACACTCCCACGGCAGTGCTGCTAAAGACACCAGGATCTGCATATGGCAACAGCAGGAGCCACAAACACAAGTCTGCCAGGTGAGAAAAAAGCTGGTATTGGAAGTGAAGAAAACTGATGGAAGGAAGGTAATTGAATAATACAATCAGAATCCAAAGGCATTCATCCAGAGGATGGAGCAGTATAAAAAAAATTTACCCAACCTCTAAGAGCTGGTTTTTTGAATGTGAAGTGTTCTGTTCTGTGAACAACATGAACACAGCAATAATAATGGGCAAAACCCAGGGAACCTTAGTATGGCCCAAAGGTTAAACTATGTGCTTTACACAGGCTGCAAAAAACAATCTACAGGTCTGGGAATGCTAAACCCCTCTGAGATATGGCACGTCAGTATTACACCGGCCACTTTATGCAGCAGACACACAGTAACTCAACCTTTTGCTTACCAAATTCTCCCTCGCAAAAGAAAATAAAAGTCTAAAATCAGCAGGGGTGAAGTTAAACAGTAACACTTTACAAGCCACAGTAACACACACCTTACTTTAACAAACAGATTAATTAAGCTATGAAACATTAATGTATTCTTGAGAACATATTGGAGTGGGGAGATGAAATCTGGAACGTGCTACACACCAGCAATAACAGAATTTTGCTGTGGCATATTCTTACTTCTTTGCAGCCATCTATCTCATGATGAAGGGAACCATTCTGCAGAGCCTCCTGCTCAAACATATTCTAACTCACCAGCCTGATCAACTTGGAACACACAGGGAATTTTGGGAAATTTAACCTAAAGAGGCAGAAACTGAGTATTTTACATTTCTACACCTATCCCAGCCACCAAAATAGTGACCTTATAAAATTTACACACCACCCTTTAGGGGTACAGGGCCAGACACACAAAAATTCACCTGTTTTATAAGAAACTAACATTCTACAAAGAAAAAGCCACTTCAAGAAGCACTAAGGCATCAGCTTGATTTTGAGTATTTTTAAAAGCTACACTGGCCACTAAGACACATGACTGTTGTCAATAATTCTTCCCTCAATCAGGAGCTTTCATCCCCACCCCTCCAATTAATACCGACTTTAAATATAATCCCAACTACTAAAAAAAGCCATTTTGGAGAAACTCTACCAGGAAGTTGGAAATCGTTCACAGTAATACCATATTTAAAAAGGCGACACACAACACTCAGGTGGAACTCCCTATAAATTAAGAGGCATGGGTAAATACATACTTTAGTCTATTAAAAAAACCCAACCAAAACCCAAGCCAGATCCTGAAAACTGTAGTTGTTTCACAGAATCCTGGAACTATTAAGTTTGGAAGGGACCTCTGGAGATTCCCTAGTCCAACCCTCGTGGCCCAGGCAAAGTGACATGCTGGAGTAGGCTCCACAGGAATGCGTCCAGGTGAGTTTTGAATGCACACAGAGGGACAATCCACGCCCTCCCCGGGCAGCCGTTCCAGCGCTCTGCCACCCTCAACGTAAAGAAGTTCTTCCTCATGTTGAGGTGGCACTTCTCAGGTTTTAGTTTAGCTCCCTACTAAACGGAACGAACGCTGTACCCCAAAGAAGACTCTTTATCAAATGAACGCGTATTTATTGTTCCTAGTTCAAAGATTAAGTGTATTCGAACAACGCTTTATTCAGGAGGCAGATGGTGTCGTTAGAGGCCTTCTCCATTAAACGCCTTAGTTCAGACAACGCTCGCTTTACATAACACCGCAAACGGCCGCTGTAAACAGCTTGTCCGGGTTGCAATTTTCTTCCCGAGTGGGTCGTGTTCAGCGACCGCGACCGAACGAGACCATGACCGCGGAGCTCGCCGAGGCCTCCATTGTCCGCCCCGGCCTGAGCCGGGAAGGCGAGGGCTGAGCGAGCCGGAGCTCCGGGTGCGTCACCGCCTGGGCCGGGCCGGCTCCGCTCCCCGCTGGCCGAGGGGGCACACGGAGCTCCTCCCGACGGATGGGAGGGCAGGGGAGCCCCGGCCGGGCTCAGGGCCGGGGCAGGGCCGCGCTCCCCTCGGCCCCGCCGCACGCCCGCCCTCGCCGAGCCCACACCGCACCGCTCCCTCAGGGCGCGGCCTGCGCTCACCCGGCCCCCGCTCACCTGGTCAGCGGCGGTTCCCTCTCCGGACATGGCGTGTTAAAACCTGGCTGGGGCGCGGGGCCCCGAGCGGCTTAAAGCCCCTTAAAAACGCTCCTCCGGCCGCAGCCGCCGCGCCGGGAGAGCGGCAGCGAGAGAGCGGCAAAATGGCGGCGGCACCTCCGGCCCGGGGGCGGGGGAGCGGGGCTGGCGGGAGGAAGTGCGTCATCGCGGCGCGCGGGGGCGCCCGGAAGTGGGCGGGGCGGCGCTGAGGGCGCGATGCCGCGCTCCGGAGGCGATAACGCTTCCCGTTCCTTTTTCCTGCCCTTTTTCCTGCCCTTTTTCCTGCCCTTTTCGCTGTCCCTTCCTTCCCTTTCCACACTGAGGAGGCAGAGCTGGCTCCCTGGGGCTGCTCCCGCCCCGCACGGGCAGGATAGAGCCGCAGTGCCCGGCCCGGCCCCGTCCTGAGGGTGGTCCTGGGAGCCGCTGTAGCCGCGGTCATGGCACCCGCGAGAGGGACAGAGGGAACTGAGGGAGTTTAGTGACTTCCAGCGGCTCCTCGCCGGCGCTTTGCCTTCTCTGAGGTGGCGCTAGCGGCGGCTGCCAGCCGCAGACTCGTCCCTTCCACCTCACAAGAGCTCTTGCTAATCGAGGCAAGTTCTAAACACAGGCCGAGATCGCGGTCACGTAAAACCTCAAGGGCACAAGAGGCAGCTCCCCCTAAAGCTATTTAATTTTGTTTACAAAATACCCACCAGCCTGTTCATGAGAAAAGGGCCTTGAATCAGCTACTGCAAGGAAACTGTGCTATATGATAAAAGAAAAAAAAAAATCTATAGGAGGCCCCGCGGATACCGAGGCGGTTTAGCGACCTCCACAACAGCAGTGTAAGTGTTCTTAAAATTGTGTAATACAGAAATACATGAAGTAACTCGATGTTAGTACTGGGGTTTCCTTTCTGCGTCATCTCCCGGAAGTCACTGTCTTAAACCACAGAAATGTGTGGAAAGAGGACGTAGGGAACACACAAATATGTGACCTTCTGAAGCTTCACCTGGGAAAAATAAGTGGAGCAGAGAGTGAAGAGTTACTTGGCTAAATGTGCAGTAACGCATCTCAGAATTTTGATTCTTCAAAAGTGAAATACAAACGTGTCTTGGCAGATAAGCTGTTCTGTCCTTGGAGAACAGGGACTTTGTGATATGAGCCTAACTTGTTGAAAATATTTGAGAAAGAAACACAATTTATTTTCAAAAACCCTGCAATTTTCCAATTCGTTCTTGTAATGTTTTTCCATTTCCTATACAGGAACTAATTCCTTCAAAGTAATTGCTTGAAGCAATGCTGGTGAAACCTCTAATTAGACAATACTTGTGTTATTCTAGGGCTGTAGAGTGTCAGCTGCCTCCCTGGCCTGGCTGATTTTTTTTTTCCTAGTTCTTCAGGTTTATATTTGGTGTGAATGTCAGGGCTCCCAGCCTGAGGTAACTGGGGCAGCAAGGACATGATTACATGCCTGTCTGCTTGGAAGGGCTGCACTTCAATTTTCAGCTGGTTTGTGATAGGAGAATAAGAGGACATTGTTAATACCTGCTGTGCTGCAGTGATCCATACTTAGTTCAGTCATTGGTGTGGAACTTGGTGGCAAGCCAGGAATTAATAAGGAAACTGTGGATTATACTGCTCTGGGAGGGAATGTGGCAGAAATCAAAAATCTGAAGCTGCTCAGGAATTGAAGACTACTGTACCTACAGGTCAGTGGTACTTATAACTGGAAGAAAACGAGAACCTAAGCACATGTTGATCCTTAAAGGCTGCCAGGCCAAGATCTTGGCAAACTGTAAGCAAAGCAAATTTGAAAGGAAACTGCTTTCACAGAGTTGGGGCAGTGTTATCACACAGACCTGACATACCTGTCTCCCAAGGCATTTTAGCAGCTTATTTTTAATACTAGTTATGAAATCACGGGTTTTGTGCAACTATAACCACTAAAAACATTGTTTGCAACCTTATTTTTGAAAGGATTCAATCACAGATCTCGTTATGTTAATTATGTCTGCTCAGTGCAACAGAGAAAGTTTAAGGCCCTTACATTTGCACTGCCTTGTTAATTTCTGTCAGTGCTGAATGTCAAGCTGCCAGAGTGCAGAGGATGCTGAAGATTGTCTTCTCCAGTTTGTCACCAGTGTCACCACACTTGGAGGCTGTGGGCTGTCACCCCTCCTCTGAGATGGATTTCAAACCCAGGGTAAAGGTAAGGACCTGAAAACTGAGAGACCCCATCTTGCTCTTGGCCAGGGGCCTGGTGGGCCCTGGTGTTTCCTCAGCTGAGACTTCTGTGGTGCCTTGGTCTCCCAGAGAATCCATAATCACCCCTTTTGTATTTCTAAATTGACAACACCGAGAGGATTCTGTGAGCTAGAAAAGAGGAGGCAGTCAGAGAACTGCTGAGCCGCTTGGATGTTCATCAATCTGTGGGCCCAGATGGGATCCACCCCAGGGTGATGAGGGAGCTGGCAGATGAGCTTGTGAAGCCACTCTCCATCATTTACCAACAGTCCTGGCTCACTGGTGAGGTTCCAGAGGACTGGAAGTTGCCCAATGTGACAGCCATTCACAAGAAGGGTGGGAAGGAGGATCCTGGTAATTCTAGGCCAGTTAGCCTGACCTCAGTACCCAGTAAGGTCATGGAGCAGTTTATCCTGAGTGTCATCACGCAGCACCTACAGGATGGCCAAGGTATCAGACACAGCCAGCACGGGTTTAGGAGGGTAGGTCGTGTTTGACCAACCTGATCTCCTTTTATGACCAGGTGACCTGCCTGGTGGATGCAGGCCAGGGCTGTGGATGTCTGTCTGGACTTCATCAAAGCCTTTGACACTGTCTCCCACAGAACATTCCTGGATAAGCTGACAGCCCAGGGCTTGGACAGGAGCCCTCTTGGCTGGGTTAGGAACTGGCTGCACGGCTCACTGGGCCCAGAGAGTGGTGGGGAATGTGCTGCATCCGGCTGGGGACAGTCACCAGTGATGTCCCTCAGGGATCTGTGCTGGGGCCAGTTCTGTTCAGTATCTTCACTGATGACATGGATGAGGGTATTGAGTCTTTCATCAGTAAATTTTCAGATGACACTAAGCTGGGAGCATGTGTTGATCTGTTGGAAGGTAGGAGGGCTCTGCAAAGAGACCTGACACGACTGGATGGGTGGGCAGCGTCCAATAGGATGAAGTTTAATGAGTCCAAGTGCCGAGTCCTGCATTTTTGTCACAATAACCCCCTGCAGCGTTCTAGGCTGGGGGTGGTGTGGCTGGACAGTGCCCAGGCAGAAAGGAACCTGGGGATACTGGTTGACAGCTGACTGAACATGAGCCAGCAGTGTGCCCAGGTGGCCAAGAGGGCCAATGGCACCTGGCCTGGATCAGGAATGGTGTGTTCAGCAGGAGCAGGGAGGTCATTCTGCTCCTGTACTTGGCACTGGTGAGGCCACACCTTGAGTGCTGTGTCCAGTTCTGGCCTCTCAGTGTAGGATGGACATTGAGATGTTTGAGCACATCCAGAAGAGGCAACAAGGTTGGTGAGGGTCTTGGAACACAAACCCTGTGAGGAGCCACTGAGGGAGCTGGGGTTGTTCAGCCTGGAGAAAAGGAGACTCAGAGGTGACCTTTATGAGTCTCTACAACTTCCGGAAAGGTGGCTGTGGACAGCTGGGGGTTGGTCTCTTTTACCAGGCAGCACTGACAGAATGAGAGGCCAGAGTCTCAAACTGCGCCAAGGGAAATACAGATTGGATATTAGGGAAAGGTTTTTTACAGAAAGAGTGATAAAGTACTGGAATTGTCTGCCTGGGGAGGTGATGGTGTCACCATCCCTGGATGGGTTTAAAGAAAGGCTGGATGTGGCACTCAGTCAATTTGAGTTGAGGTTTAGTTGAGGTGTTAGGCCATGGGTTGGACTCGATGACCTTGAAGGTCTCTTTTGACCTAATGATTCTATGATTCTGTCTACATGTATATTCCCAAAGGTCATAATTAAGAATGAAACTCATCCTTCAACCAAACTGGTGTTGCTCCCTATTTGACATCCAGTGAGCTGTGTGTTACTAATAGGGTGCATCGATGTCAAACATGAGGGAGGAACCAAAACCCAAGTAGGCTTTGCTGAATTTGTTTTCTCAGCCTCTGCGCTGCTACTGCTGGGGTTTGTAGTCAAGAGGGAAGGAAGCATTTTGGGAGGGGTTGGGTGTTGAGGAGGAGAAGGCAGTAGTGGGATTGAAATGGGTTTTGGAATTCAGTGTATAAGCAGAAAACAACGGTGAATGGACCACTGAATAGCTAGGGTGATGAGTAGAAAATAATTACAGCAGACTACATAGTTGCAGTAATGTATTTTAATAGTGTAATAAGATGTTAAAATTCTGGATTGAATTCTAGCCTCCTCAACATCAATTCATTTGCTTGAATTGCCTATAATTTAATGCTATTTAATACAGTATTGCATAATTTATTTTTTGTAAGCAGCTCTTCAGTTTTCTAAGGGAAGTATAAATAATCCTCATGTCAACTAAACAAGCTTGTTCCAAATCTTGTTCTGTTTTCAATGCAGAATTCTTTCCCAGTGCAAGTAGTTGTTGCCTTTCTATAGCACTTCTTGCTGTTGTGGATCATTATTAGTGTTCATCAATGTTTATTTATATTGCCTTGTGGATTCTTTGGAAAATTTACCATCCCGAAATGAAATCTGAAGCTGGTTCTCTCTCTCTTTGGTCAGAGCTGTATTTTAAGGATGAAACACTAAGCAGTGAACATAGTGCAGTAAATTGTGTAAGCAAACAACTGGGTATCCTCAGAGGCACGGTTACATTGGTTTTTTCTCTTGAGATTTGTGGTCAGGTATTTCTGGATGTACCATTTATAGTGTACATACAGTGGGTCTAAACATGTCCCGAATGCCTTGGGTGTATATTCTGTGTGGAGATCAGTTCCCCAGTGTGAGCACAGGCAGTCCCACATGTCCAGCAGCCATTCCTCTGGCATTTCTGCCTGTCCACTGCCAGGCTGCAACAGTGTCCAAGGCTCTGAAAATCACAGAGAGACTGATACCCTCCAGCTCTGCCTGGGCAAAATTTGTCAGCAGAAAAAGAGTGGAAGTCTAGAAAACCTCAAATTACACAAGTTAAAAAAAAATCCCGAAACAGCACACAAACACACAACGCACAAAAAACCCCGAACCAAAACAAGAAAACACCGAACCAATAGCAACAACAACAGAAAACCAACTGAAAAATGCAATTGTGGATAGAACTCCAAACGAAGCCTTGCAGCTGGAGGGAGAAAGATGAGGTGATGTGTGTAAATAGCAGCACAGCTCACTGATTGCCGTGTCCTCAAATCGTTGGTTGTTTGCAACCCAGGTATTTTTGAAGTCGTTCCAATGTGCCTAGTGACCGCTCGCGTGTCCGCATGTTCTTGAGGCTTGTTGTCCCTGTCGGCGTGTCCCCGCTCGGTGTCCCGGCGCTGTGACTCTCCCGGGAGGTGGCACACAAACACCGCTGCGGCTCGGCTGGAAGCGGAGCCAGGGGACGAGCTGCCCGTACCTGGCAGCCGCCCAGCAGGGGAAATGGCACGGCACCCGCTCAGTGGGCTTTATGTCTGGATTACAGGACTTTTTCCTGCCACACTGCTGTTGAACATCACAAGCGTCTTTCTGTGAATCCTGCCGTTGAGTCACAGCTTGCAATGATGAATCATTTTTAAAGTATTTTCACTTTGCCTTATTTTAGGAAAAAGTCACGCACGTTTCTAGGTGTAACGGTTGTAACAGTTAATAAGGGCAGAAAGTAGGAGCATATGGAAGGAAGATAGAGTCATCAAAGGATGATTGGAAATCAAAGAGGGAACTCGCCAGTGGGCAGCATAGAGATCATCCAACAAATAAAAGGGAGAACAAAATGAGGTGGGGCAGAACATACTTGTAATTTGTTCTATGCTTTTGCATACCAGTATGCCTCAGGTGTTTTCTAGTGTATGCTTGCTTACTCTGGTTGCAAATACACAGAAAAAGCCTTGTAAAAAACATAGTGGTGATTGCAGGTATTTCTCACTCAAAGCCAGTGATACAAAATTTAGTGTTCATTGTGATTAGTGAATATAATACTGTAGTGCTTCCAAAAAAATGCTAGTGATTAACAATAAATAATTGACTGGGCATAATGTTGCTTGCACTCAAATGCCTTCTTCCTTAGCTGAATAATCCAATCATCATAAGATGATGTGTAAGAGTGAGTTTATGAGACATTACGTGCTGTTCATTTTCATAATGTACTGGGGAACATGAACACAGAACATCACAGGTTTCCACCTCAGGGTGTTTTGGGCAGAACTCTTGTTTCCTTAAACACAAGGTGTCCACAGCTAGGAAGCTCATGCTGCAGACATAAATCCTACCTATGCAAGCAGTGTGTTTGTGCAGCCTGGGGAAACAGGAAAGGTGGAACTGGCCACCCGGTCCACCTGTAATGGGGGTGGGGAGGTTGCTATGCAACTTTAGTATTTGATGTTTTGCTTGAAAGCTCAGCTCCAGGAAACAAGGGTTTACATAAGAATCAATCAATCTTTCTTTCCTCTAAGTTTGTTTCCTTCTATTACGAAACAAAGCTTGTTTGTGTGATTCAAATGCATCACAAGCTCCCAGAAACCTAGATGCAATATGAAAGAAACCAAAGTTTGAGATTGTTTCAATCTCCTTATTTTAGGCAAACTTGATTAACAAATCCTGGAAATGCCAGTATAATGGAATAGTAACCACCCCCTCCTCCTGCATTCACGGTGTACTGCTTGATCCACAAAATACCCCTTGCTTCATTTCACCTTCAAAACCTATGGTGACTGTGCTGGGTGTCCCACCTTAAGCTACATTTCTGTCTCTAATGAGGCCAGTATTGTTATCAAAGCTAATTTTGAAGAAATGACTGATGTTCCTGACCTCTGTGTGAATCTCCTGTACTGCTGATATTACCTCATCCAGACCTGCATGCTGCATGTGAAATCCCAGCCCCCTACAAGTTTTTACCTGTGTGTAAATTTACCGTGACAGATTGCATGTGCTTTGAATTAAGGACTGTGTTTTTATATTTATCTCTGATGCGTCTGAGAACCATGGTGATCATGCCAGACAAGCAGACAGATGCACTTGTTCTTAATGGTAACTGCAGTTCTGGGGTCCTTTCCTGTAAGAAGCTGGGATTAATGTTAACAGAGCTGTCTTCTGTAGTTAAACCAGTGATTCCAAGTTTTCTTGTGTGCCATTTTTTAGTAAATAAGGACACACAGCTAAGGAGGTGCTTTTATGTTCTCTTTATTAACTAAGCTTATACTGCATTTGAACATGGAATGATACCTCAGCCCAACCACCACATGCTATAGTAGAATTTACTTTCTGGTTGTTTATGTTTCTGAAATAATATAACACTGCACTTTGAAATCTCATTTAAGAGAAATGTCTCAGCCTAAAGAGAAGAAAAAGCACCCTTCAGGTCAACCAACAGTCTGAAAAGTATTGTCTCTTCCAGGCAGCTCTAATTATGTATTGATTGTACTTAAATCTTGCATTACAGTTCATTTCATGTTACATTCGTGCATTTGTTATTTTTTTTCTGTGTGTTGTTTTGATAGTTTTAAAATAATAATACATGGGTGAGTGTTTACTGTGGAACGGCCATTTCATTTTATTAGCATACAGAGGGCAATGAGGCAGAAAAGGGAATGTCATGCTTATATATTAGTTAGTACTTGTTCCAAGTAGCATCTTTCCAAAGACTGAGGACAATTCTTAGGGAAGTTACTCAAAATGTAATGATCCTGCAATGATTTAACATGAAAAAATGAGGTGCCTTGGATTTTTATTATATTTGTTTGCTCCTTGACCAGAAATGATGTGTCTTTATTTCTCATTGTTCAGGCTTTCTCTTGTCATTCTCATTGCAGTCATTTGTCTTGGTTTTGTTCCTTGGAGCAAAGAACTAGAGCTACTGTGTATCAGAAGTACGCATTCATTCTATGAAAAACAGATTTTCAATGCAAATTTGGTCGAAAATGAATGAATCCCACAACTTTCCTTTTCTTTTTTTTTTTTTTTTTTTTTTTTTTTTTTTTAATTTTCCCTGTAATTCGTTAGAAATCATGAGCACAGAAGGATGTGTATATCCCAGCACAGTTTGGAAGTGCCATCCGCTCAGACATGACATTAGGTTTGGGAACATTGTCAACACTAATTACCTTGTAAATCCAGGCGTCCATTGCAGGAACTGCAGCTTTCCCAGTTACAAACATATTGCCAGGAGATTTGGAACAATTAAGCGGTAATTGTTCTCACAGAATGGGAGAATCAGGTCTCTGGGCTGTAGTTTGGATGCTGGAAGGAGCAGGGCACTTTCTCACGGAGCCGTATTTGGTATGGGAAGCTCTGGAGCCACCGCTGCTCCGACTCTCAAATGCGCTTTCCGCAAAGCGCCTTCCCGTTCCTGGGCGAGAGAGAGCCCAGGGCAGACTCGCTGCCCTGGCAGGACAGAACCGGGCCGGTCCCTGGGCTGTGTCACTGCACTCTGACAAAGTTGGGGCTGATGCTTTTGTGCAGCGTCTGAAAGTCCCGCTGCTGTCTCCTCGCAGAAATGCCGCGTGTCTAAAGCGCGACGGGCCTCTCCTTAGGGGGAACAGTATCAATTTCCGTGCCGTAACTTTGCTGCCATTAAAAAATTCTTTTCAGGAGTGTTATAAATAAGGAGTCCAATTTCATAAAGGAATACAAATTTGTTGATACAATTTTGCGGTATAAAATTTTATGGAAAAAGCCAAAATCAATCAGACAGCGTGGATCCTGGGATCGATGCTGGGTGAACCTCAGATCCGACACCGTGCCGTATCCTCCCTGCTTCACAAATTCTGCCCACACACAGTCCAGTTTTATACAGTTTTTCTTGCTCGAGGCGAAAGTTGCCTCACTCCACTGTCCACTCTGTTGGTGTTTCAAATTCATATTTCTTTTCTTTCCCTCTGCTGCTCTGGTGGATGGTTTTCCGGGCAATGTTTGGGCTCCTGGTTAGATTTACGGGAACTTGGCATTCACTTGCCCCCTGGTCGATGTAGATAAGATCCCAGTCAGGTGATGATCACCAGGTCGTTGGCAATCCCATCTCCAGAGAAGGCCCATCTCCTGGTGAAGACTCCGTTCTTTTACTTTGCAGATGAACGGGTCTCCTATTCCTGGAAGCGACTTGTAGTTGCACCACACTTGTATTTCAAGGAGGCAGAGGCATTTGATACAGTATATATTTTATACAGGATGTCTAGCTAAAAAGAACGAATTCATTCCCCAATACTTATAACAAGGAGGCTCCTTTATTTCGTGATCCCCGAGATAAATAAAGAAGTTATTCCTTAATTTTTTGAAAGGGCAGTCAGGAGACAACCTTTGGTCCTGTGCGAGCAGGAGGGATTCTTGGAGCACAGAGCCGGGCTGCTGTTTGTGTGTGCTGGGATCGGGGCCATGGCAGCAGCGTGGAAACCAGCCCCAGCGGTGTGGTGTCATCGGGGGATGGCCGAGTGGTGGTGAAAAACAAGGGGCAATTTACTCCTTGGGTTAGACAATGGTGACGATGTTGGAGCAGTGAGCTGATGACTGTGCGTGTGATAGACTGAAGGGTGGCGATAGTGTCTTGTGAGTTATTTGCTCATCAAAGGACGTCGTTGTGTCTAGAAACTGAAAGACAGCAGGTTTGGCTGGTTATGTGCGGTACTTAAAGGACTGAGTGCATTGTGTGTGTTATCTAGCTCGATGTGCTTTTCTCCAGCTGTATCTCTGTCCTCACACTGCCTTTTGTTTCAGCCTTTGCTGTGTGACTCATCTCTATAATACGCATTTGCTACAATTATCTGCTGGGTTTCGTAATGAATCCCACTCCTTCCTTTTGCCGCTCTTCTTTTCAGGCTTGCTTTGAGAATTCCTGTTGATAATTCACGAGGTTTTTTTTGTTTTGTTTTGTTTTTTTTTTTTTTTTTTTTTTTTTTTTTTTTTTTTTTTGTGTTTTTTTTTGGTTTTTTTGTGGTTTTTTTTGTTTGTTTGTGGGTTTTTTTGTGGTTTTTTTTTTTTTTTTGTTGGTTTGGTTTGGTTTGCTTTGGTTTGGTTTGGTTTTTTACCTCTGTTTTTCGCAAAGAAGGTACTAGTTACCAGCGTTAAAGAACCACGCCTAAACTATGTGCTAAATCATGACGTATCTTTTATTTTGTGAACGAATTCAAGGCTGTAAGGAAAAGCACTGCTCTATGCACCAGAAGAGGGAGAACACTGGGAGATATGTTAGTACCAAGCAATAATGAAGAAAAATGCCACTGTTTTAAATACAGTGGTAAATGACCCTTAAAACGATGATAAAATGCAAACCCGTATCTGCTCACATTTTCAAAGGCTTCAGAAGAATACTGTGGATTAAAAACTATTAATGATTGCTTTATCCCTCTCTTTTGTACTTAAAAGCAGGAGCAACTGTCACCAGCACTCACACAGAACCACTGCTATCTGGAAGAATTAACTGCTTAGATTAAATACGTTTAAAGTGTCTCTACAGCTTTTTAAAACGCCTATGTCTTCCTGCAAAAAAATTCATTGAGTAAATAGTTTCTCTTTCCCAGCTGAATTTTATTTGTTCTGAGTTTTACCTTTAGCTCCTCTTAAAAAGGAGGACACCCAGCACACAATGATAATAACATAGACAAAGGCATATATAAATCCCAGACGTAAGGTGTCTGGGTGAAAAGGCAATTTCAGTCCAGCATCTGGAAGTTCTAATTTTTTTTTTCTTCTAAATCAATTTAAAATATTTCATATTATTATGAAAATACATTTCAGCTAAGACTGGCCTTAGGAGCTATTTTTTTAGTGCTCTTACTTCTGTATACTCAGGGCATCGCTTATACATTTTTCTCATATCTTGTGTGCTTGACATAGGGTTCTAGAACACGAACTGAATTGTTACCAAATGTGGGCCAAAAACTACATTTAGTGTGTTGTCTGAGACCCATCTGACAGAGCTTTCTGGTAGCATTGCCATCTATTTCAGTAAAACATCCCAGTGACACAGAACAACAAATGACTGAGAAAATCCAGCAATGTAAAAGAGAATGAAAAACAAGCGTCTTGAGAGAAACTATTTTATCTTTTGTTTTTTTGAATTCAGGAAGAATATTATTTCTAATGATTATCTGAATATATAGGATTCAATTCAATTAGTTTTGTATTTTAGGAAGATTTTGAATAAATACAGTTTCCCATTGTAAGCTGAGAATAAAAGGGCAAGTGAATACAATTGTAAAAATTACAAAATTCAGAGAAACATTTGTGTTTCTATTTTGTGATCACGTTTGAAATAATATTTAGAAAGCAGTGTCAAAATGTATAAGAATGAAACCTGCCACAGACTAAAACAGATACCCAGAGCTTCAGGGGATAGAATAAGAGAAGTGCAATAGCCCTTTGTTTTCTCTTCAGCCGTTTTTGTAAATAAAAAAATATAAGATGCAAAGCTAAAATCTTCAGTGTGCCAAAGCCTTTGGATTTGTTCTTGTCAAATCCTAGGCATCCTTGAATCAGCCCTGAAATTTACTGTCAAGTTCATTTCCAAGGAGTAATGAATGCCTAATATTGGAGTGCATTTTGAAAAATACTGTGGAAGTAAACAAAAAAGAGACCTAGCTTCACAATTACTAAAAGAAGAATAAGTCCAAACATGCCCTCTGAAGAGTTTGTACTTTCCATGTGGCTATCTTGGCTCTTTATTTCTTCTCTTTAGATTGTTCTTGTCTGAGAATTAAATTCTGCTCCTAGAGAAGTTAGTTGTAAAGCTCACAAAAATCTTACTGTCTTACTCTAAAGAATCATCACTTGCTGGAACTTGCAAAGCTTCAGCTCAAAATGGAGTTACAGTATATTTGAGGTGACCATCTCATTTCCAAGTGCAAAGCTGTTTTCTGCACATAAGCTGTGTCAGATCCTGTAGACTGTTGCATTTGTCCCTTAATTGCAAGAATATTATCTTGTCCCTAACAATTACTATAAAAATGTGAAGAGGTGCTGTAGTTCCGGAGCAAATTGTTGGCTTGACACCTATTGACCCTTCAAATCCTTTTAGGAGCTGGCTATCTTTGAAAAAAAAAATTCACAAAATCTTTGTGGAATTTTCTCTCTGGCCTCCATCTTTCCTCTCTGCCATTTTCCTGACCATAGAAGCAAGAAGATATTAAAAAAAGGCATTAAAAAGAGAGATGTTCAGTCCAGACTGGTCTAGCAGCTCTAGGCTGTTTGAGTAGGGGAAAAGTAAACAGCTTTTATACGAAAGATTACAATTGCAAAGAGTAAAAAGATAAAGATTACAATTGCAAAGAGTAAAAAGGTAAAGATTACAACTGCAAAGAGTAAAAAGAAGACATATTAGCTTATTTATTTGCTCACATCTTAAACTTTCCTTACCAGTTTTTGAGAGTCCTGTCACATCCAGCTCTGCTATTCATAAAGCATCTGTCCTGCTTTTTTCTTTGCTGTTGCTGCTACCAGTGGTGTGCTCGCAGCTCCTCAGTTCTCCTTTGCTATAGGCTAGCTCCCCTACAAAAGCAGCATGTGAAATCCAGAACAGGGTTTGGGTGTTGTAAAACATCACTAATCTAAGGGGTACTGAGCTGGAATGTTTTCCTTACAGGATCCAGGATCTTCCTTATTTCATCTCAAGGCTAACACTATTTTTTGTTTCCTTTAATTTAATTTTTTTCTCTTCTTTCTTAGAGAATATTTGATTGAATAAATTGCATTCAGACAGGATTAAAAAAAATAAAGGTAGAAGACATTTAAGAAAAGACTCCAAACCCAATATTTTGGTCATTTCTCTGGAATAATTTGCCAGTAACTGTGTCACATCACTCTGCACAGCACTGGGATTTGTACATGTGTCATGGGTGACACACTCTACTTCATATTCTCTTTGAAAATGGGAAGGTAAGGAGTAAACAGGCTCCTCCCAGACACTGCTGAAGTAGCTTTAGGACTGCAGAGTACGTGCCATGATACTCATTAAGTTGTGCCCTGGTTTCCTCAAGTGTCCCAGTGTAGGAGTTGTTACTGAGGCAACACAGGGACTACTGTGCAACTCCCATAAAAACAAGTCACTGGGGTGTGTCAGGCGTCTACATGTACATACACAGGGCTCTGCATTAACATTTGCCTCTTTTTTTTTTTGAAGTTAAGCAACTGAGAAAAGCCAGTGGGGATGGAAATAGTAATTTAAACAGAAGACTTGAAGGATTTTTCTGTATCTTGATTTTATGTTACTTTTCTCTGTTTGGCTTTGGGTAGGAGAGAACTTGAGAGAACAAGAATGCTGCTTGTTAGCTGACCTCAATCTTCATGAGACAGATGGGTGGGTGGCTCTACCAAATGGCAGTCGTCTTCTCTCTCGAGGCTGATACTGAAGGTTGAGCAGGATCGTTGCAAGTTGGCCTGGGAAGAGTAGTCTCTCCATTTGATATGGAGAACTTTCTCCATGCAGCCACCAGTGTTTTGTCCATCGTAGCCACACGAAGGTGCGGAGTGACCCAGTGAAGGAAACAACCATGTTGTTCTAAACAAGTGTGGTTGTGGTGGTTGGAGTGCTGTGCTTTCCATTTGGCTGGAAATAGAAGGGAGGCAGGAACATGTCCACTTAGCCCCAAATGGAAGAACAGACAGCAGAGCCAGGCAGCAGACACAGTTCTCTCATATTAAATCACAAATTGCATATAGTCATTTGTCTAACCTTTTTGGCCTTTTGTGTCTGTAGAGCAGATGTTAATGCACCTGAAAATAACAAGTCTGAAATGTATTTATTCATCCTTGTTCCGTATTTTAAAGCTGGTGTGTATATTTATAGATGCATGTATAAAAATATGTGTACGAATATGTCTGACAGGAGCCTTTCATGGCAATCCCTGACCTGCTCCTTTGCACAGTGTACAACTGACTCCCATGAATCTGCTCTGTTCTCCAGAGCCCATTCTGCATGGTAGCATCCATGCTGCTTTTGCTGCTAGGGTGAGCAGACTGTTACTGGAATTATAAGGCACTGACAGGCTTCCTGCATATGCTTTCTCTTGGAATAAAACCCCTATTTATTCCCATCCTCCCCTGAAGCAGAATATGGGTAGAAACTGTTCTGTGGTGGCCCTTTGAAAGTCCTCTCGAAAATCTTTGTCAAAGTGTAAAAGGCAGGCAAGCCTTGCAAGTTGTTGCCTAATACAGGTAGACATCCAGATGTGCTTTCTGCTCAAATCCTGCATTCTAGGGCATCTTTATTTGTAATAGCTGAACATCCTGATAAGGGGAATCTCAGAGAGGTAATGTGAGATCTTCATGTAGTGGTGCTTGTTGGGTTAGCTAATTTCAAAATTGCTTGTTTTGGCAAGCTGCTCTATGTTGCCTAACTCTTGTTCCATAGGTGCCACAAACAGATCCCAGAAATGAAAGACTCCTTTGAAATGCACCCAGGGTTTTGTTGGGAGGATTTAGAGGAGTTTTGGAGTAGCTCAGTTTGCCGTGGTGATGAAGTAAAAGGGCATCTCTGAATTTAAGACTGGCTCGACAGACCTGGAAGGAAGCATATTTTAGTGAGTGCTTTGACGTGTGTAAATACCTGTTGGGAAGGGTCCATCCCAGGCTTTTCCACCTGCTGCTGGGTTTCCTTGCCAGTTTAATCAGGCAATTCATTTCAGACTGTAGCCAGATCATAAGATGGCATATAGGAACTGTGATAGCAAAATTATGATTAAGATTTTTTTAGAAAAGGGGGTGAAGTGCTAGAAAGTGCTAGAAAGAGGACAAATCACTGTAAAGACTCCAAACTACTGATGGTCTTAAGATTGATTAGGCTGAAAGTTACTTTGATGATCCTAAATGTATGCTTAAAATACTGAGACCAGAAGACTGTCAGGATACTGACACGTGTTGGCAGCATCCATGTGTTTGAAAAGGTTAGGCAGAAACAAAATGTACTCTAGTCAGGGTAAAAAGAGTACAAATTAGGGCCTTTTCTTAGTGGGGTGTCCAAGACAAGTCTCTGCATCTCCTGAATTTTTTCTGCCTGGGTTGCCACATCCACTGATCTCTATGTGCAGGTTTTATTGTACCAGCATGGAGGTACCGGGGAAAGATTAGCTCTGAAAAGCAAATTTTAAAATAATTGCTTTAGAGTAATTTTGAAAGATGTTTTTTCTTTTATTCAACCATGAAATGGAAGTGTCCTGCTGATGGCTCCAGCATATTTTTTAATTGAATAATTAGCATGGATAATAGGCATTCAACAGCATTTTTGTTGATAATCACTGGATTTACTAATCTCCCAGAAGGTGGGATGATTCAGGCTCTTTTAATGCCCCAAAAATAGAAGATAATTAAAACCCTACAGACACAACTTGAAATAGAAATGAGTACAAATGGTGAAGAGAAATTAGAAAATGAGCTTGAGGGAAAAGGATGGTGGTGGTGAGGATAAGAGTCCTAAGTACTAAGAATAGTCAGGACACTTATGAATTGACACGTTTGTTACTTGGAGCTTTCCTTGCTCTGCCACGCTTCACTCTCACTGACGCTGTGTGCAGTGGGTCTTGGCAGGGGACTCAGCGGTCACACGTGTTCACAGGAGTGGGTGTTGCACGAGTCAGCTGCTGAAAATCGTGTGTGCAGTAATCTCTGGTGAGCTGGCCACGATGAGAGGGCGCTGCAAGGGTATGGTGGGGAGGGTCAGCTCATTATAACCACTGTTGGTTGTCGTTCCCAAGGAAAATCCAGCGATGAAGTGCCCACCCTGGCTGTACTGCATCGTGCTTCTGTGGGTGGGGAGAGGAGTCAGAGCCCCAGAAGCACAGAGTGAACATGCAGTGTTGCACAGTTTAGGTTAAACTTCGGTGTGACACGTTTCCTTGCACTAACACTGCTGTGGGTGTAGTCCACTACTCCTGTTCCGTGGATCACTTACCACATATCACTTACAGTGACTCGACAACAGAGGGGCTGCTGTGTGCTCTTGGAATTAATTCTCACAGGAATGAAGAGTTGACGCAAAGCAGACCACTTCTTCTCTTGCGTGTGCAAGAGGTATTATTTGAACAATAATTTTTCTTCCTCTGGGAGAGGTGGAAACAAATGCAGTCACAAATCTGCCATTCACTTGACTAGATGGAGACAGTCATGCTGAGGTGACTGGGCATGGGATGGAACCCAGATGGAATAAGGAGTTACTAATCTTATTTCCAGTGTCCATATAAAACAAGGCCATTAATTAACCTGTTTAATAAATACTTTTTTTACAGAGGTACAGTGGATACTTGAGACTTCACTTTAAAGAACGAGTGATTAAGTTCGTATTGGCACGAGCAGGGCAGGGCTGGATTTCTTTCCAGTGTGCTGCTCTGCCAAATTCTGTCTATTAAAATACATGAGGGTGTGTTTGAAACATCATTTTCCAGCTTTGAAAAAAAGATGCCATTCAAAGACAAACACTGTTTGCTAATTTGGAGACTCCTTTTGGTTTGTGGGAAACATCTGTCATGAAATCAAGACTCTTAGAGAGGCCCAGCCTCCTCACAAAGAAATTTTTAGTGTCCAAAATACTGGCACAAGGGTGGAAGAGAGAAAAAACACAACAGTAGGCAGGGCATTCCAGTGTAACCTTAAATTGCTCTTCCCAGGCTGTGATGCCTTCCCAGTGAAGACTCAACACAGGCAGTTGTTGCTGAAGGAACAGTGAAGACCGAAGTATCCTCCTGCCACTTCCAGGTTAGATAACTAGTTCCAGATTAGATAAAACAATGGATTTCATGGAGTAACCCTGATACAATAGAAGGATATTTACATTGTTGTGCAGTGTGGCAAAGCAGCCTGCATGGGAGCTGTTTTGGTCATAAATCCACACCAGTGTACCAGGATAGCTTGGCAGCCTCTCTGTGAGTCAGTAAGGCTGCTGTGCATTGGCAGAATTTGGAAGAAAAATCAGGCTGTGTCTTTGGAATCGTGCTTGCCTCTAGCAAGTAGCATTGTTTTCTGTCGTGTACCAGGACTCTGCTGCAGACAAATGAACACCAAAATAAAGCAGATTTGGAGCATTGCTTTCAACAATAGGGCAGACTCTGCCTGGATTTTGTGCATCAGGCTCTAGAAGAGCTACCAAGAACATTGTGTACCCTTCACACAACATGTAAGCAAGAAAGAAATGTATTAATTTCTCCAGTTAGTTATGTCTACCTGGGGACAAATGTTGCCAGGAAGAGAATAGCCAAGAGGACCAAGATGATTTCATTCACCCTTAAATCTCTACAAGACACGGAAAGGAGGAGCTGCAGGGCCTTCTATTCAAGTGGCAGGTCATAGGAGTCTCTCCTCATTTCAGTGTAGCTGCTTTGGTTTTGGTTTTGTTTTTTCTTTAAAATCCCTCTGTTCTTGAAAAATAAGTTCAGTTAACTGAGATTTTCTTGTGCAGCTGTTTTAGAATAGAAAATGAAGTCGTGAGCTACTTTGCTTTCTTTTCTAAAAAAGAAAGCTTAAATTTAAACGAACCCAGTGTTTATTATTATTTTGGGGTCTTTCAGATGTCTGACTCTAGATAGGTCTATATCAAGCTTTCACACATGTTATCATACTAACTACCCCTGGAAGAGCAGGTCTTTGTAAAATCACTACTTTTGCCCCAAAACTCCATGGGGTAGTATAGTATTTTACCACTGCAATGCCAAGGGGGTTTGGGTTGAGGTTTTTTTGAGCATAATGGTCATTAAATACTTAAGAAAAGTCTGATACTGCAAACTTAATCCCAGAAGACTATGTGGGGAATTATTAGACTCTGATTATTCACATCACTAAAAAATTGTTCATGTAAAAACCTTCTTACAGTAATTAAACCGTATAGCCTAAATATTGTAAGTTATTTGACATATAGAGAGTTCTGAATTAAAACTGGGCTTTGTTAATAGAATACAGTTATTATCACTGCTGAGCCTTCCTACAATATCTTTTGTGATTTTTCCCTCCTCCTGTCTTTTCCTTCTTTCAAAAGCCATAGTCCTGGAATAGATGGTTTTGAAACTGAATTTTAAATTTCAGGCTTGTATAAACTAAGTGGTAGAGCCGTTTTGGAAGCTTTGAATCCGCTGTGGGTTGTTCTGTTCTCCAAAATTTCATTCATTTAGGGCTTTGAAGTACAACTGGGATCAGAGAACACATTGTCAATGTTAATAAAACCGTGTTACCTCAACATCATCCTTCCAGTTTGGAAATAGAGGAGGGATGGTGCGTGTATTACTTCACATAATCAAAAGAATAGTTGTTGATTAGTAATTAAAATTGCCATTCCATATATACAAACCAGTGGAAATTTCAGTGATTTCCAAGACGCTTTTAATATACTTTGGGGTATTGTTTGTCCATGTGCTTGTAGAATTATTGGGAATTCAGGTCTGTTCTTTTGTACCAGAGTTCACTTCTTGTTGTAGTCACAAGGCATGTTATATGGATGACAATCTTTGCACTTTTTTTAGCTAGGTATTACTGTTTTGGGTGGCTTGGGATTTAAGAAAACATTTTGTTTAATGTACATTGAATCTGTTTTCATTTTCAGAAGGCTGCTTGTCCCTCGCACGGCTTATTATAGTCTTGATTGATTGAATGACATTGAGTTGTCATCTGCTGTCTGAGCTGGCCTTACTGCTCCAATGGCTCACCACTTAAGCATCCAGAAATTTTGAGTCAAGGTTGCATTAAAAGGCAATGCTCTCATTTGCATATGCCAGACATGCCATGTAATTGCCTGGGAGACAAAACTCTCCGTGTACATCCCAAAAGAGAGCATGGCCCAGTCTGCAAGGAAGGGAAAGGAAGTTTTGCCTTGGATTGTCCCACCTTCCAGCTCCGCTGGCAAAGTGAAAGAAGTAAGATGGTGGCAATTTTCCTCTTGTCTTGTCCTGTGATTGGACAAAAATGTAGATTAACCTCTAAATTTCTCTGGGAAGTAGGATACTAAGCAGAATTTCCCTGTGGTTTGTAGTGTCCATGATTTGAAAGAGTAGAGGGTGATGGGGACCCTCCCAGTTACCATTGCTGGGAACTTTGTAGTGATGCTGCTTTTTTTACTCAGACTTTTTTTTTTTTCCTAGTTAGTTCTTACTTCGGGTCAATATGCATTATTTCAAGCTGCTAGCAAATGTTGGTAAAACTATTTAGCATATAAGAATGATAAATAGCTTATGCGCATCAGGTACAACTTGAATTGCCTGGATTATCCAAAGAAAAGAGTGAGTACAAGTGGTGATGTGGCATCAGAGACTTTGATTGCTGATAACTTTATGTATCTCCCTCCACTTTCAAATATTAAAATTTAGGCTAATAAAACCAGTATTAAATATTTTCTTTTGTTTTGTTGCCCTGGTTCATTTTGTGCTTTTCTGTAAGTTATATATAAAGAAAAATCTATTTTTAAAAGCTTTTTGAGAAGTCTTTGTCTTTCATCTGGTATGAAGAGCATTTCTGGAGGGGAGGGGAAAGAAACCCAGTACTGTCTGAGGTAAATTTGATAGTAGAAGATGGGATAAAACAAGAGGCACTTAGACTAATTTAATTAATGCCATGGTGGATTTAAGAATATGCTGTCCTCTACAAGCATAAACATAGATCAGTAGCTGAATTAAGGAAGCAGTATTAGACTGCACCTGTTGGGCTTCAAACTGAATTCAGACCTTGTTTCAGTATTGCAGTTGGGCCTGGCAGTTGCTGAAGGGATTAAATTATTTAAAGCCTTCAGCTGGCTAGTGTAGGCTAGCAGTAGCTTATAAAACACTTAATCTATTTTTTTAATCTCTTCATATGTTTGCTTTACTTAGACAGTAAAACTATACATGACACACACCTGCCACATTCTGAAGCGTCTTTGTCAGATATTTTACATTTATCAATTAGTGCAGCCTTTAAACTGTAGCCATTTGGGTTTCACTGACAATACACTTCTTGTTAGCCTGCACATTTTCTTCAGTGAACTCAAACCCAAATGTGAAGTATGCAGACATAAAGTCCTTTCCCCACAATTTATTCTAAAAACGATGTTCCCTTCTAAAGGCAAATGCTGCTCTCCAAATAATTAATGCTTACTGTTACCTTTTGGGTTGTCATTTAAAAAAGAAACAAACATTTTGGAGCTCTGGAACTGTTTTTGCAGTGCGTGAGTTAACTGCTTACAGGATAGTAGAGTAAAGCAGTTCAAAAATAGGTGATAGTGTTTAGCTTGTTACATGATATGCCTCTTGTTTCTAGAAAGCCAAGAGGAAGTAATGAATAGCAACAATATGGATTGGACAGAAAAGCCATTTGGATAACTGTGCAACACAGGATTAATTAGGCAAATCTTCTTAAGTTTGATAAGCCATTGCTTAGATCTACAGTTTATTTTGTCATTGGTTGCTCCTATTAATGTCTTCTTTCTGTCAGAGTTTATTACTCTGATTTCAGTTTTGCATCATAGCTTTTTGTGTCAAGTGAAGTGCCACTTCCAACCTTGTAAGTGCAACTTACAGCCTTCCAAATAATGAGAGAAATGCCTGAAGTCAATTCAAATCAACACTGGCATCTTCTTAAGAGTCTTTTAAATAATGAACTTTTCATATGGATAATTTCTGTTCAGCAACTGGTGTATGACATCTTTTAAATTTGGCCTTCAGTGTGAAGTTACAGGACAAGCAGGCATATGTGTCTGCTAATAAGGATGAGCAAATGCTAATTCATGGAGATGAGATGGTTTCTGCAGTATGCTCTTCATAGAAAGCATATGTTCTTGATATTTCTGGGTGACCTTTAATTTTTTTTCTTCTTTATGACATTGCAAACCCATAAGTTTATTTCTGTAAAGGGGGTTCTTCTCGTACGATCAGTACAGAATAACTTGGCTGCTTGATCTCTGCTACATTGGGGATTTTTGATAATGTGTAGAATATACTTGAAAGATATAAAGTCCATACATTGAAGTTGTTTTACTAATTGGTGTTCATACTCTGTCTCAAACTTTTTTTAAACTAGAGAACGTGCCGTTCTTCAGAAATAAGAAAAGACAAAAACAGAGGGGAAATAAAAATCCTTACTGGAAATAAAAAGCCTTAACCCCCTGCCCAAGAGAGAGAGACTAACAAGCAGACACCTCAGGACTAGAGCAGGATGGCTCAGCCAGCTGGGTGTGGGGGGAAATATGCAAAAAGGCATGGGAAGAATTGAGCATTTCAGTGGGTGGTAATCGGAGTTTCATCAGCACTGGGATTTCACGTTGTTAGACAATGCTTTGGACGTGTCAGGGCTCGTGGCTGCTGTGTGCATGGAGCACAAGATGTGGAGAACATTGATTCCAGTACTCCTTGTTAGCCAGAATTTATTGCAAGTCTTTGTTCAGCAGTCACCTGAATATTGTTTCTTCTGTAAGAGGGTATTACATCTGAAATTCTGTTCCACCCTGAATGTCCTGGGAAACTTTTTGTGTACGATTCAGCTGATGTGATCTATGAATTGGGTTAACCACTGTCATGTCTCCACACCAAACCAAAATAAATCTGAATTACAGTAAAAATTTAACTGTGAGAATACAATGCCCTTTAATAGAAAATCAATTGAATATCACAGCTGCTTGTAAAACCTGCAGGAAAAAACAAACCAGAACACTGGCTGAAAGAGAAAAAATTGGGGAATGCAGATGACTGCCTGGTACATTTGGGTTGATGTCTGTAAAAGATGAGAACTATTCCAGCTTGGTCCTGTCTGACAAGCCCATCAAGGCCATTCCAGCAGGGAATGCCCTGGCACACCTTTGTGCTGGAGGTTCTGGTGGCACAGGCACAAAACCAAAATTCCTGGTTACCAGAATCAGCCGGAATTACGGCACGCGAGGAGAAAGGGAAGGGTCTGAACCTTTGCATGTGCAGGAGATAGGGCTCTGGAAGTGGAAAAAAAAAAATACAGCCTAGGAGAAGCAAGTTCTTAATATAGGATAAAAGATTATTGAATGCAGTGAAATTTAATAATGCTACATTTATATAATGTTTATAAAGTTTAATTTACCATCTCATTCAAAGAAAACTCAAACCTTGCTGATACTACAGCTGATTTTGTACTTCCTCACAGACCACTACAGAGCACTACAATTTCCCTTAGCTGGAAAATGAATTTTCTGGGAAGCTTTGTGATGGCAAGAAGAATAATCTGGTTTTACCACCATTTTTCTTTCTTTCTTTGGCTGGTTTTCAGTGCTGCTGTGTTTCTGGGACCATCAGGGGCATGAAGTGACACCACAGTTACATCCATGGGAGGTTTGGCTCTGCACTGAAACAGCATCAGGGAGAAGAGATTCTGCAGGGATGTGCCAGTGGGCCTCAGGAGACAAATTCCTCTCTTACAAGCTTTAAAAATAAGGGAGTGATGATCAATGGAAGAGGAAACAGTTTAGCAATTTTTAAAAAAATTATTTTAATATTTTTTTAAACCACACCACACCATTTGCAATAATTGCTTATTCCCAGTGCCAGGATGGGATTATATTTGTAAGGTTTTCTTAAAGAATAAAATACTCAGTGAGTTTTAGTTTGATTAATATCTAGATTAAGTTCAGCAATTTCACAGTATTAAACATTCTTTTCTGGGAAAAACTGATTAGACCTAGCTCTCTATTAAAAAAGACTGATTCAACCCCATTGGAAGAATTCATGGAACTGTAATGATTTTGTAGATATCCGTAATAGAAAATGTCAACATGTTGCAATGTAATCAAACTGTTGCCTTTAAATCATGATTTTCTTCCAATGTACTTCAGCTCAATTACTTCTGTGGGCTGTCTTGGTGTGTCTTAGGTAGAAGAGCCTTTCTACATTTGTCAAGGCAAACATTTTAGGGGATGTGCTATCCACCTTATTTTACATCCTCGTTAGCACCAAGTAAGCACGAATAGTATACAGAGAAGGATTATGGAGAGACAAAATTATTTTAAGGTGTCTTGGCCAAAAAAGCCCCCCATAGATTTCTCATTCTGATTTGTGGAAAGGAATTATTGTTAGGCAGCATTAGTGATATTCCCTGTGAAAGGTTACTTTTAATGGTATAATATATGCTCTCTGGCTCTGACAGAATAATTTTCTGAGCTAATATTGATTTAGGATTAGAGTGAGAAATAGATCTCTCTTTCTCATGTTAAACTAATTCCAAATTAAGATTTAAATTAAAAGGTTAGAAAGAGGTCTCAACAATAAATCACTTTGGAGGCCTCACAACTTCATTACTGTTTGTCTAATAAACATCAAGCTTTAAAAATTGTAGTCTGAATAGAAACTAAATGAAAATTATGATTCAGAAAGGAGCTTTGCCAAAGATGTGTTAATGAGGAAGTTTGATTCCACAGTCACTTAGCGAGTGTAATAAGGTACAAAAGGCAATGTAAAGTTGTTGTAAATAATGTAAATGCAAATGATATTACAAAGGACAGAACCGAGGCTGCTGTACCAGAAAGCATTTCTGAGGCTGCTGTGGAAAATATGAGATACACTCACTGAAATGAAAGAGGGAAAGGATAAATGACCAGGTTGTTGCCATCAAGATACTCCACCACTGATCAGAAATAAAGCCAGGAGACACACTTTTTTCTTAAGTATAAAGCTTAACTTAAGGGACATGAGTTAACCAGCTCATTTTTAAGTATGACTTAATGCAAAAGCAACAGACAGTGATTTAATTAGTTTTAAGTGCCTTACACTAAGAAGTAGATTGTGAAAGAACTAGATAACTAGGCAATTTCCTATTGTGTTTTTAATTAAAGATAATATTTTGTGCTTGGAAATGAAACACAAGGAAGTTAATTATTGAATTAAACTAGAGCTTTTCAGTATAATCTGCTGAGTGGAATGTTATTCTGCCTTAAAAGCCTCATATAAGCAGCTAAAGCAATCTTCCGCATATGTAACAGATACAACTATTTAATAAAAAATGAATGAGAAGCTACTCATACCCTTCTGTGAAATAGTTATTAGTTTCTACTACAATACATGAGTTTGCTTCTCCTGAGGAAATGTATTTAAATGGTAAAGAATGGTTGACGTCTGATTGTTATGTTTCATGTGTTAAACCAAAAATATGTGTACTGCTTTTAAGTTCAGGAGTCAAATAGCTGTCATCATGCCAGGCTATAAAAAGCTGATTTCCATGTTTTTATGATGGTATGTGATGATGAGTGGAAGCACACTAAGAATCCAGGTTTGTTTGGGATTTTTTTAAATACTTTTCTCATTAAATTGTCATCTCCAAGGGCTTGCTTTTAAGGGGGGATGAACACATGTTTAAAGAGTAGTTGAAGAAATGGAAAATGCCTGAGTAAAATCTTGATCCCACGCATGCTACTGATGTACTTTTTGAAGATTTCAGTGAGACTTGCATTATATCTATTGGGCTTTACATGACACACACGTTTTTGTCTTTCAGGAGAAAAAAAGTGTTGGCAGTCCTACAATAATAAATAAAACTGGCACAGGGAAAATTTCTTCCTTCAGGAAATAAGGACTCCTGAGGCAGGTGGGCAGCTGGTGCACCGATATGATGCTCCCTACAGCGCTGGCCAAGGTTGTCTCCTCTTTCCTTGTACACTCCTCTTTTTCTCTCTGAATCCATCTGTCGTCTCTTGTCTGGTACTTGAACAGCAAGCGCTGGAAGATTTAATTTGGAAGCCATCTTTGTGGTTTATATTTCTTATATTATGGACTCCTGACCATGAAATTCTAGTCTGGAATTTGGGCTACTTCATTAATACTGCTGTCTCTATATCTATTAAAATTAATACCAATATTCTGGGTATTTCCCCTAAATGTTCATTAGTAGTTTAAAATAAGCATCGTGAGATTTTGATTGATTTTGATGGAGTATTTACAACACACAAAGCATCAGGAGATATTTGAATGAAAATGGAACTTCCACTATTATTCCAGCATCGATCTTAAGAGCCGTATACATAAGGAAATCAATAAAATATTTGGTGTGCTAATTTTCTCCCTAAGTATTCAGTAATTTCTTCTTGGGTTTCTCCAAGTAATGACACCACTTCCATGGTCTGGGACATGGCTTCCCAGGATCTGTGCACGTCCTTTCCCTGTCCTGTAATCTCTGCTTAAGCACAAGTCATAAACAAGAGAATAAAAAAAGATATAAAACTGGCTGCATGTTGTGTACACAAAGTAGTGCTCAAAAATAAGCACCTTAAAACACAATCAGTGAAATAAATGTGCACACAGGCTGCTTGCAAAGCCCATACCTGTGGATTAAGTAATGCTTTTTCCTGCTCTTTTTCATGCCCTAATTTTGAGAGGTTTCAGTCTGTGCCCTAACACTTGCCCTTTTAGTCATTACCTTCAGTTGCTTCTTGGTATTTTTGTGAAACATGAGTGACAGGTGATACATTTCCTCACAGGATGCACTTTTATTACATTTTGGGGATTATCTAGGATAAGAACTGACCCACATTTATGTAATTAGATAATAAATTGATTAATAAAGCATATTTTTGATGAAAAGATGTCTACTTTCAGGTTTGTATTTTTTATTTTTAAATTATTTTATTACATGCATATAGAAAAATAATGAAGTATATATAGATGCTTTTTGTCACTGAAGTAGAAAAAAGATAAACTAATTTGCACATATTAAATTGGGTTTTTTTTCAGGAATAGCTGTACATAATTTCCTTCATAAAATATCACACAAGAGGTATGAGAGAAAGCACTTTAATTCTTGACAAATGTACTATTTATGTAACAGGTACCAGTTCATTATCTTATTCTGAGATATGCAGCTTGTATTTTAAAAAGAAAAATAATTCTGAAAACAATCTGGAGGTTCAGTGCATATGTTAGAACTGTGGAAACTGTTTTTTTAAAGCACAGGTATAGCGTGGTATATATATATATTTGACAAAAATGGAATTAATGACAAAATTTATGACAAAAAATTATTTATAGAAGGATCTCCAGTTTTCTTGAGACCTTCAATTGTAGCAGCATCTGATTCTGGAGCTGTGGGCCTTTTCTTGTGCCTCTGTGTCCTGATGGCAATTTGTCCATTCCATGTCATCCTCTCCAAGAGAAAATCCAGCAAAATCACTGCACTGCTGTTGCCAAACTCTGAGGATGCCATGAGAATTTCTGCACATACACATTGAGTTAAATCTCACCACAATCCCACCAGGCTCAGTCTTCCTGGGGTACTGGCAGAGTTTCATGTCCTTTCAGTCCTCGCAGTTTCTGTCCTTTCATTTTCTCACCTGTTGTGTCTCATTGCTGCTCGTTTTGGTGTTGAGCATGACATGATGTTTATGACCATGTTTTTATTTAGAGATACCTGTTTGCCATTTTCCTTTCCACTTCTCTCTGGTGTTACTTTCAAGATCAGATCGTAAATGTGTAAGGCTGTACCCCCTGTTTCAGCAGCAGAGATTGGTAATTTTATCAAAATATGATAAAGCCATAAAACCCAACTGATTTCCTGTCTATCTTCACACAAAATCTAATTAAAAACTCACATGGGTAGACATGATATTTTTCGGTATTTCGCACTAAAACATTTTAAAATTAAATTCGTTTAATCAAAAGTGCCTGTCAGTCAGAAAACAACACGAGCTTTACATCTAACTAGCAACGAGGTGTTAAAAAAACCCAAGTAAATAAAAATACTTATAAAATTGTCGTCAAAATGCTCATAAAGTGAAAAGGCTGCAGGTCATAGGAGCACCACTAGCACCGAGTGCACATGCAGGTAGCTCAGCAGAAGTGTTACCTGATCTTCCCGTGCATTGTCTGGGGAGAGACTGCTCCGAGGCCAGTGGGCTTTGTGGCCGTAATGCCAACCTGCTGCCACGGCTCCTGCCATGTGATACTTGCTGCCAAGTGTCTCATTACTAGGAGGGGACACGGTGTATTTCACTGGGTCAAAACAATTCATTAAACTGCTGCCGAGCATCACCTTTTCCTTTGGAACGGAGTTGGGCTGTCACTGGTTTGGAATAGAAAAATAAAATAAAAAAAAAAATAAGCACAAGTTTTGTAACCTTTGTAAGAATTGTATTAGAAGATTTGCAGCTCTGAGTAAACACATTTATAGGAAAATATGTTCTTTACTAAAGAAGGAAATGTATTTTTCTTTATGATGGTTTGATCTGTTTTCATAACTCATGTAAATTAATGGGCCTTTTCTGTTGTTTATTCTAGGGGGGGAGTCTCCAATGTGGTAATTTAAACCTTTGGAAGATACTTTTAACTGGTTTTTCATTGACCATGTCTCATGGGGGAGGAGAGAAATAAGATCTGCTTTTAAAAGGTAGGGAAAACCCATGGACAAGTTGCTGGTGTAAAAAACTGTTAAGGGAGGGAGTGTACGTGGACATTTGCAAGCCACGTGCACATTGACTCGGGCAAAACTGCTTCTCAGGAGGGATTTGTGCCACAGACAGATTAGTGACAGGGCCTTACACCACTGCAACAAAAGGGGGTTTTGTGCAGTTTGGGTTTTGTTTTTAGCTGCTGATTGCAAAGCCCTGGCTCAATCCTCAAGTGCATTCACGGTGAGGTTGGAGAGACCCAGGTAACGAGGTCATCTTCCATTTAATTCTAAAACCGGCTTGGATGTGATTCAGTGCCTGCCAGAGGCAAAGTAGGCTCCACTCCTGTGTGCTGCTGGGGGAGACTGATCCAGTCTGCATTAGGATAAAACTTCTCTTTGCCACAGGAAAACATCAGCCCGAAGCAGCAGCCAGTGAATCAGACTATTTACTTTGAAAGGCTTTGGAATATGCTACATAAGCACAGCCCCAGAAACCTTTGATGATGTCAGTAGTTTCCCCGGAGTCAGTAGACCTGCTACTGAGCACCGAGTCACTCGAGTGATGCAGGATTCTGTTTGAATTCTGTCCTTTGACTGCCCGCTTGTGTTTGATGACGTTTATTTGAAGGAATGATGCGTTTTGGAGAGGGAGGTCAGCTGGAACATTTGTTGTGCTATTCATCTGTCTGCAGCCCTTGATCTTGTGATGTACCAATCACTAAAGAGAGAAGTCATTATTTGTTGGGGAAGATGGCACAGGAAGGGCTTATGGATATGATTGTCTGGTAAGAAACACTGGAGATATAAAATCTGTGAGTGAAATAGAAATGAAGGCCAGCTTGGAGATGTGGGCATGGCAGGCAGGAGGACGGTGATTAACTGGAGATAGGGTGAAGGACAGAAAACAAAAGGACCCAAGAATGCAGTCCGTCTCCACCCTGCCAAGGCATCAAGGAAAAAGTAAATAAAAAGAGTAGTCTTTAGAGTTTAGAACATAGGATGATATAGTAATTTAGTAGTTCTCATAGGTTGCATGCAAAGTTTGTAGGTTTTGTATCTTGCGCTGGTTGGTCACTGTAAATCAGAATATTCAACACAAAAGGAGATATAATGTGTTGGAACAAGGTCCTCGCTCTCTTACCTCTTACCTCTTTATCACTTCTCTTCTCCCTGTGCTCTTGCCTCTTTGCCCCTTCTCTTGCCCACTCTCCCTCTGCTTCTTCTACCTCCCTCTCTCCTCCTGCCCTGACCCCGGCACTCTTCTTACCTCTCTTACCCCTCTGAGCTTTTTTTACCTCCCTCACCTCATCCCCCCTCTCTCTGTCCCTCTCTCTTTGGGGCTTCCCTTCAGCTGAGGCTGGTGGCTGAAAGCAGCCCTCTTTACCCTTGCAATAAAACCACACGTTTCTAGAATATCTCAGGTCTGCAGAGTTCCTTGTCCCTGTCGTCCACGGATGCCCCTACAATTACTCGCCTGTAAAAATGAAATTATTGTAGTATTAGTGGATGGCACCCTGTGGATATTCTTAATGTAGGGTGCTTATTGATGCTTATTTTGAAGCAACAGGGAAAAAATGGCAACAGTTGCTATTAAAGATTTTTAAAATTAGCACAATATCATTGGAATTTTAGTTTTAAATATGCTTTTTTATTTTAAAAAGTCGTTTTTCTCCTCCATAGAAACAGTGTTTCAATTTTTTAAAACTTTTTATGTAAAGTAAATATTTTTCCAATGTCTGGATATCATATTGGGAGTGGATTATCTTATTCTTTGATTGCCTTGAATATTATCATTCTCAGTTTATATCAGATTCTCTCTATTTTATGTTGTAATAGTCAGATATTGTAAAATATATTTGTCCCTGCCAAACACCTAAAAAAATAAACATACTGTATTTTTGTACACATCTAACATTTGTTAACCCTAAAAGTCACTTCCAATTCTTTTCCTGCTTGAGAGTGACCATAAAAATATAATTATTAAATACACTTATGTGAAAGACACTCAGACACCACAAATCCTAATGACTACATGAAAACAGCTGATTAGAAAGACTCTCGCAAGAAAATCCACAGCATAAGACTAGAAATGTACATTATTGTGACACATTTCCTGAAGGCAGACCCTTTCCTTGTGGATCTCCTAAGGCTCCTCTCCTAAAGTGAGGAATAATCTACTTCTGTGGCTCTAACAAAGAGGAAAACCAGACTGAAAAGGAAAATACAGTCTGAAAAATGCATGACCATGATACCTTAGCATTTCCATGATCCAGTAAAGATATTTCAATCACCCCACAAAATATTGCATTTCTTTAACTATTTGTTAAAGAAAATACATTAATATGAACAAGATCTTAGCATAGTTTAAAGCCCAGCAATGAAGCATCTGTCAAACCTACACCTATGGATGTAATATGAGCATAAGCAGAGAAATAAGTATCTCAGTGTCCCTGAGCAAAATCATCTGTGACAATTAGCAGGGTGCCATATTTTTAAATTATAGTTGTCCCAGTTAGCTGTTTCAACAACTATGGCACTGAAAAGGACAATAAGGTTAAAAAGAAACAATTTAAGAAAAAAAAAAAAAAAAAAAAAAAAAAAAAAAAAAAAAAAGAAGAAGAGAGAAAAGTTCTGTAAAACCTAAATTGAAGATTCAAGTAGTAGGCATTTATGTAATTTCAAGATAAATTCATTATATTTTTCTACTTTTTTTTTTTTGCCTTTTACGTAAATATAACTCTTTTATTAAAGAGTGATATTCGAGGTCTTTTCCAATCTTGATGTAGTGTAGTTATTCTGCCTTTGTGTGATATGAAAAATTAGGGGATTAGAGTTTTAGTTTGGATGAGGAGTGCATTTTATCTCGTCAGCCAGCTTTTATCCACATGATAACCAGGAAGATTTTAGATTCCTTCTCATATTTTCTAAGAATTACCATTTTAGTCACCCTGTCATTACCTTTAGACACCGGGCAAGTGTATTTCTGAAGAGTTACCATTATCTGGTAGAATTTGAAATAGCAATGTCAGGATGCTGCAGGAGGTTTCTTGGAACTGGGTTTTAAAGGCTGAGGAAGGAACAAGTAGAAAGACAGGCAATCCGAAGAATGCTTTAATCTGATTTTCTTCTTTGGAAGAGCCACAGTGGATTGCCCCTCATGCATCCCTTGGGACATGCACAGGGACCTGAGGTGTCTTCATGAAATGAGTATTGGCAGGAGCAGGCACAAAGCCCCAAAAACCACCATGAGCCCATGGAAAATACTTGCTGTCCCTAGCAGCTTTGAAGTCTTTCCAGAGGAGCCAGGCTGTAGAATTTGTACGTTAAACAGCAAACAATAAACAAATACTTTCCCCCACCTCTGCACCACCCTGTCGTGGTGGTGTTTTTTTTTTTTTTTTTTTTTTTTTCCCCCTGCATTAAATTAGCAAAAAATGAAGTGGCAATAAAAGGTGAAATTTGTGCTTACTTTTGCAAGTGACTCAGTGTAAAGTGCATGGAGAAACCCATGTGTTTTTTGAGGAAACACAGTCCTTCTCAACTGACCTCCTAGTTGTTGCAAAAGGAACAAAGTGTATGTTTGCTTTAAATTTGGATGTAATTTTCCATTTACACCCAGCAACAGAAGGTTGGATTTTGGATACATCTAGCAAACATATCTATGGGGAGGGGAGATAGAGAACTTTAAACTATGCTTATCTGAATACGATGGTAATCAGTGGAAAGTGTAAATTTAAATGTTTATATTTTAAAAGACCACTTTTTATCAGTTTAACTTTGATCCCTTCACATGTCTCCACAAGAATCTGGATCTTGAAAAATTCTGATCCAAATGCAGAATATTGAATGCTTGTTTAACATAACACAAGTCATACTTAAGTGACAGTAACATGAGTTAAAAAAATGCTTTAAATAAGGAAGGAAAAGAAATACTTCATTTTGTAATGTAACCATAAAATATTTCAGCCAATGTGAAAAACAGTAAATACTGTAATTTCAAAACATATAATTTGAATCCATGAATTAATTCCCTGCTTAACAAATTATCAAATATTGTGGGAAAGACTAAAGACTGTGCCCTGTAAGTTTTTTAAAAAAAGAGAAAATTTTAGGTGGAACCTTTGTTTACTCCACCTGTGAGGGCCTGGACACCTGCAGTGGTCACAACAGCAGCTTCTGGGTCGTTTGGATTTCAAAATTTCTACCAAGAAACTCAGCTGAAGCCTGCCCAGCTCTCCCATGCAGGTGACAAGGCAAAACTCTGCCTTCCTCTTTGTGTCAGCTGCGGCAGTCAAGGTTTTCCTGACAAAAGAAAAACCTTTTCTGCCTGGTGAGTTGAATCTGCTAAACGGGATGTTCAGTGCCAGCAGCGGAGAGCTGTCACTGGGGAGATTTAACTGGTCAGGAGAACTGGAAGAGGCCAGTTCTGTCCCTTTTCTCGGGGACTGTGGCTTGCTGTTTGGTGCAAGTGCACCTGTGTTATGAGGGACTGAGCACGGGCCCTGCTGCATGCAATTACAGCCCTGTGGTCTTGCCTTATCTTCGTGGCTTTGCTCTAATGGCAGTCTCATTCAGGACTCAAGCTTGTTCAAAAATTAAGAGTCCAGCTGATACAAGCAACTCCTATGTTGATATGAACAACTCATACTGGCTGTAAAAAGTGTTTTGATGATACAACTTGCAGCAGTTCGACGAGTAAAACAAATTGTTCTAGCCAAAGCATTTTTAGTCTGCATCCACACTTGGGATTTTGATAACAAAAATAGCACAAAATGTCATTGGTAGGTGTTCTGCCAAGAGCTTCTAGCCTGTGTTTGTCCTCAGATCATTTCTTTTTGCTGCATGATAGATTACATCTGTTGGAAAGATCTTCTTCTAACTTCTGGGTTTACTTTTTTCCACTGAGAGCACTCATGCCTAACTAGTGCTTACCCTCTGCAAAGGCTTAGAGACAAGGAGGAAGAGGAGCCCACAGAGGTGTGTGTTTCAACGCTGAACTTTCTAAATGAATCTAAACGACACGGGACCTCCTTCCACTGAGATACTTAAGTACTTTGAAACAAAACACTCCCCTCCAAATGGTCTCAGGAGTCCGTGGTACTTACAGGTGTAAGCGGAGTTTCCACATTGACCCCTCAGCTGCCTGCCAGCACAAATGTACCCACCAAGAGAAAGTCAGCACAGGGAAGTGTTTGCTGTTTTCCAGGTGACAAAAACCCCTAAAAAACCAAAAAACCCGCAAAAAACCCCAAAATAAAACAAACAAACAAAAAAAACCATTCAAAAAAACCCCTAAAAAAACTAAAAAAACCAAAACAAAACAAAACCACAAAAAAGCCACACACACACACACAAAAAAAACAAACTAAAAAAAACAAACTAAAAAAATAATCTATATATCTATATCTTGTGAGTGCTTCTCAGACACAGTCCCAATTAACCTCCAATGGAAACGGTCATCAGAGCATTTAAAGCTCGCTGATACATCTAATGTGGTTTTACTGTGCTTTGTGGGCACTCAAAAACTATTTTGTGGCCAAAGTAATCCTTAGGAGTCACTGACAGAGGAGGTTCATCACTTCAGCTTGCAAAGGCTCTGGCCAGCCCTGAGTCCCAACGCTGAGGAAACGTGCAGTGGACGAGGAAACCTTTAATTGAAATACTCCCACAGAAAGGAGCTTATTGAGGGAGCTTGTAAGGAAATAAGGACAAATAAGGGATCTGCAGAGGGGTGCTGAGCTCCACAAAAGCAACTGAAGGAGTTTCAAAGTGATTCAAGAGTTTGATTACATGCTGGTGATACTCCTGGTGTAAGGTGAGTGGAAGTCTAGCTTGATCTAATTAGCAAAAACTGGAACATGAGGACAGAACTGACAGTGCTGGGATGTTTCAGGAGGTGCTGTCATTCAGCAAACGAGACCATCTCAAAACTCCAGTGAGACAACAGTATGATAAGAGAGGTTAATAAGGCCAAACTCACCCCTTCTTTTCTAAATCTAAATTAAAATCTGTTTCTGAAAGTTGGTTAAAATAGTGCATATGTATCCATGGAACAATGGATTCATAATTTTGCCTGTTAGTAGAGGATTGGCATCATTCAAATTTACAACCATATTGGGATTGTTTTGGTTATAAAACTGTAAGGAGGTGCATGGCGAAACACGCGAAATTTGCTAGAAATAGATCCTAAAAACAGCTGGAAAAATTATGTTGAGGCTCGTCAGTGGATCACAGTTTGGGGTGATATACACCAGTTTAAGTTGGCAGATAAAGTATGGATTGAATCAGCATATATTTATTGTGCTTTTTTCTGTGAAGCCATTTTAGAATTTGTATGGTTAAGTAATCTACAAGAATGTTTATCAACATTTACTGTCTATTTATATGTTAATAAAATGTGCAGAAATAGCTCTGTAGGATTTTAAGGAGCTTGATTAATATTTCAAAATTAGTAAGCAGTAGATGTGACGAGCAGCTCTTGAGTGCTCTAATTTACTACCACTGACACCCACCTATTTCTTCCCCAGCCCTAAATTAAATGGTTCATTACTTACAAGACTGAGAATTGGTAGTGTTGAGGTAGTAAATCCAATGTTAGGTCTTAGCGCTTCTGTACAATTGGTCTGACTTCTCCAATTAATTAATTAAAATTCTGACTTCACATCCTAACAATCTTTATTACAAGGATTGGTCCTAAATAAAGGTTAAAATCAAGCAGACATGTGTTGAAAATACTGGAACAAGTAGTGAGAAAAAATAGCAGAGTACGTGTAGTTGTGCAAGTAAATAAAGAAATTCTTTGTTATTTTTGGCAAGAGGTGGAGAAGCATGTGATGTCCAGTTGTAGCTGTAGCCAAGGATTTATCTTGGGGCTAAATACTTTATAGGCAAACAGTAATTCCTTTTTCACCCCACATCAGCTGAACACTATTTTGGGTCAAGAATGCTGTTTGTAGAAGTTGACCAGTCCTACAACCAACCACTAATATTTAAGTGATGTATAATATTAGGGATATGTTGTTACCGGGATGTATAATATTAGGGATATGTTGCTACTAGGGGTGTATCCTGTTATTTTGCAAAGAGTTGAGCAAGGCAAAGTACTGAGCTGTAATGCAGGATGCAAAGTGGTCAACGCACTTGTTCTGTCCTGTTGTCTCTAGAGCTAGTGGTGTGTCTAATGGGCTTGGGCTAGGTGGCAAGGACTGCTCTCCAGGGAAGGATGTCAGACCACATCCGGAAGGCTGGTGCTTCACAGTTATTTTCAAGGCTGGCTGGAGAAGTCTCTTCGTCTTAGAAGGCCAGAACACTCATTTAAATGAATTGGGAATTCACATGTTCATTCTCACCTTGTCTTCTAAGCTCCAGGTCTTGAAAGTCAGGCCCTTCTCCTGGCCCGTTTGCTCACCGTTATGTATCTGTGAACGAGCGCTATGGGAGGTGGCAGCTAACGAGGCGGGAGGGAGAGGTCTGGGCTGTGGCCATCGGGATGGCCAGCACCGGAGGGTTACCGGGGGCTGTACACGCGCAAGTCGGAGAGCCCCCCCAAAACACGAGGTAGCCTTCCTCCAGGTAGTGACAGACCGGGGCGGGCAGAGAGAAGAGTTGGCGGCAGGAGCGTCTCAAGTTGTCCCGCCGGGACCTCCCGGGGGGCACCGTCAGCCGGCACCGAGGAGGCGCCGCTGCCGGGGCGGCGCTGGCCCCGCGGCCGCCGCCGGCGCTCGGGCGGTGCGGAGGGCAGGCGGGGCCGCGCTCCGGGCGCTGCCGGCGGGCCCGGGCGGGGGCGCTGCCGGCGGGCCCGGGCGGGGGCGCTGCCGGCGGGCTCGGGCGGAGCGGGCGGGAGCGCCCCGCAGGCTGCGCCCCGCGGGCTGGGCGGGGGCCGGAGCGGGGCTCGGCCGGCGCCCCCTCCGCAGCGCTCGGCGGGGCCGCGGCCCGCCGCTCCGGGGCCATGGGCGGCGGCGGGCGCCGCTAGGCCGCCGCGGGCAGGGCGGAGGCGGGAGGAGGCGGAGGCGGAGGAGGCGGCGGCCGGGGGCGGGTTGGGTCCCTCCCCGGGAAGATGAGGCGGAGGCCCGGTCTGTCGAGCGGGCTGAGCCGGGGCTCTTCCCTCGCGGCCGCCAGGACAAGATGGCAGCGGCCGAGGCGGCGGCAGCGGCGGCAGCAGCGGCGGCGGCGGGGCTGAGCGGCTGAGCCCGGCCGGAGCGGCGCTTCCCGGAGCGCTCCCGGACATGCCCGGGGCGGCGGCGGCAGCTCCAGCGCGGACGCCAGCGCGGCCCGACCCGTGAAGGTGAGCGGCGGGCGGCGAGCGGGGCCGGCCCCGGCGGGCGGAGAGCGGCGCCGGCGGCGTTCGCGCCCTGCCCGCGGGGGGCTCCGGAGCACAGCGACCCTGCCCTCCCCTGCCCTGCCCGGGGCGGCGCCGCTTCCCCTTCCCGCTGCCCACGGCGGCGCCCGCCGCGTCCTCTAAGTTTCCCGTTCCCCGGCGCCCACCCCGACCCGCCCCGGGTGCCGGGCGAGGCCGGCGCCGCCCGGCGGGGGAGGCGTGGCCGCCCCTCGCCCGTTCCCGGCGGCGGCGGCTCTGCCCCGCTCCCCTCCGGGCGCGCCGCCTCCTCCTGCGCCTTGTATGGAGCGCCGGGGGGTCCCGGGGTGGCGCCCGGGCGCGGCCGCGGCTCCTCCCGCTCCGGGTGCCGCTCGGCCGCCGCCGCGGTGGCTCCCGGCAGTCCCGGCGGGACGCGACCCTCGCCCGCTGAGCCCCGAGGACACAGCCGCGCCGGGGGGGAAGCTGGGGCGGCAAATGGTGCCCGGGATCACTAACAGCAACTGGAAAGGAAGTGGACGCTTTAAAATTTGGTCAGTTCCCAAGAACGAGCTCTGTGAAAGCAGAGGGGTTTGTTCGCCGGAGGCTTTACCGTAATGGTTGCGGCAGGGACTGTGCGGGGTTTGTTCTGGAGTCGTCCTGGTGTCAATTGTAAAGCTGGCAGGTGCGTTTACATGTGTTTTTAACGCTGTAGGAGATAGTGGTGAGTTTGTAAAAAATGTTTTTTATTTAAACGAAGCCTTGAATCGTCAGTGCTGGGTGCTTACACGTATATAATAAAGAGCTTTCTTTTGAGGCTATGTTTTTTTTACTAACTGTTGCGTCTGACTTAAAATGTCAGAAACTGCGATTGTTTCCTTTTTTGTTAACTTAGTTTATAGGACTCCAGAGCTTGACTTGCCAGAAATTATGTGGCGCTCGGATGTTTTTGCATCTTCCTGCTTGTGTATCGCCTTGTTTATTTCGGTTATTTTAGTGCCTTTACATTGTGGGAAAATATGTTACTCTGAGAGACGATGACGTTAGGTAAAGCCGCAGTTGTTGATAACAGTGCGTGTTTCTGTGATTATTTATTTTCTACCCAGTATTACCTCCCATGACATCGTTTGCAAAAAGTTTAGGCTCCGATTGATGTCACGCCAAGCTCGGATGGGCTGCGAGGACTTACTTTCTGAACACAATAATTCCTTAACAGAGTTCATTTGCCAGCGCTTTCTCTAAAGGAAGTTTCAAATACACCCCGTAACTGTGTAACAAGCGTGGCAGCCGGCAGAGAGATTAATTAAGCACCTGGAAAATAGGTCAATACTGTATTACGGAGCGGCGTGGTGCGATGGCAGATAACTAGAGCGAAGTGTGAACGCGGACTGACTTACCGGGGGAAACTGATGCCGCTGCAGCGGCGCCGGCGCCTTTCTCTGCGCTGCCGCGGACCTTTTATGGTAGCGCGCAGTGAGGGCAGCTCGCAGCGCTGCAGAGCGGGGTCGGACTCTTCTCTCCCGCCGCTCCTTCCCGGGGGCTTCTGTCCTAGCTGCTGCCTCAGGGCGTGGCACAGCTTGTGCTCTTCAATGATTTTTTTTTTTCCCCCCCACAAAGATAAATTTGGCTGGGTGTTGTCATTCCGGTGGTGGTGGTGGTGGTAGTAGTGTGTGGCTCTCCGGGCTTGGGGACGGTTTGTAGTTGGACGGATTCCACGAGCTGGAATAAAGTTTCATTGAAAAATCGCTCGGGAAGCTGTCCCTGCCCTGGGGTCTCTGCGGCACTTGTGATTTTTTTCTTTGTTTCAGGTCTTTTTTGTGTTCGCGTGTTTCCTCCCTCTGCTCTTTCAAACAACTACCTACAGAAACAGGGAAATGAGACCGGCTCCTGCATAACAAGATAGCAGAGACAAAGGCAGGGTGTGGGGAGGAAGACTGAGCTTGCAACTCATCTTTTGGAACTAACTGATAGAAATATGAGAATTTGCACGTGCTGCTTTTCTCGTTGTGTCCTCCAGTTTGTAGCAGTTGCTTCCAAACGAATGTTGTTTTGGAGGTGATTGTTCCAAAAGCATTTTGTGGGATTGATCGCATCCGTTGAAGGGGATGGGAGGCTGAGCAGCATTTCCAGAGGTGCAGGGTTGGTTAGCTCACCAGCCCCTGGGTGGAACAGAATTAACTGTGCTTAATTCCTGTGAAAACCCTGATCCAAAGGTGTAGGAATGTCAGGCTGTGTTTTTCCAAGCTTGCGTGTTTAGGTGTATATACTCCTCTTTGTGCTATGTCGAGGGATTGCACGCTTCCTGTGTTTAGAATTTTACCTCTATAGGTTCTCTTTCTTGTATTTTCCCTTTTGCCAGCGTGCTGATCATGGCAACAAAGGCCCTTTTGACAACGCGGTGTGTTTTGAAACAGGAATTTTGCAGTTGGCTTTCTTGTTTGTGGGGGGGAGAAGAGCAGCCTTGGTAACGGGAGCAGCATTGTCCTTTGAGGCTGAACGTGTATTTTGGAGGAATGTTAAATACAGAAGGAGAAACTGCTCTTAGTGGAGCTAAATTCCTCTGTTGCAGTGTGGAGTGTCGTGGCATACGAGTGCTGTGCACATACAGAATAGTTCCTGCAGGCAGTGCTGCTTTCTGCACAGAACTTTGGGGGATAAAGCAGAGGGCACAGAGGCCTTCTTATATTTTTGTACTAGATCAGCCTTGGCTTTTCTGAATGTATAAAATGATTTCCTCTGGTCTGCAGAAGCATTACAGCTGACTTAAACTGCTGTGACTGACAGAAGTATGAGTGGAGTAGAGCAGCCTGGTGATCACCTGGTGATCCTTGGTCGAGGGAAGAAGAAATGTGAAAGTAGCATGGTGGTGTTACCAACATTCCTCGCTCACGAGTTTGCTGTTGAGTTTTGTGAAATAGTATCCACCCTTCAGACTTCAAAAAAAGCTTGTTTGCACCATTTTGTGCTTTCCAAGTTCCTAGGTCACCAAAATAATCTATTTCTTGAGCTCCCTTCCCTGACAATCAAGAGGTGGAGTGGAAGATAATGTATTACTTTTAAAAGATCTTGGAAGAAAAGCCCATTATTTTGGGTAGGTATAGGAGGGGACTTTAGGTTTATGAAACTGTATATTTCAGAACCCTGGCTGGGCTAAACAGAACACCAAACTTGGGAGAAGGAGCGAAGATGAGCACTGAGCATGTTCCAGATGACTGCTGTGTGTGCAGTGCACCTGAAAAAACCATGTAACTATTTAAAGCAACCTAAAACAACTGATGCTATGATATGGGTCAGTAATGGCTTACCTTTTCTGACTTCTACAGGCAGTGAACACCCTCTGTTTAACCTGAAATAACCTATAATGAAGGATAAAGCCTGGAAAATCCTGTTACCTGGTCTTGGCTTCCCTCGTCGCCCTTCAGAGACTGTTTAATTTAGAGCCTCTACCTCTTCTTCAGAGTTGTAGAGAATTTGTAGCTTTGTTTTTCTTCAGAGTCACTGAGCTTTGAGTGACAGATGAGCAGGGGAACAACATGTAACTGTGAAAGTGGATTTTAGTTGGTGACTTTATTTGATGATGTAGTATTTCCTGCAGGCTAGGTTCTTCCCCCCCCAGTTCTTCAGTTGTTTTATTTCAGTGTAGTGAATGTTGAAAAAGATGGCAGGAGTTGGTGTGAGTCTTGCTTATAGATGCAGTTTGGGAATAATCTTCGTAAAGTTTTGTAGTATTTTTTTCATGGTATATCACATTTTTTCCATACGGCATCTTAATATTCCACATCATTTTTGAGAGTGGGTAACTTTTTGACAAAAGGGAGCTAATCTCCAGTGTAGCATTTGGGATTGGAAAAGGAAGAAGAACCAAATAACTGAACCGTTTTTCAAGCAAGTCAGCTCAAGTAGTTTAGTTTGTGGTGTTTTTTTTTTTTTTTTTCCTCTTATGCTGAGACTTGGAGTGAGTGTAATTTCAAAATACCTCTCCCAACAGTATTGACTTTACATATTTATTAGTGCCAGCATTATGTAAACTTTTTGTTCAGTCTTTTTTACGTTTTTAGAAAAAGATTAGGAAATTATTCCTTTTTGTAAGTAAGGAATATAATCTTTTTTTTTTTTTCTTTTTATCCAGCTCTCTTATGCTCTACAGTATTTGGTATGACAGGGTAATGCTAAGTTCGAGTTCCAAAACAGAGCAATAAAATAAGATGCAGTCAAACATCCAAAGACAAAGCAGACATAAGAAATATTTTCCTATCTTTTAGGATGATCAAAGCTACAGCAACTCCCAATATTAAAAAAGTAATTGGATTCTTATGTACAGAGAACTCTTTTTGCATTTTAGGAGGAGCGCTCCCATCAAAGAAGCTATCTTTAAAATCAGGAATCTTAAACTCATGCTTTCCATTCTTGCTGAAATAATGTAACAGTTCTAGAAACTTTTCAGTGCTTTTTAAAAGCATGTTATAAATCAATCAAAATAACATTTTTAATGTAAAAAGTCGATTATTGCCAAATGAAAGTCCGCTTTTATTTGTATGAACATCACTAGATGGATACATATGGTGTGGTAGTAACCACCCATTTAGACTAAATGCTGGAAAACTGGGCAAGAAAGGTCAGGTCCTGATCCCTGTGCTGAATCCCATAAACACCCTTAAAAAAAAGAGGAGGTTTTGGAGATGATTGGAGATGCCCATGGCCACTTTTCCAGGCCTGCTGGATTTCATAATCCACTGGTTTGAGTGTCTTGTGCTCTCCTGATTTCTGGAGGCTGAGTGCTCTGGGTCACAGCGCTCCGCCGTCCTGCAGCTGTTCTTTGTGTGACCAGGACACTAAACCTCCCAGGAACTTAAATTTCTGGGTGAGGCAAGATTCTTATCACGAATCTGGGCTTGGGGCAAGCAACCACCACTACCTGAGAAAACCTGCTTTAGGTTATTTTAGGAGTTTTTGCTTTAGTTTTGCTTGGCTCTCAGTTGTGAGCTGTGAGATGGAAGTGGATCTCCTCAAGTGCTGACCTCATCTTGCAGTGGTGAAGTGAGATGGCAAAACTGGTCCCTGGGCAGAAAAAAGGTGCCAGGAGAGCGACTTCAGCCAGGATTGCAATAACTGGTGCAGCTGTGCTTTGTGTGGGGCTGCAGTGTCCTCATTGCAGAGATGTTTGCTGCTTTTCTTAGCGTGACCAGATCCCTCCAGGCCTGCTCCCTGGGGTCTCTGGGTGCCAGCTGACATCTGAACCTCTCCCTGTTCCTGCTGGAATGGACTGAAACAAGTGTCTGCCTGCAGAGAGGAAGCCTGAGTGAGGAAGCTCACTTGTAAAGGCAAAAATGCAGAGACAAAACTACTTCAATGCCAATAATCATTAGGAAGTTTGTAAGTGGGGGGAAAGGAGTTTTTCTTACTGGTGGGCTAAGCTCCTTTCAGAAGACAGGGATAACCAGTAGTTTCAGGTATCCATAAAAATATTTTAATGCACATTTTTTTTTCTAAAGCTTTTGCAAAAGTAATTTGCTTTTTCATTTGTAGATAGAATAAACATTTATTCTCTTGTGTTTCCACGGTCTCAACATGTTTACTGCTTTGTTTTGGTTCTTCATCAGCATTTAAGAAAAAAGCTATGTTAACTTTTTACCAAATTCCACTAGTTTAAAATATATTATTTTTCCCCCTATTTCCTATGGTGCAGGTTTTTTTCTGTGTTGGCACAATTGGTGGAACTTACACAATTGCCAGGAGGATTTTTAGTTGTTTTCTTGTTGTAAGATGCCTTTCTCCTTTTTGACTGAAGCTGTTGATGTGCATAATTGTCTTGTCAACATCTTCCTTGTGTTTTTCCTAGAAATTTTGATCATCTGCTACTTCTTTTCCCTCTCCTTTCAATTCTTGCTTTTTTTGTTGTTGTTTTTTGTTTTTAACTGTTGGAGTTGGTTGCTTGTCTACTGTGTGTGTTGCAGTTGAGAAACTTTTTCCTCAGCTCCTTTTTGAAGATTTATAGGAATTGTATGTGGGTAGGAGAGGTACTCATAATCTTTATTTTTCAGCATTTGAATCTCTCAAATATGGGAATTTTGATGTTTGAGATCTTTTGAAGCCCTTCAGAAGAAACCAGATTTGTTCCTAAGAGGAGAAAAAAGCTCTTTGTCTCCTCTTTCCTTTTAATACAAACTTACTTTGTGATTCACGAAATTAGTTGGCATTCAGCCTAATAGGAGTGGATTGCTTTCATGAGATACTAAAGAGTGATTTTAATAACTTTTCTTTATGGCTTTTGTAATAGTGGTGGGGGTTGGCTTCTTCCTTTGGGCTGTGTCAGTTCTGAGCCCAGCAAGAGGACGTGGTGGGAAGTTTCCCCAAGAAATACTTTGGGAGCTCTTTGTGACAAATGCTGTTTGAGACTAAACGTGTTTTTAAAACTCTGTCGCAGAGGTGTCTAAACATTCTTTGGAAGATTAAAATGAGAGTGGCTGTTAAAAGTTTATTTATGCTACAAGTGGAAAGATTATTAAACATGGAAGGGAATACAGCAGAGAAAAAATGTGCACATTATGCACATTTATCAGTATTATTATGGCCCCCAGGTAGTGGGTCATATGCTGCATATAATATTGCCTTTCTTTTCACATGCTTTCTGTGTAGTTAAACCAGTAAGTTTCTTTGTATAGGGGAGGGGGAGAAATTTCTTGCCCTGGTGGGGAAATATTATAATATGGGTTATTACAGTTATTGATTCATTAGGAGGCAGAAGGCTGATCCTTCTGTGAGATAGAATGGGTTTTTAATGCAGTGATTTTACCTGTAGGAAATACTGCTTCCTCCACATCGTTAGAAAGCTGAAAGAAGTGGTAAACACCTTTTCCCTCTATTTTTTCTTTACTGTTCTACATATGCCATGACCAGTTTATACAGCTGTTTTCTGGCAAGCAACCAAAGCTATTTTCATGAAGATGTAGCTTAGAAGGAAAGAAACACACCTGTTATGTAAAAGCAGAACATTCAAACCACTTTTAAATAACGAATTGTTATTATGGGAAAAAAAGTGGGGCTTCACAGAGGAGTTTTTTTCTGTGTGTACGTAAAAATACCTTCCAAACATGTGCTTACTCTGTGTGTGTGTGTGTTTACCTCAGTCTGTGTATGTTTGAAAGTTGTTACTGGATGTAGCTGGGGCAACTGACCTGAAAAGGGAGGCAGAAAAAGATCAATCAAAATAAGTGTGTTGGATTAGATGCCTTAATTATTTTACAGTTAAGTCAGTTTTAAAACAAATAAAGGCTTAAGTTGTTATTTGCTCTGACGCTTTTGTTGCAGAGGAAGTCGAATATGCTCTGGGTGTGCTGTCTTGACAACTCAGTAACCACTTGATAATGACATTCTTGTTGGTCTTCTTGGAGGAGGGACTGACTTTTCCATGTATTTGAGCAAAGTTTTAACTCTTAATATTTCTTTCTACCAGGTAGCTCTCAATGTGTAGGAAACAGTTTTATTCGCCTCCTTGCTACAGGAGAGCCTGATTTGCAAATTTTTGCATTGCATGTCAGACTCAATCAGCTGGACAGGTTTTTTGTGTGTGCTGCTGCTGCAGACTTAATGTGCAGGTCCTGTGGGGAGGCCAGGAATTTTGTGTTGTTACTGTTGTTTGTTTGGTTGGTTTGATTTGGGTTTGATGCTTATTCGTTTGGTTTTGCCCAGGTGAAAATATTTTTTGGTGAGAAAGATAATTTTGGATGAGTTTCGTCTTCACTAGTGGTTGAGAGGACTTGATGAACTCCATGTAAGTAGGACCCCTTCATTTGCATGCAGATCATGCTGCCAGACATTGCGAAGGTGAAGTGGCAACAAACATCTTAGATGTCTATTCTTACAGGAGCTGCACTTGATATTGTCTAGAGCTATTCTAAAATGAAACTTCTCAATAAATTACTTAGCAGGGTTGCCCCGTTTCTAGTTCTAACAAAAGCCCAGCATTCTAAAAAAATGCAGAATTAAGCAATTGCATAAAAATAAAATGACTGGAAATAAGAAAGGACTAAGAAGGAATTTTCTTTTTTTAAATACAGTGGCATTTGAACACGTGATATACCAACAGGCAGTTTGAGTTAATCCTCTTTATCAAATTTTATTTCTGCTTTAGGGAAGGTGGCAAAATCTTTTGGAAATACTTAGAGCAATGGAAAAAGTTGCCTCTCTGCTTGCCTCAGTCCCTCCTGCTGCAGTGAAGGGTAACAGACAGGAGCAGTAGTTTGAATAGATCCTTTGGCACTGCTGTCCTGCAGAAGGTGTGGACTCTCCTAGGCTTTTATTAGGGACTTTTATTTGAGTGTGCCTACTGTTTCCAGGTTCAAGAAGAATTAGTCTTCTAAAAGAAGAGATTAGGCTGGTGAAGCCCTGGCTGGCTGAAATGTGCTGTTTATGTTGATGGTGGCACATTCTGATTTGGAGGGCAATGTTCTCACTGGGGGCTGGTGGCCAGTGCTGCACTGCTTGTGCTTGCTTTCCAGTTGCACAACAGCAGCTTGCCCAGAGAAAAAAGAAATGCTTCGAGTGTTGTTCTCATTTATCTTTTCAGCTATGATTGCAGTCGTATTGGTATCACAAAGTTTAGCTTTTGATATTTGTGGAAAATGTGAATAAAGCAATTGTGTTCTTGAGTACTGTTACTGGTGCTATGGCAGCGTTGAGTCACAGCAGTTCAGGTATTTTATGTAAAATATGTTTGTGCTCAGTGTATGGCGTCAGTTCTGTTTCCAAGTATCAAGACAGTGGTGTAATTGAGGCTGGTTTGCATCACACTTGAACCAACTGATATTTTCAATTTCTGCTATCAGTGCAACGTTGGTGGTGTGTGATTAAAAATATCTCCACTGTTGCACAGACCTAAGCCAGCCCTGTAACATTTTTTTCAGTGGTTAGTAACTAAGTTCTACAAGGGCCAAATTGGATCATTGTATCCTTTGCTTCCCACTAAAACTCTCTGAAGCGTGGAACCAGTCTTTGGCCTTTCAGCCTGGCCCTTTGCAGGACTGAGGTTTCATGTTAGGCAAAGGCTGCGTTGGCTCAGCTGGATGCCCTTGGTGTACGATGGGCCAGAATTCCTGAGCTCTGAAATCCGTGTTTTAATTGAGAATGGTCATGATTTCTTTTGCCATTAAACTGCATCTCTGGTTGCTGCCCCAGACCTGGGTGTTGGTTTCTTTGGTGAGGTATCATCAGCTGCCTCTGATCCCCTGGCTCCCTCTCACAACTCTGGAGGATGTGTGTGTGCCCCTGCAGTTGGTGTCCAGAGCTGCCTCTGTTGTTGTGTGAGGAGATGATTTATATGGCATAAATTATCTGGAAAACCTCGGTGCTCTCTCTTTTGCTCTCTCCCTTCTGTGGGTCACAGATGTGCTCCCAGCACTGGTTTTTGGGTGGCCAGAGGGTGGGACTCCCTGGGCTTGTGTTTCTGGACACTTCACACTCTCTGTGGATATGTTTTCCTTTATACATTGCATGAAACCTCAATTGCTAGTGCTTTGTTATTAATTGTACAGCTGGAGTGAGGGAATTCCTCAGGGTGAACAGGTTATGGGGTATGAAAGTACTTGCATCAGTACAGCTTGTTCAGCTACATGTCCAAAATAAACAATAACAAAGAGGTGCTGCTACTACTGGTAATAAACTTTGATCTGTGTGGAAAGAGAGGGCAACTAATTCAGTTTTGTATTTACTAAATAGCTCAAGAAGTTGGGTGGCACCTAATATTAAAAAAACCCAATTGTTTTACCTGGAAAAAAATGACCGTTGATATCCTTACAGTGTTTCCAAAGTGATGCATAACATAAACAAAACACTTCGTTAGTGCCACTGCTCAAATTGTGCATTTCCTGGAAGTTACTGAGCGTTTCGAATGCCTCCCTTGATGCCCACCTGCACTGCAAGAAGGATGTGAGTTTTGGAGCTGGTTTTTGCCCATGGAGGCATGAAAAAGGAGTTGGAAAACAAGTTTTCTTGGGTTACAGTTTAACTCTGTTATTAGGTGGCTGCAGCTGGCTGGGCTTTGCCTGCAGGGAATTCACTACACCAAGCCCAGCGTGGTGATTGCAGTGCTCGGGGCAGGGGGAAGGAGCTGGGTGTTCTGCAGGCAGATGAAGGGAGCAGTGTGGCAATCTCTCCTGAGCTTCCCTGCAGTGGCCTTATTAACCAGTTACTTTGCCACACATCCCCCTCACTCAGTCATGTGGAAATGTCACTGTATAGTTAATTATTAATGCTGGGCAGGCCTGGAACAGCCTGTGCTGCTCCAGGTTGTCACAGTCTGCCAAATGGGTTGTGTTCCTGAGTGTGCCTAGAACTGCCCCAGAAGGCTGGAGACGTAATCTTGAGAAGTAAAGAGCATTGTTACACTTAGGTGAACATTAGCAAGATGTTAACCAAAGGTGCCTCATTTTGCTGAGACACATCTGCGTGGTTTGCTGCTCAGTTTCTGTAGGGAGAAGCTTGTGGGGGGGACAAGCTGAAGTGCCTCCTGTTCACTGACGTTACTTTGTGAAAATATATTTGTTCATTTATTTAGAGGAATAAACAATGAATTTACTTAGTTGAAATATGTTTGCTTCCTTACTTTGTTCATACGTTTTTCAGAAGCCCAGAATTCACGGTCTTAGCTCCAGTCAGAAGTCACATGTTTTGTATAGTTTCATGTTTAATAAGCCAAGTTTTCCCAATTCTCTCTGCTTCAAACCAAGAAGGCTCATTCCTTTGAAGGAAGCCTGTCTAGGGGTGGTAACTGTTTGTAGGTGTTTTGGGACTGCCTTTCTTTTGCACATTTCCTGCAGTAGAAGTGAGGTGAGATGCAGCAACCTCCAACTGGAGAATACAAGCTGGAGAAGTCCAGAACCAAATTCAGCACTGTGCTGGATTGAAGTTGTTACACTCTGCTTGCACTTGGGGAAGGAGAAGAGGGCTTTAAAAATGTATGTGGGGAAATGGACAACTGCTCTGAGACTAAAACTGAAAGTCAAATGAGAAGTTGCTTGAGTAGCCGGAGGCTGCCTGTGGCACTGTCACCTGGAAATTGCACTTTTCAGTCCTTCTGATGCTTTTGCTTACTCTGCTTTGGTTTGCATCCTGGACGGGTCTTGTAGTGCCTACATTTGTTTTTTATTTTAAATTAAATGTGACTGGAAGATGTGCACCAGCTGCTTATGTGTATTCAGGCTCAAATAACCTCCCTGAAAGGAGCACAGAGGATTTTCTTTCCTTTAGCACTGGTTGTTTGGCTCTACATATCCCTTTATTATTCTGCTGCTGAGCTTGTTCATGTAGGTGTAGTCTGACCAGCTTCAGTTTGTATGAGGAAGCAGGAACAATCTCATCAAGAAGTATGCAGAAAGGTGTATGAACTCAGTGAGGTGTTTTGTGACGAGGGGGGAAAGAAAGATCCACTCTCTGCTAGGTGAAAATGTGCTGTGTATTATTTTCTTTTGCTGGGAGTCCTGGTTTTAAAAAACAGGGCAACAAAAAACCTGCAACACAATAACTGTTTATTCTTTCAGGTGTAGCTATCCATAGGATTGAATTGTAATCCAAATACCTAAAAATAGTTTTTTTTTTTTAAAAAAAAGCTTCAGAAGCCCACAAACAAATCAACCAGTAAGAAATTTCCAGTAAGAAAAATTTCCAGTAAGAAAAATAGAACCAAAAAACCCAAACCATCCCCAACCACAAAAAAACCCACAACCCCAAACCAACAAAAAAACCCTTACAACACAGCAGTGCTGCTGTAGCAGAGGCTGTTGTGGTATTTTCCCTTTCTTTTAAAGGTTTGTTGTGCAGCTCTGCTGTCTGTGGGGGTTTGTTTTCATCTGGGTGGGGGGAAATCAGTTCTGTTTATCAACTTAGCTTCTCAAAGCAAAGGCCTCCAACAGCTGGTTGTGTTGGATGGTTCCATGCTGTTCTGATGGATTTCATTGCATATATGTTGGGTAGAGTGTGCCTCTGTCTGAAATGCTTTCTGAGCACTGTCAGGGTGTGGCAGAGGTCTTTAAGCAGTCTCAGGTGTGGGATGCTGCAGGAACACCTTATTCGCTGGTTATGTGAAGATTCTGTTGCTTCTCCAAATGACATTGGCATCTAGAAGTGCATGTTTAGAAAAAGACAAGCAAAATGATGGGAATAATGAAGAAGTGTTTAGGGGAAGATAAAAAATTAGATGATTGTACAAGCCTTTTTTCTTTTTTGTGTGTATGTAGTAAAGTTTTATTTTCTTTGTTCAGTCTGTCATGATTGTATTAAAGGTCATTCTTCCAGGGTATGTTCTTCTGTCTTCCATTTAGTGCTCAATTTTCTTTTTTTTTTTTTTTTTTTTTTTTTTTTTTTTTTTTTTTTTTTTTTTTTTTTTTTTTTGTTGGTTGTTATTGTTGTTTGTTTTTTGGTTTTATGTTTTTTTGGTTTGTTTTTTTTTAGTTGCTAAAAATGTTTTTGCAATAACTCAATAAACACTTCTTATCTGCGAGCAGAGCTGTTACTGTGGTTGGAGTTCAGGGTTATGGAGTTAGGGCTGTAAGAAACACTCTAACCCCAAAAGATGATAGTCTAGTTCTTATCCAACTGAAATTAATGTTGAAGAGAAAGCTGGGACTGCGTTCCTCCAGACCTTCTGGACTAGTGTGAACAGCATGAGCCATAGAAGATTTACACCTTTTAAATGCCAGTGGTCCTCACAGGCTCAGATGAGGATTTGAGCAAGCCTCTGGTCTCTCTGGGTCTTCCTCATACTGGACTGTTGTCCTATCTTCTGAAAATGTCCTTTATTTCAGTGTAGCTTTTTCCAAGTAGTTATGATCATCATCTAGTGCCCTCAGCTTTGGTGACATGCTTACACTAGCAAATGCCTTCTCCAGAAGTTGAATGGAGCAGGATTTTTGCTGTTAGGTCACCGTAGATCCAGGGCAAATGGACCTGCTGGGGCTGCTGCAGCTGGGCTAGATTCTCACCTGTGGGCCAGGTGTCGCCACTCCCTCCTGCTTGGAAGTGCACAGGAGCTGTTTCTGGCCAGGGGCTTCGTGGTGTGGCGGTGCCTCTGGGCCTGCCCAGCATTTAGGTTTGTCTGTGAGCCAGGAAAGTGATTCTGGTCATCTGAACCCCGCTGTCAGCAAACTGATAATACACTAGTGTGTGTCCTTTGAAGTGTAAATGTTTTTTGAGTTTGAATATTTTACTTGTTTCATGCACATGTGTGTCAAAAAGTAAGGGGATTGTGATGAAAAAGCAGACAGAGTATTTTTTTGGTGGGAACCTCGAAAAGGTTTTAAGAAGAAAATTCCCAAGCATTATTTTGATGTTTTAGTGTCTTTGGTAGATGTGATATTTGAGTCATCCCAGAACTAGAGGAATGGTAAAGTTCTGATAGAAGATTTGGCTTGGCCTGAACTGTGCAGGTGCCACTGGAAGCTCCAGAGAGGCTTGGATGTACATGTTCTCTGGGGCAGTCACTGGGGGCTGGTTTTTGGATATCTAAATAATATGATCAGGGTAAGTGATTTATTTAAACAAAATTACGATAGAAAAGGCAGTAGGATCTCATAGTCAATAATAACGCTTATGCACTTGTAATGGGGCATGTTACTAAGGAGAGAAGTCAAGAGCTTGGGGAATTTTTTCCTGTGTTTTGAGGCTAGTAGTTAGTATTAAATCCTTGGTGTGGAGTGGAAGGCCCATCATGTTTGGTGGAGGGAAAGCCCAGCTGCTGGCTATTTCCTGGCTGTCTCCAGCTTTCTACATCGTCTGGCTCTGAGAAAGCAGCTTTGGGAAGGAGAGGGCTTTGAAGTTTTCTTCTGCAGCTGGGACAAAACTCATTAGAGGATTCTAAACTGAGGTGTTGGTATGATTATTTTAATTGCTCTGAAGATATCTAAATGTTCGTTTGCATAAATCAAATCACAGCTTCAGAATAATTATGCTGTGCTTTTGGTTAGTTTTCATTTGATCAGAGCCACTGCAATGTCTTGCTCAAGTTTTATGTGACTCATCTGCAATTTAAATACCTATTACCAGAATTTTCATGTACTTGGTATGATTAAGTGATCTAATTAAGGTATTATTGGTATTGAATTTGTCGCTGGGAGCTGATCAGTCTGGTATAAACCATAACTTCCCTGAAAACTTCTAGTTACACTGGGGTCCATCTAGAGGTTTTTTCTTAGTGTTTAACTACATGACAGACAAGTTTTAGGCTGGTGTTTGACAGGTCTGAAAGGGGACACTGGTCAGTGCATAAAGGACACCTGGAAGGTAATGTCAGTGCCTTTACCCCCATAACTCTGTCACTGATACACAAATTTCTGCAGCTGGGTGGAAGAGAACTTGGGGAAAGCACCTGCCTTTCGTGAATGGATTAGGTTACTGTACATCAGAAGTTACTGGAACATTGTTGTTTATATGTACGTACTCATGCCCCTTAAGTTATTTTGGGCCCCATCACGTGGCTTGATCACCTTCATTTTCATCCCAGTGAAATTCTTTGATCTGTGGCAGTTGTGACATTTGTTTGTTCTTGGAAGCCTGATGGTGTTAATGACGAGTAGGTTGGACACCTTGTGTAACAGGTAGCATTGACTCGCAATTAAGAACTTATGAGTTATTTTATGTCATCATTGCTGAACGCTTGAATTGGTTTTTCAGCTGTGTTACTGAACACTGTGCTACTTTTGTGTGTAGAAATGGTAGGAGGTTTTAAATGAAAGTTGAGTTTAATAGCACAACAGTAGGACCCCTACTTGAAAAATGACACGTAGTGCTCTGCTGCAGCCTGTCCTAGCCCTGTGCAACCAGCTAAAGCACTTAACTGCAGCAACCTGCTGCTGCTGCTAAAGTCCACCTGTGGGCAATGGTAAAGTGTGAGGGCCTTGTTCTGGCCTAAGAAACTAAATAGAAAAGAACTTTAGAACAGCTCATTTGGAGAGCATAATTGTATCCTGATTTTTCTCTTAGAAGTAGCAGCTGCTGGGAAGTTTGGAAATATGCACAATTTTCACTTGCTTTTTCTTTTTCTTTCCCTCTGTAGGTATGGCCTCACAAGTCTTGGTCTATCCACCATATGTTTATCAAACCCAGTCAAGTGCCTTTAGTAGTGTGAAGAAACTCAAACTAGAACCAAGCAGTTGCGTGTACCACGAAAGAACCTACCCGCAAATCTATGTGAATGGTAAAAACTTTGGAATTTCTCCCCACAGGGTTAGTACTTTCTTTCAGACTAAAAACCCGTTTGATAGACCTCGAGGACAGAGCTTTTGGTTGCAGTCAAATGCTGTTGCTTTAAAAAATACCGCAGGTGCTACAAAAGCGTTGGCAGCGTGGGCGCAGCAAGCTCAGCTGGAGGCGCGCGGGGCGCAGGGCAGCCGGTCGGATATCCTGGAAGGAGCCCAGCGATGCGGATTGAAGCGTAAGAGCGAGGAGCTGGATCACCAGAGCAGCACCATGCAGATCGTTGACGAGCTGTCCATGCTGCCTGCGATGCTGCAGACCAGCGTGGGCAACCCGGTGGCGGTGATGACCACGGCCGCCGCCTCCAAGCAGAGCGGTACCAGCGGGGACGGGGATTACCAGCTAGTGCAGCACGAGGTGCTGTGCTCCGTGAAAAACACCTACGAGGTTCTTGATTTCCTGGGACGAGGGACCTTTGGACAAGTAGTCAAGTGCTGGAAAAGGGGGACGAATGAGGTCGTGGCAATCAAAATCTTGAAGAATCATCCTTCGTACGTGCGCCAGGGGCAAATAGAAGTGAGCATCTTAGCGAGACTGAGCACTGAAAATGCTGATGAGTTTAACTTTGTGAGAGCCTATGAGTGCTTTCAGCATCGTAACCACACTTGTCTGGTTTTCGAGATGTTGGAACAGAATTTGTACGACTTCCTGAAACAAAACAAATTCAGCCCTCTGCAACTGAAAGTAATAAGGCCTATTCTGCAACAGGTGGCCACTGCACTGAAAAAACTAAAAAGTCTGGGTTTAATCCATGCTGACCTCAAACCAGAGAACATTATGTTGGTGGATCCCGTTCGGCAGCCTTACCGGGTCAAAGTCATAGACTTTGGGTCTGCCAGCCATGTATCAAAGACTATTTGTTCAACTTATTTACAATCTCGGTATTACAGGTAGGTGTCTTTCGCTTTGGTTTTTTGCCTGTTATGGAACAAGGTTTTGGCATTTCTTAACGGCCTAAATAATTACTCCTCCAGGTAACTAGTAAGAATAATTTGGAAACGATAAAACCACTGAGGAATGTGAAAATTATTTAGTCGGTTGCCATTTGGAATGTGAACACTTGCTTTGAATGCTTTTGTAGTGTTCTCTTTTCTCTGGAAGTATGTTTTGTGTTGCTCTCTGAAGTCATCACTTACTGATATTTTGAGACCTCTGAGACTGTTCGAAAGGAAAAGAAAAAAAATTATCCTTCATTTGCTTGTTTAGGATGTCTTTCCAGCCTTCCTAACACGATGGATTTTTTTCTGTAAGCAGCTGGACAGTGTGCTGGAAGTGCCATGTTTCTATATCCTGTTGCCAAAGATTATGTAAATGCCTCTGTTTTTCTCCAGCACTTGTAAATATTTTCCCTAGTTCTTAGAAACTCCATTCTGAGTGAGTGCCTTCAGCAGCTGTGGAGTTCAGTAAACTTCTGGAGTTAAGGAGTGATAGGATGCTTAAATATATTTGGGGTGATACCAGAAGAGCATTTCAAGTGATTTTGGTATATGGTTGCATTCTGCTTTTACCTGAAAATAGATGTATGTTTTCTTTAGTTTAGTTTGGTTATTTTTTTTTAAGTTTTCTTTGAATAGTTACTCAATCTGTCTGACATTTAAAAATGATCAGTATTTAGTCCTTTTGTTTTCCATATAAGCTAAACTTGTCTTGATTGAAGATCTGTCTCAGTTCAATCCTTTGCATCATTGGCAATAGTAGGTGCTGTGTATTGCCTGTCTGCCGATTCAGTAAGAAGCCAGTAAACAAGGACAATGAGTACTTTGAAGAAAATCTTAAATATTTTTGCAGCTATTCATGCTGGAAAGGAAAACGTGTGCTGTGCAGTTCTAGGCTTGATGAAATTAGTGATTGGAGTTCATGCCAGAGGAATCTATTTTTTGACTGTGGCTTGTAAACAAGAATGCTTCATGTACAGTGCTCACGTAAAATATTCTAATTCATCACCTGCATTCTCTATTACTTAATTGCAAACTGCAGCGGAAGATTTAAAAGCTACACCGAAGTTCATCAGCAGCAAACTAAATTGGGAAGTGTTATGGATTGATGCATGTCCACATTATGCAAAAATATATACAAGAGGGAATAAAAAATGAAATCATTTGGGAGTTCATTTTGGTGTAAAAGCTGTACACTACTGAAGATCCTGTGGTTTTGGGCCTCTCAGGACAAATCAGTGCAGGCTTGCAAAGATGGTAGGAATTCTGAGAGGCTCTAGACAAGTGCGAAGGTATTACCTTCAGCTGGTCTGTACAGAATCATAATCCAGCAGATATTCTAGATGCATGGTCTGAGAATGATTCTCAGGGCTCCCTGCCTACTTCAGCTTTTTTATTTGTTGAAGCAATTACAGATTATTGTGAGCTATTGCTGTTTTTTCCTTCTCTGTCCCCAAGAACTGACAGAGGGGAGGCTATGCACAGCCAGCCTGGGTGGCCCTGTTGTAGTACTTCAGCCTCAACTACCTACTTTGAGCTTTTTTTTTTTTTCTTCTGTTTCAGAGGGCTCAGTAGACAAGACATTGTTCTTTTTTAGTTGCCTACATGAAAATATATTAGCTGTAGTTCTGTTTTGTGTGGCTCAATGTTGCTTTGCACCTCTCGGTAGAATTCTGGCGTGCTCATGGGCTTGGGCAGGTCCATTGCTGGCAGGATCAGTGTGCAACTCCTTGGCATTTTGTGTGCCTGTATCACCCCCAGATGTGAGTAGGTGGGGTTCCCTGTGGATGTTTAATCAAAAATATCATGCCCCAAGAATAAGATTTGTGGGTGCATATACTTGTCTTGGCCTCAATGATGTTGAATGATATGGACTCATTATGGCACGTGCACCTGGAATTTCCTAGTTAGTAAGTTATGCTGAAGTGCTTTGTAAATATTCAGGCTTCAGTAGATCATATTCTTTATATCTATAGTTTTATAATCCTTCCATAAAGTAGCATCCAAGTCTGTAATATTTGAAAAGCAGAAGGACATAAAAAGAAGAAAAATGGTTAGGGTCCATCTACTTGATTTTTTTTTTTTTTAATATATAAATATTGATTGAGATAATTAAAAAGAAAGGCAAAACAAACAACTATACTTCAAAATTATTTGCAACGAAATTTTTTACTTCTGAACAGGTTTTCAGCAGGCTAGATTTCATCATGGATGGGTAGCTCTCTACCAGTTGTGTAGTTCAAACTAACTTTGTATAGCCTGGCAGTTCCTCCAAATTTCTTTTTGTTCCATTGGAAGCACCAGATTTGTATAGATAATATCAGAAAATATGGATCTGATTCAAAAGGTTTTAAAATAGACCATGCTGGGGAAACCTGAAGTGAAAAGTCTTACAGAAGAATGAGAAAAGCCTTCAGAGAATATCTTGTATTGAGATGGCATTTATTTTAGGAGAGATTGTGCTTTTTGTCAATCAAATAAGGAGCAGTTATATATAAAATATAACTGTACTTAAATGCTTTTTGTATTGGAAGAGCCTGGGAGTGATAGTGCAGGTTTGACTTGTTTGACTATGACATGTTGAAACAAGTTTTACAAAGCTGAATAAAGAGAAGAGGTGGTTTTTTTGGTTGTTTTTTTTTTTTTTTTTTTTTTTTTTTTTTTTTTTGTGGTGGTGGTAGATTTTGGGTTTTTTTCCCCAGTCTGATAATTGCTTCTGTTTTTTGTTCCGGGGACCATAGTGAGCCAATGATCATGAGAATGAAGAATGCCCCAAAGTCTGGTGTTAGGATGTTTATTTTGAATTCTAGTGTCACTGTTTTGCATCTGTAAGAGGAAGTGACTAATGAGTTGGAAAAATGAGTAATAAGAGGATTAGGACTCAAGGAGGGAGAACATATCACCAGGTGAATGGATAATGGGCTGATTTACCTTAGCCTGTTGTAGAAGGAGAGGTGACCTAATGATGACTGTTGGAGATATTAGGGTACTTTTGTATGAGGAGAGATCCTAAACAAGTGAGACTAACTGAATTTTAAAAGGGTGTAAGCAAGCAGAAGAGTGGAGCAGACTGAATGGGGTGATAATGACTTGATGTTTTCCTGTGTCAGCTTTGTCAAACAAAGAGAAAATAAGAAAATGGTTAAAAGACATATGAAAAATAGATTTTGACATTTTGCTACCTTTTGGAAGCTCCTGTTTGTTATATTGCTAGAAATTGTTGAGTGTGAATATGAATAAATATTAGCTATGTTACAGTGTCTGAAGTCACACATGATTTTTATTTGTTCTAAAGATCAGATGTTATTCTCAATACTTTTTCCCTGAAAGGCAGTGTCTGTGCTTACATGTTTTTTTTATGCTGGTCTGGATTTTAATAGCTGTGGACTAGAGAGATCTGGTATTTGAAGCCCTTTTCTGGTTCTGGCCTCACACGTTAAGACTGCTGACCTTTCATGAGTGATCTAAGGAGGAAAATAACTAAGCAGTGTGTACATTTTCAAAAGAAAATACCCTTACATAAAGCGTAGGTGATCAAGCTTTTGTCATTTTTGGAAATGGCATGAGAAGTGTGTTGCTGTCCTTTTGGTCAACTGTGCCTCAGGTGACCAAAATCATGAAAAGGGGAGTGTTGTATCCCAAATGGAAAGCAGTGCAGGCTGTGGAGGAGGATAATCACAACATCTGTTTCTAAGTCTGGTCTCTTGTGCTCATCTGGCGAGACAGAAAGTTTTCCCAGGGCATGGTGTTTCTCTCTGGAAGTCATTTTCCCTTGTTTTGCCTCTTTCCTGAGGTGAGATGCATTTGGGAAAGCACGTATGAGAAGAGAGGCTTCAAAATGGCTGTCTGCAATTAGCAGTAGAGGAGTGAAATGGTCAAGGTGGTGCTGCCCATCTGCTTCAGGGTGCCAGGTTACCTTCCTTTCTGTTGCCATGGGAAGCAGTGGACTTGTCAGCATATTGCGTTCAGAGGTACCACTTCAGGAAACTATTGCTTAAGTTTTTTTTCAAGGGGAATTGCCTTTATATTGATTTAATTTGTGTTGTCTTCCTAAGGGGATTTTGAAGATGAGTCTTGAGTAAACCTTACCAAAACTCATCATTCATAAAATCCCTGTAATATTGTGGCTCTGACAGTAGCCATTGCAGGCGTAGGAGTGAATGTGTGTTTTCCCTGCAGGCTCCTGCAGCACAGCCCCCAAAGGGAGCTGAACAGTGGCTCATCATCAGCCCCTATAGCTCCCTCCATGAAAACTGTCATCTTTGTGCTGTGTCAGATTATATTGCTGGTAGAGTGCAGCTGGAAGCTTGACTGAAAATGTGTTTTGAGGATATGCACTTGGTTTTCCAAGATGTTCCTTTTGGCATCCAGGGGTCTGCAGGCCAACTGTTGCTTAGCATTGCCAAATTCATTGGGAAAACCAAGCGAGTGGGAAGCAATATAACTGATCTCTAGATCAAACTTGGCACCAGCTGGACCCTATAGGCTGGTGGGCAACTGCAGTGATGTGGCAGAATGGGAGGTGTCTGGTTAATAAGAGATGCTCATAGCTCAGAAATGTTTTTCTGTTCTGCTGGTGACAGCAGTAAAATACGATCCTGGGTATTCAGCAGTGCACTCATAAGGAAAAGCAAATGATGTGAGTAGATGCACTCAGTGCAGTCGCCCCATTCCAGAACTGGACAGTGATATTCTCCCTCCAGCCTTCCAACTGAGGGGAGTTGCTAATCAACAGACTCGTTCCAGACAAAATGCCAAATGTCAATAGTGTTGCAACGGAGCTCAGAGAGATGGAAAAATTGCTGTTGGATGTGTTCCTGGTGGATGAGAGCAGGCTTTTCCCCCTCTCCTTCTCTTCCCCTCCTCTCCCATGAAGATCAGAGAGGACAGAGGAAAAGTGATAATAACTGTGTTCTGTGGTCACAACACTGTTTTCATTTGCCCAATCAGTTCTGCTGCAGCTTAAAGAGCGATTGGGTCTGATATGGGCTTTTCTGTTTTAAAGGGTTTTGGAAGAAGAATAAAGTAGTTGAGCTGTGTGGTTTCATTACTGCCCATGAGCTGGGCTCAGCGAAGGCTCTGTGCATTCTCGGAGGCTGTTGCAGCAGGACAGCTTTTCATTTATGACTTCTGCAGCTTCATGCTAAGTTTCAGAACAAACCACCATCAACTTATGCTATATTTTTCCCCCCTCAAATTTATATGCAACTTACTTAACTTCTTGTTCTCCTTTCTTACATGCATTCCTTCAAAATTAGAAAAACAATTCTCATGGCCAAAAATTCCCAGAGAGGCTTGTTCTCTCCCTGGCCTTTGTAACTTGGTTAGACGTGGTCCTTGTCACTCGAGGGACTCCTGAGAACACAGGGTGACTTTCCCTGGAGTGGGTTTTGGAAATTGAATGTTTTCACTCGGTAGGTTGGGGTTGTCAGCAGGATGGGTTGCTATGACTCAGTAACACAACCATTGCATCTGAGTAACTCCACGATTATCTTCCCCTGATATCAGGTCAGCACACAGCTTCTGTATGTTCAATACCAGTTAAAAGCCTGCATACAAGTAAATAGCTCTCTTTATAAAGATTCTCTTTAAATCAGTGAGCAAAGGGAGAAGTTGTACAAAACTGACATCTCGGGAAGCAACTGCCTTTTCAAGTTCACCCATTGCTGTCGCATACTTGAAGCTTCTAAATGAGCTTCATTCATAGTGGGGTGTCTTGAGGCTTTTTCTCCTTTCACAATGCCTAACATTCTTGCTCAGTATTTATTCAGTTTTGGGGTTGATATGTTTAAGTGAGAAGCAAAGCTCTGTTAATCAATTGATTTTCCTGTCAGTTTGGGAAGCACGGTGCGGGAACAAGCTAAAAATGCCTCAGTAAACAACTTACACTTCAACATGCTAGCAGATGTTATTCTATCACTTTGAACCGTGCATCACTGAAGTGTATTGGGGTATCTTAAAATAGTCAGGGGTGGTGGCCAGAGACGGTAGACTTCTATAGATGGTGAGGCTGTTTCGCTGCTGCAGTGAAATAAGCCAGAAGTACATGCTGCTGAGGTCGTTTGCTTGCTCAAGGTCAGCCTGTTCAAAGTCAGCTGCTCTGCTGTGAGCATGGTTACTGTCAGTGGTATATGTAAGAGAGTCCTGATAATGTAAGGAATTGCTATTACAAGTGAATTGGGACACTTAACAGTTTTTTTTTCCCCCTCTTTAAAGTTGCAGAGCCGCTGCTGCTGGTTTATTTCCTTATCTGAGCAAACGGAACTTAATGTCAAGATAAGCTTCTGGGGCTTGTGTCTGTGAACAAATTGTTTTATTGATTTGGCAGGACTTTGTTTGCACTTTTTGCATACTTTTCATTAATTATTTTATTGAATTCCCATTTTAAACTTCTACATTGTGATTAATAGGACCTAACAAAAAGCATTACGAATATCATCCAGGAGTGGCAATCTTAGCTCATCATAACTTCATGTTTATGTAGCTATTTGGTAACAAATATGTTTTCAATTCTTTCATTTTTTTTCTAGTCAACATAACGTGGTTATGCTATCTCTTATGTTATCATGGTTATCTCTGATACCTTATTATTATCTGTTCACAGAAGCAGAAAACAAAAGTAGATTTTTTTGGTAATTTGTGGGTTTTTGGTTTCATGGTTGGGATTTTTTTTCTTTTTTAATTCTGTATAAAAGAGTATCAGAGTTACTGTAATTTTGCAAGATTTGTTGGGTTTTTTTTTTTTCATCCTCTCTGAAGATTCAGAGGAGAATCATGGGGATGGGAGTGGATGAAATGGCATCCAGCCTTCATTTTGGGTTTTTTTTCCTGAGCTGGAGATTTTCTGAGTAACATAACCTGGGATAATGCATGAAGCAATTGAAGGTACCACGTACCCACTGGAGATTTTAGTAATGTCAGCCCAGGTTTCAAGTTAGTCATGATGGCTGGAGCAACAATGTACCTCAGAGTTTTCTCTTAGTCTTTAGGTTGCTTCAGTTGAACAGAAGGGAAATTCTTTCATGATTTTCATGGCAAAAGAGCTCTTGGTTCTAGATATATTTCATTTTTGCTGAGGTTGAACGATAGACCCATTTGCCACGGCTAAAGTTTTGGGAAGCAGCTTTTATTTTTCACACATTAAAATAGATCTACTGAAAGGTGATCCTTTTTTTTTTTTTTTTTCCCCCCTTCACTGCACTGATATTTAAGTCACAAAGATCTGTTCGTGGTACGTCTGTGCGTACGTGAGCGTGGCTATATCAGATTTCTGGGTCGCAGAAAATATCAGTGGTTAGCTGCACTGCTGTGTTTGTAAATATTGTGACAAATTGCTCCCACTGGGCCTCTTTTGCAAATGTGGCTGTGCATTCCTGCTGTAAGAGCAGGCAGTAGGATCTGAATCGATGTGATGGAAAGACAAGCCTCTGCACCAACCCGTCTCTTGCACCTGGCATCCTTGGCTTCGAGGGAGAGGTGTTTCATGGATGGAGGCTACTTCTGCATCCCACCAGGAGTGAAGAGGATGGAGCAGATCTGTTGGAAATCTTTTGACTTTGAAAATCAAGCAGGTTGAGCAAGCACAGATGGATACGTGAGCATATTTAGGACACTTAACACTCGGGTGGAGTCAGACCACAACCAGCAATAAAATACTAGAGAATTAAAAGACAAAACACTGACATGAGAGAGAAGAAAACTCTTATGAATCCAGGCTCTGATTGGGAAGTGGTAGGGGTGTCTGAGGTAAAAATAAGTATTTGGGATGTAATTAAGTAAAATAAAGTCTTAAAGTATGAAAAGAAGTTGCCTGAAATGTTTGGACTGTTAAATTTTGTACTGTATGTTTGAAGATCATTGGTCTTACAGTGCTAGCTAATGTTTTCAAGGGTTTTTTTTTTTTTTTTTTGTTAGTTTGTTTGGACTGTTAATAAAATAGCTTCTAACAAGTGAAATGGTATTAGAGGGCTGGGAGAAACAAGCCAAATGCATTTCACAGGAAAGATTTTCAAGCAGTTGCATTTTGAGACGATGATGTTACCTTCAAAATGTTTCCCTCTTTGTGAATACCAAGGATCTTTCAGTTGTCCCAAAATGTTTAAACCACCCAATACTTCATGATGGAATCTTTCACAAGAGTGCACTTTATTGTTTCAAGTGTAGTGCACAAAACCTTTTTTAATGTTGAAGATTCAAAATTAAGGTGAATTACAAATGTCTTTTAATTGTCCAAAATTGATTCTAGGAATTGAATTGAAACAGATTTTATCATCATTTTTGTTACTTTCTCTCAATAAAACTTAATTCCCTGGTAACTTTGGAACATGTGCATTTCATGGCTTCTTTGAAAAACTGCTGACATCACCTCACTTCTGTACAGGGCTTTTGTGTAAATATGACACTATATGAAGCTTTTAAGCTGCATGTTATTGTTTTATCAACTGAAAAGCTGTTAGGGTGTGCTGTAGGTCATATATCAGTAGATCATAGATCAAGATCATTGATACTTGCCAGAAAGATATGATGGCAAAAGCCATGTTCATACTAATAGTATTTAGATGTTGTTCTCATTGCCTTTTTTTGGAACCCCAGTTAATATTTAAATTTCTGAGCTCCAGATTTTCTTGCTCTTTCGCTGCTTGCCATCCAGTCAAGATCTAGGGTTTTTTTTTTTTAATATAAATTATGCTGTATGTCTACACATATTTTGTTGAGTGGTTTTAATACCTTGAAGCATTCTTCAAGAATACAAAGTATACAAAGTCTCCCCTGAACCTCTTCACCAGGCTGAACACCCACAGCTCTCTCAGCTGCTCCTCATAGAATTTATGTTCCAGATCATTCAACAGCTTTGTTGCCTTTCTCAGGACACACTCCACTGTCATGCTGGCTCAGCATTGTGTGGAGATGGAGCTGGTTTTGGACACTTCACCTCTCTGGAAAGTAGCTAGAAGTAGAGCAGAGGGCCTCAGCATTTTCGGTAACAAGAGCTGGAAAGAAGAACAGGAGGATATAATTTGTAGATTATATGGTATGGCTTCCTACTGCTTTGGTTTTCATGTAGCCTTGAATTATTTCAGCAATTTCCAGTAAGAAAGTAATCTTAAGTTAAAAGCTTCCCTGTGCACACAGAGTAACTCTGTAATTGATGTCTGTCTGACTGTGCTGTGTAACTTCTGCAGAGAGAGGCACTTAAAAAATTAGGGTGCTTAACTGTTTGTCAAGTTTATTTCTGCTGGTTTTTAGCTGGTCTCTTGGCCCTGCCATGCACTCTGAGTCTGCTCTCATTGAGCTGATAGTGATCTGGTTTTTTCTGACCAACACCACTTACATCCCTAGTGTTGTCTTGGTTTATGTACTTTTCCTGTTTGATGTAGTGTTTTATATAAGCAGCAGTTGTTTAGCTGCTAAAAGCCTACAAAAAAAAAAAACAAAAACAAAAAAAAAAAAAAAAAAAACAAAAAAAAAACCAAAGAGAAGTGAAGAAACTAACTGATATTTAACAAGGGAAAAAACCCTGCAACCCTGCAGGGTATTACATAGCAGGATAATTAGGAATTAGCCTGTGTCATTAGTGCCCCAGTACTCCACCCTGCCCGCAGAATGACTGTCCCACAGGGATGGCTGCTGGTGGAATGGTGCCATGTGCCATTTGGGATATTCAGTTTGTAGCCATGTAGTTGCCTTCCTGAAAGAACAACTTCAGGATTGCCCAAGACAAATTAGCACTAATTTTGTTCCACCTAATCTCTACACACCACTTCATCTGAGGTTATGATTATTAGGCATCTTACGTATATAAAGCACCTTTTCTTCTTCATGTTTCTGTCTGTAGCATCATTATTAGACTGTGTACAAATATCATCAAATGACTCCCCACTGACTCTGTTCTAACATAGAGGTATCTGATATAAAACTAAAAGAGAAACCCCCAACCTTAGTCTAATATTTAATTTACTGAATTGGATGGAGGTCATGCCCACACGTGGTTTCCTGTTCTGCGGGTATTTTTTAACACTTCAGCGTTTTCATTCCGTGTATCCAGAGGACTGAGCTTATGTGAGACCACTGACTCTCACTTGCAGGCTTGTATGAAATTATGCCAATGAAATACTCCTTCAGCCACTTTGTTAACCAATGTATATAGGTCACATTCCCCCAAGATACAGAATCTTGATCCATGTAACCATTTCAAAGAAGGTAGTGTTACATGAATGTGGAATGCCAAATGCATAACAGCAACCTCAGCCCTTCCCTCTCCTTTACTGACACAATGAAAATTCTAATCGAAGTTAATCACTTTATACTTAGTGCTTGTCTCTCTCCAGACACAGGAGAGCTGCAGTTTTAGCACGGTCCTTGGTTTGGGTTTCTGTGTGTTTCTGGTGGTGGGTGCCAGGCAGAGGGTGCTCAGGGGAGCCAGAGAACTGTGGGGCAAAATGTGTACCTCTTAGAAAGCTTGTTCATTTGTGGTTGCTGAAGTATGGCAGAAAGCTCCTCTACTTGGTGGTGGTTCATTTGTACGTCCCAGCACTGTGTATTGCACACATGCCTGCTCTCAGTCCTTCCTGGTCATGAGTTGCATTGCTTTTGTATTTTAAATATGTATGAAATTGGATGTAACGACTTGTTTCTCCTTGCTGTTGTGCTTCAATATTAGCTTTGTTTTTTAAGGTTAGAAAGATATTTTCAAACATTTTTCCCTTTTTTTTTTTTTTTTTTTTTTTGTGGCTGTGCCTTAAGAGACAGCTCTTTCCTTTGTGACACAAAGTTAACATCAAGCATGTGATTTACATGCTTTGAGGTAAAAGGCAGTACATAGTTTAGTTTGTTTTAGCAAATTAAAAAGTACAAGTGGTTTAATGGCAGTCATTGGAGTGGATTCATTTTGCAGTTTTTAAGTTACAGTGACGTAGCTTTATTTTTCTTCTGCATGAGACAGTATCCTTCCATTTAGTTCCTCTTAAAGATTCTTCAAATGTTTTGAGTTTTTCACGAGGGACTAGTTACAGAGAGATTTCTAAAATTTCTCTGTGTATGTTGTACCTCTAACTTTCCAATGGCTGAGCTGTGAGGACAAGCAAAAGCCCCTGTTTTGAAAATGGACTGTGACCAGCTTGTTGGAGGGGGCATTTGGTGGCCTGCACTTGCACTTCTGAAATGGGAAGTGCAAGAAACTCCTGCAGTAAGAAATCTGATGTTTGCTGGATGGGTGTAATCTAGTGAGGGTTTTTGGAAAGACTTCAGAGCTGACCTCTGAGCTTTTTTTCTCTGACTGATTAATGTACATAAAGTGTGCCTTTGTCCCAATACCGCTGAACCTTCAAGTACTTCAACCCAAATCTGACAGGAGATAAAAATCCCCAAGGTGCCAGTGCCAGAGGTACAAGCAGCAGCTGCAGAGTAGAGGGAAGATCCGAACTGGTGATTCCTGCAGGGTGAAAAGGAAGAAGTGTTGGTAGTTGTCCTTGCTGTTTTGCAGTAGCTATTTGGCAAGTCAGTGTGTGCATAGCTCTGGACTAACTCAATAATACGTGTGTTGCCTTTGTATGCCGTAGAAAACAAAACAGAGAATGGGTATTGTTCATTGTTGTCTGGGAAGAGTAGTAGTGCAAATTTGAAGAAACGGCGACAGCGAAGTATAATTGAGTCCAGTGGTTGTTGATAGATTTGTTTACATTTGTGTGGCATGACAGCAGATTCTCTTCTTCAGCAGAATGTGGCACAAGTGTGAAAAGCTTCCTGACTTCTGAAGTGGAAATAGTTTCCTGATGTTGACTAAGAGCCTGTGTTCTTAGTTCTCTCCACCCGTTGCTCAACGCTTGCTTCTCATGGCACTGCGGCTGCAAGAGGAACAAACAACTCTGCAGACAGGGCAGGGAGCTTTATTAAAAAAAACTCAAAACAAGACAAAACAGCTGTAACCCTGCAAATGCAAACAAAACACCTTCCACCCAGCAACCAAACCGACTAACCAACCAAAAAGCCACAAAGCCCCAAAAGCTAAAAGACATCGCCACCCAAAAATGTACTGGGGAATGGGAAAGGAGTGCATGCTCAGAGATAGCTGTAGCTGTATACACCTGTACTTAAAGGATTGCCTCCTCAGAGCAATGTACTGCTGTATTTAATTTTTCTGCTGTTAGGTCCTTTGAGTGTTTCTTCACAGGATGGTTAAACCCCCAAATACTTAATAATGTCTTGCTTGCTTTAACTAGTATGTAGTATCTTGTGCCACACTTCTGTAGGTCTGAGCCTATGAGTAAATATTTAAAAAATTATAATTAGCCCAGATTGTTCTAAACTATGCTTCTATGCTTGACATCTGAAATACTGTAATGTGGGATTCTTGACATATTTCTACTAAGCGTTGTCCTTCAACTGCAGTGGCTTGAGCAGGAAGGAAAAGTACTTTGTGCCTGTAAATTAACCGGAGTGGGAGTCATATTTACCTTGTTGATACATCATAATTAGTTCTATGGCTGGGGAGTTCTTCCATCACTTGGAAGTGTGTGGGTCTAGCAGGAGTGGAGATGAGCCCTGTTCTGCCTCCTGGTAAACACCCAAGGGTCAGCATCTCCCAGCTCGCCCCTTGGGGCACGGGGATGCACCTGGAGAGGGGATGTTGGAACAGCTCCCTGCTGCTCCACTGTCCCTGGCTAATCTGTGTAATTATTTGGAGTGTTTAAGTATGTGCAGTTAAGCAGCCAGGCTTTGCTGCCTTAATAACGTCTTACGCAATGGGACCCTTCCCACGCTCCCGGCGGCTCAAGGCATGGGACACGCTGGAATTTCAGTGTGCAGAAGAGGTGGGAGTGCAGAGGGAACGGCTGGAAAGGGACCGTGTGCGATTAACAGTATTTTCTTTTGCAAATCAAAATATCTTTTCTTTTTCTTAAATCTCCTGTACTACAGTTACTCCTTTTTTAAGGTTGAATGAACTGTTGCATGTTGCTAGAGAACTGGTAGCTGAAAGGGATTAGTACCCTAGGTGTTAATTTATGATGTGGTTTAACACAGTCTTTTTTTATTTTTTTTTTTTTTGTCAAACTTAGCTTTTAATTTAAACTGGACTTTTAGGAAAATATTTTAATTTTTGTACTTTTCATTTATAATCAGACTAAACTTCCAGTTTGTTTTTTTCTTTTTCATTAGCTCTGGTATTTTTTGCTTTATTGGACTCAGGTATGGCTTGTCTTAAGAAAAAAGCAGAACATTTGTTGTGCTTTGAAACCTGATTTGTATAATTTGCATAATTGATGACTGCATGCTTAGGGGTAATGTTTTTGTTACATTTTAAAATAATAAAAATAAGCACTCAGTACACATTTCTGTGATTCACAAACGTATGTCAAGTAGACCTAGATGTCATTACAATATAATTTCCTTTGTAAAGGGGGAATCTTCCTGTGCTCAGTCTCATTATTTTTCCTGTGTCATACATAACCCATTGAGTAAAAGATGAGATGAGGCAGAGGTCTGTCTTTAATAATTTGGTGAAGAATGTAAACTCAAAGATGCAGTCGGTGTCCAGCCTCTGTAGCACATTAAAGGTGGTTTTTTGTTGCTTCTTTTCACTTCCATTTTTTTTTCTTTATTAATGACATACTACACTTCTGGCCTGGCAAAATTGTGCAGTGAAACTCCTCAGTCCAGTTCTGTTTCATGAAATAGATTCTGTATTTGTTTTGTCAAAAGGTCCTGATGAGGAGCTGCTGTGTGGTGCAACAGGCAGTTTTATTGCATGAGTGACCAGCGCTTTGAAATGTGATCAGTGGCTGCTGATGTTGCTGAGCCAGACATGAGCCTGGGAAAATAGAGTAAATTGTGTTGGAAGGATGGGCTCATGAAATTTTCCAAGCAGCCCTATGCCAGTACAGTAGGAGAGCACTTTTTGCCAGTACAGAATGAAGAAACTCTGGCTTGCTTTCCGGGTCCTTTGTGCAGCCAGCGCATTGGCCTGTCCTGTCCCTAACATGTTTTCTTTGGATTGTGTTCCTTGTGTACTTTAACCTTTCTGGTTATTCCCCTTTGGCCCTTCTGACGGGTGTTTTGGGGCCCTTCATTAGGAAGGCTGTGCTCTGTCTCCCACCCGGCATTATCAACATCAGGAAACACAGAGTGTTGTTGGGAGACGAGGAAGGAAGTTGGACTTCAAAATTCCCCAGTTTGGAACCATTTAGGGTTTTTTTTAAATTGTCTTTGTTCCTGTTACTAAGCCTAACTTTAAAATAAATTCCCTTTATGTGAAGTACAGTAGTAACAAACGATGACACCCCTTTCAGGTTGGGGTTTGGGTTATTTTTTTTTTTCCCAGTTTCTTTCTGGTTTAATTAGATGCTGCAAATGAAAATGAGATTTTAAAAAAATGAGGGTTCTGCTTGTATTGACATGATTCTTGATGATTCCCTGAAAGCTGAGAGGTCAGAAGCTCCTCCTCCTTGCTTACCTCTGTGTTACCATCCCACAGAAATGTGAGGGTGAGGGCTCTGCAAAGGTGAGTGGCACAGGATGGGGCACATTTACCAGTGACATTACCCTGAGTGCAACTCTGTGCAGGAAAGGTTATCTTGAAGAAGGTTATTTCTGTTATTTCCTTTCTAACATCTCCGTGTAAAACCTGTGTATTGCCTGTGCAAATGGGTGGAGAAAGTGGGTGTACCTATCTGAGGGTTGCTTTTGATAAGAAAAATGTAAACATTTTCATGGGAAGTACTTGCTGAGAATGCAGAGCTGGATTTGCTTTCCCTAGAAAACATCTGAGAGTTGGGTTCCAGACGATATTCAATTTTCACAGCATCAAAATTGAATCGTCTTTAAACTCAAAAAAAAAAAAAAAAATCACCCATGTTGAAAATCAGATGTTAGGTTCTTGGTTGGCTGCTAAATGTATTTAGCCTTGCAACCTGTGACTGATGTATGGTCTAATTTTATTAGAACAGGTAATCCTGTGTCATGCATCTCTTGAATGTTCTTTGCAGCAGTTTTTTTTTTTTTTTTTTAGAGCACTTTGGGAACAAATTCATGATGAGCTTGGTGTAATAGTTTCACACAGGATAAAGAAAATAGCTTATAGGTTTGTTCTGGAAATGATGACTTGACAGTAGCCTCTGGCAGTGGAATTTAGCTATCAATAGTGTGTTAATCCAGTTAAGTAGAGAGCCTTTCATAGGGAAATAAGAGTCATGTGTTCTAGCTAAATAATTACCTTTAACGTAATCATGCAACTTGTAAACATTGCCTCGATATTTTTGTGATTTCTTTTTTTTGACACAGTTATGACACAGCAATAACTTTTTATTGAAGCAGTGGCACATGCAGTGGCTTTGGATGGTATTTATTTCAGAACATTCCTATCTAAAGCTGTGTTGATACGTGTAGGCACTGACTTCATCAGCTAGTTTTTGCCTGTTCCTGTTTACCCTTCAGAAAATACCAAGCCTATGAGAGTTGTAATTAAGCTTGTGTTTATACCCCGATTCTAAATCATAGCAAGCTTGCACTGAGACACACTGATGATTTGGAGAAGTTTGTGAAGCCAGTCCTGTGTTTTACCTGGTTAGGGGGTGTTCCCAGGGGTCATTTTCACCCTCAAGATCCCTTGGACACAGTTCAGCTCCCATCCTCTTCCCCTCCGGAGGCTGGGTGATGAAATCACCTAGGAGGAAGAAGAGCCAGTGAAATGCATGATGACTTTCTTCAGTTAACTCCTGGTGGAACTTTCATCTCTCAATTAACAGATTTTTAACCGTGTTTTTCTTTCCCATGCTGAGCAGCCAAACAAAAACCACTGTGATTTCACTTGCATCTCATTTCAGTGGGTATACTGGCACCAGTGGGGCATAAGAAATACACAACACAGTGAGGTATGTGCTTATTCTGTAGAATGAAGCCAGTTTTTGGTAGTCCTCTTGAATTTGGTAGGCTTGGTTTGTTTCTTTTTCTGCTGATGAAACTATAATCACTGAAAATGGAGCGCCCTCTCCCCCTGACCTTGGCAGATAAATCTGATGATGGTTGGTTGGTGTTCCATTAGTTTACCATGCTGCTTTGAGGTTGGGATGGTGATGGAATCTAGAGAGTGGCAACCTGATATCTACAGTTCATATGAACTTAAAATGAAATCAGGGATATGCATTTGAGTCTGTTCTTGTCACTTTTAAAGTAATAAAATCGATTTAGAAACAGATCTGGCATCTTTGAGAAACCTTTACACTTGTAGTTATATAAATGAGTAGACCAGTTTACATCAGGTTTAACCACTGCAGCTCCATGAAATATGTTACGTAGTTACGGTTTTAAATGGCAAAAATGATCATTTCTTATTCTGTGGAGCTGTAGCCACCTTGGGAAAAGCACTTAGGAATCATAATGCACTTTATTGCTACATGATGGTTAATAAGCCTTAAAGTGAATGCTGTGATATTACATTGGCCATTCTTAGAGGACCTCTAAGGCAGCAGAATGCAATATTCTGTTTTGTAACAGGGACATCTTACCTTTTATTTCCAGGGTCACTTGTTTGAGGTCGCTGAGGTAAAGGCCTGTTTCCTTGGTACCTCACCAGAGCAGCTTTCTGTCTGTAGGTACTTACTGTACTCTACAACGCTTGATAAGTCAGTGGCATACTTTTTGTAGACTTTAGTGACTTCCGTCTTCAGATGAAAATTTGTTTCAAAAATGCATCTTTGGGGGTGTTTTTGGATGTCTGCTGGATTTCATGTCCTTCTCGGTTGGTTGTTTTTATTTTTGTTTGTAAAAATCTGTAATCTTCAATCATAGTACAAGCTGATTTGCCCTAAGGCCATTTGCAGCATCAGAGACAGAAAATAATAATAATAATAAAGAGTTTGTCTAGTTCTGAAATGACTAATGAAAATACCTGTATTTATCATTATGCTCTAATGGACTCTTCCTCATAAGGTTATGTTACAGGCTCTGAATCTCTTCTATTTTGATTTTGATGTAGATCTGATACTGTTCTTGTTTCCAGCTATTTATTCTCAAGAGGCTATTTCTGTATAAGGCTTCAAGTATTCCAGCATCTCGGCAATTGTCTGGTAATGGATAATTTTGCTGCTCCTTTCCCAGCATCGTCATTAATGTGTATGTTGTTTACAGAGCCATGACAAGGCTGCTTGATAGCACCTCTTCCTGGGTAATTGTAAACAAATTTGTAAGCCTGTCTTGGCAGTGGAATGACTTGCCAAGGATTCATTTAGTATATTGGCCTGCTTGTAGTGGTTTATGCTACCCTGTTTGTGGCCAATAGAATTTCTTATTCTTATATAGTCAATACTCTTTACTGCTGTCAACCTGAAATTTGCCATTTTGCGAGGAAGACGTTCAGGAAAGCCGATTGTGGGGAAAATCATTAGTTACACAAAAGTCCCACTGAGCTCTGAGAATCACTGTCTGATTTCACCTATAAAGTTTGGTCAGTGTCAAGGACCCTAAAGAACTAGAGCAACTTGATGAATCTAGAGGAAAACCACAAAGATTTCCTCCACCCATGGAGGTGTGTGTGTGTAGGGACTGCTCAGACTGCAGGCAGCAAAGTAGGACATTGCCAAAATGGGAGCTGGAGGTGGCTGCATTTGGGAGGTGTTTTTTTTCTTTCAATAAGAGGGTTTGTTTTTTTTTTCCCCTTCCCAGTTTTAGCATATGCAAGGTTACACTTATTTTTGTAGGTTGACTTCTTCCTGAAAGTGAAAAAGCACGATGTAAGACTGCCAGAAAACTTAATGAACTTGACTCACAAGGAAATATTAACTCTGTTAGCGGAGACGCAGCAGGGCCAGTGCTGAGAGCCTTACTAAAAAGCAATGACATAAGGCAGGGCTGGCCTTTGAAAGTTTGTCCTATCAATTTGTGATGTGACAACAGAACCTAAAAATAGTTCCTGGGACTAAGAGAAAGTAGCGCTTTGATTTGAGGATTTTTTTTTTTCCCCATGGAAAATTCGTATATGCTGGAAACAAACCAGCGTGGAATTCTACACATATCCAAGGAAATCACAGATACTTTTTTAGTTGAGATTTGTCAACTGGGCTTTAGTTTTCACCTTTTCAAGGAGCAGGAGTTCCTGGTAAATACTTTACTGTGCAGACTCTCATAATACCATAGCCTTTAGGGCAATGTTCAGGATTTGGCTATCACATGCAGAGTAGTCCAGCTTCACAGTTATTTTATTTTTGCAGTTTTTGTTAGTTGTTGATGCTTTGAGTAACTTTTTAGTTGGCATGGTCTTGGTTTTGTATTTTGGTACAAGTCATTTGAAAGCTGAATCCAGAATTATCTCCCTGGCCTAGTATGGTACGTAGATGGATTATGGGCTTTATGCAGTGTATATTTCTATTCTCTGTTCAGGACATATTTGAGAGTGCTTCATAATCTTTATTGGTATTATATTAATGCACGTTTAATAGTTCAAATGAAATGACAGTTGCTTTCTTGAAATAATTATTGCTGTTATTTGAATCCAGGAAAGGTTTATTGCCCCTCACACTTTTCCAGCAGAGCCTTGTGAGGACTTTCTGAAATTTTGTAGAATTCTTTCTCTGCACTTCCCGTTCCTTTTCCTCCTGGAGACAAAAGTTCTCCAGCCCCAGCTCAGGGCACTGAACAGTCCATGTTCTTCAGCCCAGTTTGAGCAGCAGCTCTTCTGTAAATGAGGGGAAAGTTCCCTGTCTATTTGATCTTTGTTGCTTCTGTTATTATTGTCAACAAGTGTGCCTTTTCCTAACATGAGCGTCTGGCTATATTGGGAACAGAATGAAGTTTTTAGCCATAACTAATGAGCTACTTGGAATTATAAGTGTCCTGGACCAGACTCAAAGGGTTCACTCAGATGAAAGGCTCCCATTATTATCCAGTTATTATCCAGATCTCATTTTTATTTATTTTTTTTTCTTTAAACAGTACTACCTGTTTTTAACTTCTGTTTGCTCACAGCAACATTTTAACATTCATCATGATTAAAAAGAATTCCCAGTATAATCTGGTTACCCTGATTTCTTCCTCTAGTGTGGTGGTAGAGGGTCTGGGATTTAGTATTAGATATCAGGCAAGAACTGCTTTAAAAATATCACCGTTTATGTAGTGAGAAGAGGAAATGGAAAAATCCCTGCCCTATGTTTTAATGTTTGGGTAGATGCATTTTTGAACGTAAATTTCCATCAAAAACCTTTGCAGGGCAGGGCTTGCAGAAATGCTGGGGCTCTTTGCTGTAGCCACATTCCTGTCGTAGCATGTTGTCAGGGTCTGATGTGACATCAATTCTGAATGTAATAGATACATAGTTAAGCAGTTTATTTTAGGATCCAAAACTCTTCTAAGAATAGACAGGCTCTCCTTTCAGCGGGAAAGGACAAATAAACTGAAATGTAATCATAGGGAAGGAAAAATAGGAAAAAAGCAGAGAGGAAGAAGCATCTGAGGAGAACAATACAAGGGGAAAACCAGCAGCCCCGTGCTGGAGGGGTTCAAGGCTGGGGTGGAACATTTGGAGGGACCATTGCATCTGGATTCCTTCAGCACACTGTGGTGCAGTGGGAAGCAGATGATGGGATGTGCTGGAAGGCTGAGGTCTTAACAGCCTGGCCTACCAAAATAGACCTGTGTAGTTTTCCTCATTAGCAGTCCGTAGGTTAAATTCATTGGGGGGGAATAACCTTTAAATCTTCTAAAGTAATTTTTTTAGCTTTGTCAGAGCATAAACAGGTGGTTTTCCATCGTGCCCCAAAGCTGAGGTGCTGCTGTGTTTCCCCATGGACGTGTTAGTGGGATTGCTAAGCCATGAGTGAGGATGCGACTTGTTCTGGTGGTGTCATATTTACACCACGGGTCTAATCATAGAAATTTGTATGGGAAAAACTCGCCAAGTCAGCCAGTTGGTTCACTTGCCAGAGCAGCATAAATTACTGCAGCAGTATTCAAATTAAAATTAAGGTTGTTAAGCGGTGTGTACTGTGTGTTGGTTGTATTTCTCTGGAAGTTACAGATTCCCACAGGAAATTGAGCCAGACATGAAACAGTTGGGTATGAATCCAGCAGAATATTTATTATCTAGAAACATTAAAAAATATTTTTTATTCACCAAAAGGTCTCTACTATTTGTAACCTTGAGAAAGCAGATTAAATTTCATGTGTGTTAATTCATCTGCCACAGTTGCTGCTCTGTAGGTTTTCTGTCATAACTTTCACATTACTTACTATTCTTTCTGATTTTTTGTGTTTAATTCAGAAGCTGCATAGGTACTGATAACTCATAGCTCTAGATAACACTTTATGTAGGGAAGTATCCAAAGAGAAATGGATTCTGGTGTTCCATTTATTTAGTGAACAGGACATGAATCTCCAGTGTGAAGCTGTGGCATCAGTACATGACATTTTGCACAACACTTTTATTTAAATTGTCTGTGCTTTGAATATTTCAGTTCTAAGTGATCACGTTGCTGGTAATAGATAATTTAAAAAATAAAAATACTAGATTCTCCTACAGGTCTGTTGCTTGTTTCTTTCAAAATTAAACAGCTTTAACAAACCCACTGTTTCTGTTTATCTTGATGTCATGGTGTCAGTGTTGAATCTTGATTTGACAATGTTTTTATAATCTAGTATCACTACATAAATTTATTTGTAATGAAAATATAGATTTTTTTCCTAAGATTGCAATTTTGGGGTTTTTTAACTTTTTTTTTTTCTTCTGTTATTTTTTGGTGAGCTTTCTATAATTTAAACAATGTAACTTGAAGTCAGAATTTATCAGTCTGAGTTGCGAAATTTCACCAGAACATCGCTTTGCATCACCCAGATGGGCATGTATGAGCAGTTTAAAAAAATCCTTTGCGCAATGGACAAGGATGTGAGCAAATTTTCTTACTCTCTGCAGTATCTGTGGGGTGTGTTCATCTCCAGTGCAGTGTGCCTGCCTGGAGAATTGCTGTGCAACAGCTTAATGCTGGAAAATGATTTCAAATAGTTCAGTAGTTTCATGGTTTATTGAACTCTTGGGCTGAGCTGCAGACCTGCAGCAGGCAGGTGTCTTGTTGCCCTTTGTGGGAGGGTAAACTCTGTTACAAGTGTTGCTGAAGAATGAAAGAAATTTTTCTTTGTGTCTTCAGGTTAGACTTCTCTTTGGTAATGTTCTGGGTTTGTTTTTTTTTTCTTTCTTTTTTTTGTGTGTGTGTGTGTGATTTCTGTTTTTTTTTTTTTTCTGTTTTTCATAATAGCTGGTTAAAATAAAGTAATATATTATGATTCACTTGATTCTTGACATAACAGCAACATCCTTGTGTTCTCCTTTTATTTTTAATGTGAACTATGCCAGTAACAGAGACCCTCATGCTAATCAGTCCTATTAGAAAATAATTCCTCTTTCCCTTGCCTTATGTCTACTGGGGTCTTTTTACAGCAGGATCTGTCTGCTCACTTCTTTAGCAGCACCATAATTTTGTACCCCAAGGCCAGTTGTAGGACTGTGGTCATCAAGGGTTAAAACATAAAAAGCCTTGGCAGAAAACTGACTTTACAAGGCCTTGGCGTTCTCGACAAGGATGCCACAAGGAAATACTGCTGTGCTTCTTACTCTTCTGTAAAACTCTCTACCTGTTCTTCAGCTGATGTTGGGCACTGCAAGTCCACGTAGGTCCTTACAGAGTTAGGAATGTTCTTCCCACAGAATCAACAATAACCAAGCAAAGCGGGGAGGGAATTAAGGTCTGAGCTGTGAGGCCTTGAAGCATCCCACGCTGTGCTCTTCTCTTGTCCTCCTCCAGAGCTGGCAATGTGTGGTTGATCCTCGCCTTGGGTGGAGGTCAGCTCGTGGTTGCCAAGAGCCCCACTGCTTGGCCTTCCGCGGCTGCTTGTGCTTGCCTTGACTGCGATCACTGTTCCAAACAAGATCATTTCAGGCCTGGTTTCCTTCAGAAATAACCTGGACAGTTCAGCAGCTCGTCTCACGGGTTTGTTTTGTACAAAGCCTGTGTACAAGATTTTGAGTGTTTTCCCTTTCTGGGCAGAGGCAATGTCTGTGTGACCATCTCTTGTGACCTTCGACCAGTGCAAGGATAAAGCACTGCAGGGTGGTCCCACAGTTAGGAGTAAATCCTTCAAGCACACAAAGGCTGTTGTCAAAATTCAGTTATTGGTAAGTAACCTCATATGACACTTAAAATACTGACACTTTGCTATCCAAGATGTAAATGTATTAAATAGCAGGCTTTATTTATCAATAAAGCATCTGAAGGGTTTATATCTACACTATTTTGTTCATTCTGTTGCTACATCAGTATCTACTTTGCTTAATTTTCGTGTAATTCAAGAACTGCTTAACATATCAAGTTTAATCAAATAATCACTCAGTAAGTCTTTTCAAGGAAGATCAAAATCATGAAAAGGCAGAAGCGTAAATATCTGGTTTTAATAAAATCGACTCCTTTCACGGGAGATAGTGGATAATTGGAAAAGAGTCTGCTGAAATCATTTGTTTTGTTATTCTCATCTGAATGAATCAAACAGGAATAACTAAATGATTATCTTCAATATTTTTGGTAAGTGGTTAGAGAAAGTTCATTGGCTTAGAATTTGTGCTTGCTCTCTCAAAACAAAGTTCTTTCTCAGTATCAGGAAAAAGGTCTAGAATAGTTTGTGATTTTTTTTTTTTTTATTATTTGAGAAAATTACCTAGGATTTTTTTTTGTCTCATTTAATTTCTTGTTGAATTTTCTTTTCCCCATTCAGTTATAAGCTGTAAGTTCTAAAGAATTTTTTTTGCAGCAGTTGCTTCTTTTTTTAAGTAGTCACGTATGTGGGCCACTTTCTATATAAGATTTTCAAATCCTTCTGTGGGGCAGATCAGGGTTTGAAGTTAAACTGGCAGCTGCATGTCAGTCTTATATGTTATATATATATCACTGGGAGGCTCTGAGGGGAAGTAGGTCTATTCTAGCTGTTGAGCATGCAGAGTCCTATGAAAATGTTTTGTTGGGCAAAAATGAGGTTTTATCATTTTGGGGTAGAAAAACTCATACTTCGGCCATAGGATTTTACAGGGGATAAAGAGACTGGTTTCCCTGTGTCCTCACTACCACTTCCCGTGCACCAAACTCCTTCAAAGGAGGAATGAAACCAGGAATGAGGGCGTAACTCCCTGTATCAGCTTGAACAGAATTATTGTCACTGTGTTTTAAGGTACGTGGTGACATAGCCTTGAGTTGCAGAGAGTGGTGGAATTGAGTCTTTCCTGCTACCTCAAAGAGAAAGATGCCCCTATCCAGCTTAGCTAACATTTCCCAAGTCTGTGTCTTAGCACTTCTATTTTTGATTTCCAAGTCCTCTTATATTCTTAGAGTTTAAAAAAATACGCCCCCATCAGAGTTTGCTACTTATGTACTTCCTAACGCCTGGCCATAAAAGAGTTAGAAGAACCTTAGAAAACTACAGAATTCAGGAGTGGGAATGTAAATCTGGAATTCAGTTTTTCATTATTGTTTTGCTGCAGTGTTCCTTCCAAAGAATAGGGGGAGGAAGGCTTGTAGTCTGGCATTGTGTGCTGTACTTGCATTTCTAAGACTGAATACATGTTAGCACATGACACTGCCAATCTGCATTCTGACATCTCAGTGGGCTTAAAAGCAACAGACAATAAATTCAACTATAAAGGTGCTCTTGGGAAGTGCAGCTGAGTGATTTTTTTTTTTAATGTGCAACACAACTATTTTAAAGATGCTTATAAATTTTATTGATATGTTTCTTATTTTAACAAAGTGACAGTGCAAGTAACAATTATTCTGACCATGAGAGGAAGATTGTAGAGACTAGAAGATTATACAGAAGATTGTAGTTTGGGTCAAGGGGTTTGCTTGGTTAACTTGTATATTTGTGTAAGAATAGTGATTTTGATATATAGGAAACGAGGTATATGTATGTTCTCAGACCAGCAGTCTATGTATCCTGGTCTTTTGTTGCTGGAGAAAATTTACTGTTGCACTTCAGTGACTTCTGATGCAATTTTCTTGCAGCTCTACACAATTGATGGCTGTTTTTTGTTCTACATGGATTCAACCCTTACTGTATAATATAGAACCCTTGTGGATATTTTCCTGTCTATCCATTCTTAAATACTCCTAATATTTTTTATCTCAACAGTGACCTGTGATTCTGAGAGTAATTGCAATTCTGGCTTTAAAAGTCCACTTTTATATTTACATCAGTCTTTATCTCAAAGTGGGTGGGGGATTCTTTGGTCTTCTAGAGTGAGTCAGGGCATTAGAAACACCTGTCTGCTTCTCTTCCCTTATTTATTATATAATTTGAGTAATGTTGCTGATCATTCATTCTTCCCTGAAGCTTTATAATTCTAACCAGGGTTTCTTCTTGTACCCAAATCTTTTCAAGTCTTTAATTTATATTGTTCTTTTCTGCGTCTTTTCTATTTGATGTATCCTTTTTCAGATGGGGGTGACCAAAACTGAACACAGAATTCAAAAGTGAACACACACTATTCAAGGTGAGGGAATATCACTGGTTTTATATAAGGCATAATATTTTTATATATGTCTTTGTCCTTTAAAAATAAATACTGCTGTCCTGATTATTTTTGCTTCCAATTGTAAAATATTTTTCTTGAGTAATCTGTAAAGTTGCCTAGATTTTTCGTTGAAAAGTCAGTTAATTTCTAATTTAATTTCTTCTGAGTAATTAATTAATGAATGTGGTGCATTAATTTTCATTATGGTTTACTATACACCATGTATGCTCTACTTCCTGTTGTTTTGATTTAATTGCATATTTGAAATTCCTTCTGAAGACTGTCATGAATCCACTGTAGGGCCAACTGATCTTTACATCCTTCATCATTTCCAGGTTTTGTGATTACATGCTTCCTTCCCATTTCATCCTTCAGATTACTGAAGTGTACTTGCCTGGGAGTTTTTTCTGGGTGTTGCCACCTTGATTTTGATCCCTCCAGCCAAGAGTCTTTCCTATGCCCTTGCAGATCTTGAAGAAAGGTTTGTGTTCCTTCCCGTATGTGATAAAGACTGCTAGTTGAAGAGAGCAAATTGTACACGGGAAAACTCATCAGGATGCCCATTGCCATCCCTCATTAACTTACTCACTGCATCTGATCCTTCTCTTAGGCCTCCTTTCTTGAGGAGAAGAATCGTACATCTCACAGCCCATGTGTGGTTATTCCTTTCAGCAGGGATATGCTTGCATTGTGCTCCTGATGGTGGAGGGGAGGAAAGAGGTGTTCTCAGGCTGGTAATCTGGTTTGACTTTTACTCTTGAAAATTGGATTCGTTTCCTTGAGTTCTCCATACCAGGACTTTGCCAGCTGATTAATAATAATAATAAAAAAAAAGTCCTATCCTTTTGATGGCTTCCTTGTATTAGAATTTCTTGTCATGGTGACGTTGCGTTGTATCCAGGGTAGGTAATTATTAGGCATTGTCAGCACAGTGGTAGAGGTAGTGAAGTTTGGTAGTAAAGTTTGAGGGGAGCAAGGCTATTTCTATACTCCCCACTCTGGAGAGCCACAAGTGGTCAGTAAATAAACTGGTGCTGTGATCAACAGTCCATACACTGACCCTCCCACACTGCAGGGAAATAGAAATTACTCGATCTTTAGTCTCATTTCCTTGTTCTGTGAGAGGGTATGTGTAGTGTGACTGTGTTATAGGACTTTCAGTGGGAACATATTTGAGAAATTATTCCTGCATTCAACTGAATTTTTCATGAAAGTGCAGTTCAGGGAAGATGCTGTTCTTATTGTTTTGTGCTGTTCTTCAGTTGTTACTTTGTACAACGACTGTTGGGGTTTAGCTTTTTCATGTAACTTCTGTTCTAAATTGGATTTCTAACCAACGATTTCTAGGTAATGATCATCTGAAAGAGTTTGACTTCTCCACAGGTTTTTTATGACTTATTTTTGTAGTATGGGGAATTCTTGCTCTTCATTCTTTGTTCCCCTGGTGTAAGGGTTGGAAGAAATCTTGTTACTATGATGCAGTTTTAATTTTTTTTAGCAAGTTCTTGCTTGGGGCTTGTTTTTGGTTGTTTGTTTGTCTGTTTTTAATCCTCCATCAGGGAACTATCTCATTTTTCTTCAAATTTGTTTATTTTGTTGCTTTATTCCAAGCTGGCTGGCATGCTGAAGCTAAACTATTTTATGAAATATTCTGGTCTTTGAACAGGTTAATGGAACAAATTGTGTGATTTCTTTTCTCGTAAGCTTACAAAAAGTTATAGGATAGTATATGTGTTTATAGTCTCTGATGTAATAAATAGAAATGTGACTATCCAAACAAGCAGCTGAAACAAGTATTGATTTGTGTCTTTCATCTTTTTAGATATTTTTAATTGTAAAGTCTAAGCTGTGCGTTTTATGATACTGTTTTTAATTAATATTTAATTAACACTGATCAGAAGGAAATAGGTGCTTTCTCTATAAAAATCTTGCTTTTAGTTTAAGTACATTTAGGTAAGATTTGGTGTCCTTAAGAAATTCAGAAAATCCTGGTGTTCTGCTTGTTGATGTCTCAGTGTGGGATAACAGATGCTGTTTGCTGAAGTGGAGACTGTGGTGTCTTCTGGTGCACTGAACATCATGTGATCTGCAGTAAGAACCAAGCAGGAGTGTGTGTGGGGTGCTGTTTTGAGAGAGAGAAATACCAAGTTACACTGTTTTTTGAGTAATCTGGTGTTAAAGTGACTGTTGGGACATCTGCAGTTCCTACCACTCTCATATCTATGCTTTTAGTTAGGAAAGAGAGTATCTTCCCTTTGAGGTGCATGGTGAAATATTCCTTAAAGGAGAAAACAGCTGTGGATTATCTTAAAAATAAAAGTTGAAGAATTATTCTCTCCACTTTAACACTTTTCTTTCCAGCTCTCCAGACAAATTTTTAACGGGAGCTTTAAAAGAAGGAGAAACAGAAGCAGGTGTTTTTGAGCATGACATTAACAAACTTAAGTTAAACAAAACTATTTGAGCTGGTTAAGACCACTCCAAACATAATCAAACTCAGTTACATTTCTCCTGCAACTTAATTTGCTGTGAGAAAGTTTCTCCATTTTAAGGACTAACATGAGACGTGGTAGGTGACTGGCCCTGAAAGAGCAGCAGCTCTTCATCTTCCTCTCTTCAAGCTGGCCTGAAAATGCTTTTCGTTCCCTGTACTGTAGAATGGTGCAGGTAGCTGTGCTCAGGAGCACGTTTGTTTCCTCTTCCTTTCTGGATGGTTGGTCTGGTATTGGCAAGTGAGGAGCGCTTTGCCTCTCCTGAAATACCTCCTTTTTCCTTAGACTTATTTATTAGCGCTTTTCTTTGTGAAAAAACTGAACAGATTATTGTATTTTGAAACACAGCAAGCATTCTCTCTCTCTTTTTCTTTTTTTTTTTGGCATTGTGTCCAGCCTTTTTCCTTCTTTTTTGCTTCCCTTCATCCTCCTTTTCTTTGCAATCCCGGAGGGGGCTCGTGGCAGACCGAGGGACTGCGGCTATTTTTGCACGGCGCACATATTAACCATTGGGTAAACCTAAGAGGTTTTACAGAGCTTATTTTAGCAGGAGCATTTGTTAAAGCCTCTGTATCCATAGGCTGTGTGTATATTCATTAACTATTCAGCGCTGTAACATAATACAACAAAAGGAAGTGTATTTTAACAGAGATCTGTAACAACTATAGGCAGACTGGCACCCAGCCAGCGGGAAAAGGCAGATGTTTCTCGCTGCTATTTCTGTCTTGCAGCACCCAAAGATATTGAATTGGTTTCTTGGATAACAAAACTAGGTAAGACTTACTGCAGCGTCACGATCCTGCATTGTAAAAATACGTAATGTTTGATCCCCAGGAGTTTATTGTAGTCAAATCTTCGGGAGCAGTGGAAGACTGAGCCTCTCCAGTTTCACCGCCAGCGTGACGAGATTTAGCCTCCATATAATCATATCCCAAATGGTTTGTGGCAAGGATGGGGAGAACTGAAGTGCTAGCATGAATGGAAAGTACAAAATTATTTAATAGAATATCCTGTCCTATAGATTTTCTTATCCAGGGAAAGTGTTGGACTTTTCTGGTGGCAGACACCCAAATGGCTTCACTGGTCAGGGATGGAGCAGAGCATTGGGAGTTCTTTCCCTGGTGGTGAATGTGCCTCCTCGGACCTTGAGATATGTCTGTGTACAGCTTCCACCAACTGCCCCTTGTGAAAAGGGATGGAGATGTTTCAGCTCTTGGTCTTCTCTACAGCTTCGAGATAGCTCCTCTGTCCTAATGTAGCATAAAAATAGGAATTTGTTCCTAATCCAGCACATGTCAGTAATTTAAAGAATATTTTAATAAAGGTGGATGTCAGAGGACAATGTGATATGTAAGTATTTACCATGACCAGAGTCCGTTTTGTGCGTGGAATGTCAGTAGGCTACGCCGGGATGTGCTGAAGCATAAAACTTGTGAGCTTTTACCCAAGTGAGAAATCCCATATTTCCTGGTCAATTTGATGCTCCTGCTCTGCCAAGCTGCAATGGGAATAACCCTCTTGATTTTAACCACCTTCCTACTGTTCTGTTCTGTGTCTAAGCAAACAACAGATTGTCTGTTTTAAAAGTAGAACCCTTTATAGTGTGATGCTTTAAATAATACTTACATCTCTAGGCATCTTTCTGTATTAGAATGCAGATATAAATTAATTCTTTTTTCTTTTGTTAATAGCTTGAATGAGATGGGAGGGGAGGTTTTAAAAGCACAAATACAATGAAAATGGATATTTGTGGAATACTTGAGTTCCATTCCACAGAGATGTGAACAGAGATGTTAAAAGCCCCTTTAGCAGCTGTGTCAATACCAATTTTTCTGGTTCTTGAGTGCAGACATAAATTCAGATGATGTTGGTTAAATAATTCACATTTGTTTTAGGTGAAAAATGACACCTGCTCTGTTTAGCAGGTACAGTGCTTTCATTTAAGTGATTTAAAAATTGATCACATTCAACTGATTTGAGTACATTAAGGGATTTGCAGTGATGTAATTAAATTGATATTTTAAATAGCTTTAACTGTACTGTACAGTTGAGAAGTGTGCAAATGGATTTTCAGATAAAACTTCTAGTGGGTTTTTTGGGTTTGTTTTGTTTTGTTTTTTGGAGATAAATGTTGGAATATAGTTACAGAGATATGACATTGAGTGGACAAATCATTTGAGACATACTGGAGGAAAGGCAAAAGTTCTAAATCAGGGACATGCTGTTTTCCAGGCATATCAGTTATTTTCAGGTACATAGCAAACTGGTACTTGCAGGAAAAAATCATCTTGGAGCTGCAAAATATTGCCACAGGTTACCTAGGTAAATAAAAATGCAATTTCTGCTGCTATTATTTTATTGAAATAATTATCAAGGAACAGATTTTGTTTTTTTATTTTTTTTTTTGTTTGTCATGTTGGATTGTTGAATGACCTTTCTTCCCCAAGGAAAAAACTTCAGTAACCATGTTTAATTTGCAGAGCACCAGAGATCATACTGGGATTGCCGTTTTGTGAAGCCATAGACATGTGGTCGTTAGGGTGTGTGATTGCAGAGCTGTTTCTTGGATGGCCACTGTACCCAGGAGCACTGGAATATGACCAGGTAGTAGAATAAATTTCACAAGCTTACGCACACTTTCTGCAGCTTAGGAATTTCGGATCATTAAATCTAGAGTTTTAAATGCTAATAATATCCCCTATTATGTAGCATTTCTTCAAGTCTGTTCAGTGTTTTTAATTTAGCCTTACTGATTGTCCTAGAAACATAAATCCTGATTCTGAACCAAACTGTATATTGTGCTGCTTTTTTTGAATTAAATTTCCATTTGTCCTCCTCCCTCTGCCTTACGAAATAGTTTTTGGTATTGAAGCTGCTTTTTTTTCTGGTGGAAACCAAAGTTTGCAGCTACCATCATTTCATTATAATCTCTCTTTCATTTGCCATGAACAGGGTTGACTCTGGAATGTCTATTCAGACGTCAGGATTAATTGTGCCCTGAATACTTTCTGATGCTTTCTGGAAACCCAACAAAGCTCGAGGATTTGAGAGCCTGTACTTCACAAGGAACGAGAATGAGCTGTCACAATTGTACTGTAGATAGGCAGGGGTAAAGCTTGGAGCTCTTAAAGCTCTGCTGCTGCTTTGTTGGAGTTTTCAGCTACTGACACCATCAGCATTAGCGAGCAAACTTAATAAAACCCCACGTTGTTTCTAATGAAAGATGTAGAACGTTTTTATTTGAAACACTTAGAAAATAATGCGGAATTTGGGAGGAATATAATCAGCATCCTGACTGTTCCCACCTGGTTTTGAACTTTGCAAGTGAAGAAGCAATCTCTTGAAAACCCCAGAAGGAACAGCACTGGCTTCTTGCTAAGTTCTAATCTTTGATTCAGCGTTTAGTTCAGAGGATGTTGTTTAGGTTATTCAAGTCCAGCTCATGGAGTGGGCTTTTGGCTCCTTACACTTACAGAGCAGACCTGCTTTTCTGAAAATCTGTTAGAACCACTGTCAGGGGATGTATTAGTTTTGTGTTGATGTTGGTAATGTGTTTCAGTTTCCATCATTTGCACAAAACACAGCATTTCACAGTGGAAAGTGAGCTGTGATTGGAATGTGGGTTGATGCTTTGATGCATTTAGAAGACCTTTGTGCAGACTGTTGCTGCTAAAATGGAAAACAAAAGAGGAAACATCTAACCCATACAGTTCACTGTTCTTTTTAAGGATGAAGTGAAGGCATTTGTTTTTTGGAAAGAATCTATAATGCTCTCTCAAAAAATTCCAAGAACTCGGCAAATTTATTTACCTCTCACATATCATTCAAGTTTGCTGGAAGCCTCAGTTACTAACTCATCTAGCAACTTGCCTGATCCTCATGGTGGAGAAGTCGTGGTGGAAGAGGGGCTGCAACCTCCTCTGCACCAGCAGGAATTGCCTGCCTTTAACCAGGCTTGTAACTGTGCTCCAGCAGGTCTGCAAAACTTGCTTCGGAGAAATTGGGTTCAGGGTTTTTCTCAAAAACCATGAGCACAGCAGGAGTAGGAGATGGCTCCCAGGGAATTCCTGGGTCCTCCTGCTACATGGTGTGTGTCACTGAGTAAACCAACAGGCTTTGTGCTGCATTTCCCCCCTGTCCCCCTGGTGTGTGGCAACCAACACACTGGCCCTTGAAAGGGAGCTCTTAGGTCTTACGTTCATTTGTGGTTGGAAGCAGTAACAGCTGTATTTCTCAGGGGAAAACAGTCCTGTCTTCTGAGCTTTAATACTCTTCAGAAACAGGCACAGGTGCTTAACTGCTGAATTTTTGAATTAATGCACTGGCTTTTCCCCTCTGCTTTTGAAGACTGTGTTCTGAGGACATTATAAATGATCTAGAAACATTTCTGGTCAGAGTAGGCTTCTCCTTACTCCCCGAGGCAGGGAATTATGGAGGATACTAAACACCAGAAGTTGGCAGCATTGTGTTTAGTTCCTCCCCACTTGGGTCTGTCACTTAGTTTTCAGGAGAAGCCTGGTGCGTTCCTTTTACCCTCTACTGCCCATCAGATTTTCTCATCTCAGGTGCTCCCAGCTCTCAAGTCCTCCCTCTTTCATTGACTTTATCTTCTCATCTCTCAATTTCTGATTTGGTGTATTTGGCCACTCCTTTTGATTCTTCCCTTTCTTCTCTCTTATTCCCTGGCCACTCCTCCTTTTCCAGGGGCTGACTCACCCCAGCAGGCTCTCTGTGGTATGGGACCCTGCCCTTCAGGAGTTCAGCCCTGGCTGCTGGAATTTGTACCCTCTCCATCCTGACCTGTGACAAGCTTGGTTTTCAATTATTGCCAATTATTGTTCCAATTCCAAGGTGTTTTTTCATTTCAAAGGCAACATTGCATCTGGAATAACTCTCCCCTTGTACAGTGAGTTAACATTTCATGCATAGTAGTTAAAGCACATCATGTTTCAACAGATTTCTGTTGAAGCCTTGAAACTTAACTTTTCTAGGTGATCCATCGATCACCAACTGTGATAGGTAATGCAAAATGCATAGTTAATCATCTTCTAAAATAAATGCATCTTGATCATTTCAGAGCAAAGTTTCTTTCAGGCATAAAGCCAGTCCATTCCTATCACACTCAGTAGCAGATTTTCTTGGACAACAACTCTATCTTTTGCTGCCTGGAGCTTATACAGGCACTCCCTTTCCACATGGAATGTTTCCTTGAAATGCAGGTGTGTCAGATGTGTAAAAGACTGATACACTGGAAACAGCAGATGAGAAGGATTTTTATCAAGTTACATAATGAGAACATGCAAAAAAAAAAAAAAAAAAAAGTCATCGAACCTCTGTGAGCAAACAAAGCACTCCTACTGATTTTTCCTGTTTAGAATTTTAAAAAATACATTTAGGATTTGAGTGAGTTGAGGAATAATGACAGTCACTCTCCCCAGTTCCTCGTTCCTGTGCCCCAGCCTAAAAAGCTTGCTTAAATAGGTCATTTGAGAGGTTTGCTCATGTGGCTTTCTCTAGAGATGGAGAGAGCAGTGCCAAGAGCACAGGGTTAGGTTTCTCCCCTCTTAAGACGTAGCTGTTGAACTGTGGTGCTCTGAGCGTGGTTCATTTTGTCATTTTTGAAATGAAATTACAATGAACTGTGTGGGAATCACGTTTTGCAAACAAGAGGTAAATGATTTTCCCTGTTCTATTTTTTCCTCAGATTCGTTACATTTCACAGACTCAAGGTTTGCCAGGGGAGCAGCTGTTAAGCATGGGAACGAAAACTTCAAGATTTTTCTGTAGAGAAACGGATGCACCATATTCTAGTTGGAGATTAAAGGTAAACAGTACAATGTAGTAGAAAACAGCACAGTATTTTGTGAGCAGAAAAACCAGAGAAACCAGGGTTCACTACAAGGCCATTATCTCCCTGGTGCATCTCCTGTGGTTTTTGCCAGCTCCTGGCTCTTTATCCCTTCCATTTTTCCTGTTCCCCAAGGTGCAGCTGCCAGGCTGTGCTGTGCCCAGTGCGTGGCTGCCAGGTGGGGAATTCAAATTAAGCCTTGTATCTTCAGAGGTACTAAATGAGTGGGTTTGTTTTGTTTTGTTCTCTTTCTTGCTCTGTTGCTGCTTTTCACTTCATGTAAGGAATTTGTCTCTGAGGCCCGCACTGCTCTGTCAACATTTGTCCAGAACTGGCTTCGGGATCAGAAGTTCCTAGGAGAAAAAGGAGATTAAGAAATAACATGGCTGTGTACAGCTCATTTCTTTTAGATCTCCTGCTAAAACAGCCTTTGTTGGCTGAAAGCTGCCATAGAGTGAGTGCAGACAAAGTTAAAACAAAATGTACTTTTGTGTTCTGCGCACCTTGCTTCTCTCTAAGCACCATTATTGTACTCTGGCCATAAGCTGAGTTTTCGCTTCTTACGCAAATAATTGACTTTTTTTAAAATGGCCTTGCTTCGTGGCCCAGCTTCCCTGGGTTGACAGGGGGCTCAGAAGCAGTCGGGGTTGACAGGAGATCTCTGCAGAAACAAACAGCTGCCCAGCTCCCAGCACCAGTTGCGTAAGTCCCCCCAGCAAGTCGGTAAATCCCCGGCAGCGCTGGGCCGGGGCTGCACTGGGGTTATGTAAGATTTCTCCAATTACACCGGCCTGCTTAATCCCACACTCTGCTTTCTCAAGCACTTAGTCTTTAGGTGACACTTTACATCTGGCTTTTCCATGTCAGAGTGAATTCTTGGTGCACAGCCCTCCCCAGTTCCAGGAGCTCTTCGTTACCTTGCAGAAGTTCATTAGGAGTTTTGATAAGGGATCGTTGCTTATTTCTTGCAGTTTTTGTCAAAGTTCATTTTGGAAACTTTCCTGTAGTCTGTATGTTAAAAGCTTTTTCCCTGAAGTCCAACCTTGCCTCTTGCAGTAGCAGCCTACTGGTGCTGTCTGTGTTGAAGAAGGAAAATTGTAACAGAAGGTACTATGCCAACTCATAAACCATTCATTCTCGAGGATGTTTTTGTTTCATGCCTAAGTATTTAAAATATTTACACCAGTTGTGTATGTGGAGGAATAAGAGTATAAAAATAAAAAAAAATAAAAGAGAAAACAAAGAAGTTGAATGGATCCTGCCTGGTATTTGGTTTATTTCTTTTACAGCGATGTGATGTTGCTGCTGCTTGGGGTTTAAGGTCTGAGTTTGAGAAAATTGGTAAAATACAATAATAGAAAAGCTGTGATATACAAAAGGATAAGAGTGTCATTGAACTGCTCTCTGCTAGGCTTTCAGGACTGTGTGATTCATAAACTATCTGTTGTAATCCAGTACTGTGATTTGTCAGATGGAAAATATTGTAGTTATTGTCTTGATTTACAGAATGAAAGTAGCCAGTAAACCAGCATACAAATAAATAACTGATATACTAATTATTTGGGAAAAAAGTGGGTTTTAGGTCAAGAAATACATCAAGTTACTTTGTAGTTATAACTTGTAGTTATCTGTTTATTGACAGATTCTTAAATCAGCTTTCCTTTTTTTTTTTTTTTTTTTGAGACATTGGAAGAACACGAGGCAGAAACAGGTATGAAGTCTAAAGAGGCCAGAAAGTATATTTTCAACAGTTTGGATGATATAGTGCACGTGAGTATTAAAGCCTCTGTCCTCAACAAAAGGAATGTGTGGGAATGACGTGTGATCTTAAAACATTTTACTTGTTTTGAAAGAAATGCCTTTTAGAATATTATTTGTTGTGTCTCGGTCATATTCATTGTTCTCTGCTGCTCTGAGGAAAATACCTGGCTGTGTCAGCCCTTTGAGCTTTTACTAAAGATCTTCCTTTTCCATTGCTTGTGTTGAACAGTGAAACTTGTCCTTGTGGTGAGGGAACCCTTGAATGTTGTGTAAAATGTATATTTTCTCTTCTACCTTATCTGCCACTGTGGCAAAGAATAAACAAAGAATGCATATGGAACCTGCTCTGTTGATTGTATGGTTTCCAGTACAATCTTGTTACCTTGACACTACAATTCTAAGTGGATTTAAGTTTTTTAAATTTTGTTTTTAAATACATAACTGTTTCCTCACTTTTCTTTAGCTTTATACCTCTCTGGTCAATAAGAAAAGGCAATTTTTGTTGTCTTTCACATCCTGAAGAAAGAATCAAATATTGTTGCAAGGTTGTCATTAACACATGTTTGAAATTGGTTTTTGTAGTTCAAATTAACCATATAAAGATTTATATTCCAAATCTTACTTCCCTAATTGCAACTCCCAGAATGGAATAAAGCCTTTTTAACTGAGGAGGTTGCAAGGAGGGAATAGTGTGCATGCCTAAAAAAAAAGCCACCAATTCTAAGCCAGCTGTTTTGGGATAAGACAAATCCACCATACCCCATGTGATAAAAATGCTGAATATTAGTTTTTTATAGAAGAAAAAACACCAGGAAGAGTTAACCAATATGCATGTTTTCTGTCTGACTGTTTGTTCAATGCCAGGTGAACATGGTGATGGATTTGGAAGGAAGTGACCTGTTGGCAGAGAAGGCAGATAGGAGGGAGTTTGTCAGTCTGTTGAAGAAAATGTTGCTTATCGATGCTGATTTAAGAATCACTCCAGCTGAGACCCTGAACCATTCTTTTGTTACCATGAAGCACCTCCTCGATTTTCCTCATAGCAACCAGTACGTAACAGAGAAATCTCTGTTGTTGCAATTCATTTGTATAGAAGTGTTGTTTCTTCTGCTATTAGAGAGAAAAAAAAAATAAAATCTTTCATCATTTTTGCAGTGTCTTAGAAAATTCTTTCAAGTGCTTGCAGTATTAGATACATCTACTGGGTCAAGGCAACTGCTTGAATAACTGTTTTTCTCTGAAAGTAACAGAGCAATAGATTTCTGAGTTGTTTCTATGCATGATTGTTAAAATTCTAACAACTGCAATTGCAGTTGAAACAAATTCAAGTGCAGAAACTTGGATGTGATTTTTGGAAGTATGAGGAGCTCTAGTTCCTGTCAGTCACTGAGGGCTAGGGTAGGCATTTCCTCTTGAGGTTAACGTCTCAGGTACCTCCTTTCATGTATTGATTAATGTGGAATATGTTGAAAGTTTTCTTGGAGTTCTGGAGTTGTGTGTTTCACCGTGGATTTCCTAAAATTGCAAGCATTTCACTGAAAGAGAAAGGTCTTTCCATCTATTTCACTTCCTATCTTCCCTGTTTATACATAGCTGTTAGAACATGGTGTTAGATGGAAGGAGAAGGAAACAGCAGTATTTTTCTTGAATTTAAAATATGCATCACAGGGGCTTGATGTGACCATAGTAACAGCAGTGTTTCTGTTTTTCTACCCGTGTGGATGATCCCATTCTGTGAAACTGGGAAATGTGGGGTTTGAACTAATTCTTTTTCCCCTTATTTTGGGGAATTGTTTTTCACCTTTAATGACATGAAATGGTGATTAAAACAATTTATTTTCTGGTTCTGATAGGGTGAAGTCCTGCTTTCATATCATGGATATTTGCAAATGCCGATCAAACCTGTATGACTTAAGTAATTGCAATAAAACATCACTTATGAGATCAGTTGCCTCAGGCAGTGCAGCCAACCTGACTGCAAGCTTTACCAAAATTGGTCCAGTAAGAAGTCAGGTAAAAACAATGGTTCGTGTCTTCCTTGTTTTGTTTTGTTTTAACTGTAAGTTCAGTTAATTGTTTTTTGTAATTTTTTCAATTATTGAATTAATTAGTTCTGTTAAGTGGCAAAGTCTTCTGTCTTTTACTCTCATTTTTCCCTAATGTTTTCTTAAACAAATCATTTAGAATATGTTTCAAATGAAGTTACAAGCTGGGATTGCTAGTGCTGTATTGTGGTGCCCTCCAGTGGCCCATTGTGGTGGCTTCTTGTGAAATGGCTTTGAAATGTTGATTTTTACAAGTTGTTTTAGTTATTTACTAAAGTGGTGGGACAAGGGTGTGAGAGATGTAGATTCACAGTTATAACAATGTTGCCTGTGTTGAATCTATTCCCTTAGGCATTAACTGCATCTGCCCACTCAGTTCTGCACCAAGGGATTCCACTGCAGGCAGGAACTGCTCAATTTGGTTGCAGTGATGTTTTCCAGCAAGCATTGATTATATGTCCTCCAGCTATTCAAGGTATATTTATCTGTAATTGTCACAGTTCCTAAAATATGAGTGTTACTGCCTGTCTGTTAGCAATATTTGAGTTTTCTGTTATATCCACTTAGGTTTATATTTAAACCACCTTAATTATGTCATTAAAAATCAGTGTGTGAGTCAGATGTAGATGCTTTGCACCTTTCTGCAAGAAAGAGCAAATCAGCACCTGCAGAAAATGATTTAAGCAATCTGGAGCCTGTCTTCATGTACTATACACACAGACACATACATTTATATCTTGGATAAAACAGGAGATAGAAGTGAAAGGAGAAGCAATAAGGAGGGTGTTCTGAAATAAAATTTGAGAGGGAACAGGAAAGATGAAGGTGCCTTTTCCTAGTAACAGTCATTTATGGAAATGGGAAGGTAGTTTATATTGTTTGCTTATTAACTTAGCTTGATTATAGTCTTCGTTCCAAAGATGTAATTTATTTGTCTTGGTGATGTTCAGCTTCTTGCTGAGATCACGTCTTGAAGTTACGGAATTTATAGGGAGTAATCTTTTTTAAGAATTAAAAACCCCTTAGTTTTTAATTAGTTTTCCCTCTGCATTTTAAAGTTTTAGAAATCACACTAGATGCACTCTGAAATGAAACACACCAAGAATATTAAACCTAAACTTAAACCCCAGGCAGTCTTAATCTGTGTAGATATAGACAGATAGAGCAGAATTTATCCATAATGTTATTTGTGGCAGCTGCATCTACCTTGGGTTCCAGTAACTCAAGAAGGGTCTATGCATTCACCAGGCAGTTGTCATGTAAAGCTGCTTCACACAGATTTCCTTCTGAGCAGTAAATTATTTAAATTGTATATGTTCTTTACACAATGGCATACTTCATAACAAAACCCCCTATTGTTTTCATTATTCCCAGATGAATAAAGTGATTTGTAGAAAAGGAAACAGTACAAGGCAGACACTTTATCTGTGATTGTATACTGTATTCTTAATATGATGATAGCTTTCCAAATTTAAATTCTGCTACAGCTGAAGTGAAGGGGATATATTGTTTTCATCACATAGGTGACGAGTTGCTGGCACAGATGAAAAGGGGATATTAATGGTATCTGGCACTGCTTCAAAGTTTCCCAGCTTGGCTGCTCTGTGGAATATCTGAAGTGCTAAAACTCTCTGCTTCTGTCAGAGCTAAGATGTTGCTCTTCTAGATGGCTGTGGGGAGAAAAATCAGTCAAGTGCATTTCAAAATGAAAAGCTTTGAAGTGCATGGTTATAACTTAGTATTGTGTTATGACATGAGAGAATTACATCAGAAGAAAACTTGCTTTCATCCTGTACTGTAAAGATTAATAAAAACCCAACCAAAACACTTAAAAACTTTAGTGTAATAATTCTTTAGTAGTTACCTGTGAACACCCATTGCTTAATCCTTGAGTGAAGTGCAGTTAGAAGATGAGATCAGGCATATCATTTCCTAGCCACTATTTTCTTCGAGCGTGGCTGTTCTGTTGCGATGTCTGTTAAGAAAAGTCTCTCCTTCATTACAGTTTGACATTATTATGTAAGAGAAATGTTATTGTAAACATTGCTGTATGTGTGTTAAGTTTCCTGTGACAATAATGAAATCTGTACAAGGCATGAGATGCATCTTGTGAGCAGTGCTGTAATTTGCATTGTTTTGATGAAGAGAGGAATAGGATTAGGGATTCTACTGCAAATATTTGATGAGGCACACGGAAGATTTTACATTGTTTCCCACCAAAGCTATGGTAGCAAAGAGAGACATTGTACATATGGCATTGCCAGCTACAAAAGCTGAGAGGAATGTGTTTCAGCCTGCTGGAAATACAGAGCATGAGGTGTGCCAGAGTCCATTCTGAGAAGCTTTGTAATTCAGTTCTGCTTATTTTTGCTTGCTTCCTTTCAAATTCTTTTAATGTAGTTTGTGATAAAGAGTAAATGCTTAGCTCTGCAGAACTTTCTGCCAAAGTCAGTCCTCTTTCTAGTAGTCTGTTTCCAACTAGCAGCTATTGGCAGTTCTTTCTGGAAACTACAGCTCAAATATTTGTGCAGATAAGTTATGGCACAAAAATCTTTTAGGTGTTAATTTGTTTGGCCTGAAAGTCTAAATTATGGAATTAGATCATAAACACATTTTAAAAAATGGTGAAATGTTTTTAAATTGTCCTCTATGTTTGCTCAGAAAATATATGCAAGACTGCTGTTTGCCTAGAGCTTGGGTATGTGTTTTTTTCCCTGACAGGAATTCCTACAAGCCACAGCAAACCCACCAGTTTCTCCCTGAGGGTGGATAATGCAGTTCCACTGGTGACTCAAGCCCACGCAATTCAACCACTACAGATTCGAGCAGGAATCCTTTCTCAGGTTGGCCTACTGTAAAGCAGAACTCTTACTTATTTAATTCATAGATTTTTTAAATGCAGAGTTCTGCTGCAGTCGCTCTCCTGCCTGTGCTGAGCTCCAGGCAGCCAGTGTAACTTCAGCGGATCGCTTGTGCCATAAACGCCTCCCGTGTTTCCCTGCAGGCGTGGTCGAACCAGACGCAGCAGATCCTGGTTCCTGCGTGGCAGCAGGTGGCACCAGTGGCAGCTCCAGCCACATCTCTGGCCTCTGATCCTGTGGCTGGCCCACAGAGGCTTGGAGACTGGGGGTGAGTCCGCCTGCTTTTGTGCCACATCTTCGTCAAGGTTTTGGCGCGTCTTCGTTGAAGACTGTAGAGGCTGGGTAGTTGTGAGACCAAAGTCCTTTATTGCATTGTTAAAATCAGTCTCAGGAAGGCATAGAGGTGTTACAGCTCGTGCCAGTATGCAGAAAGCCTTCCAGCATAAAGGCCCCATGTCCCAAGCAGAAGCAGCGGCATCTTATCAGTAGCAACTGCAGCAGCAGCAGCAACGGCATCCGTGATCTCTGTTTCATGTGCCTCTCAGCATCCTCAAAGCAGTGCATTTTATTCTACTTTTGGCCAGTCAGGTAGAAACACGAGTCCATTATTGCCTTGTTGGACCAGTCTTAAGCTAAGATTGATGTGCGGCAGTATTTGTAATTTCTTGCCCAAATTCTACACACATAACTCCCTCTGTTCCATCTAAGAATGTTTAGCAAGGCTACATTGTTTTTGTTATGTCCAGAGCTTAACTAACTTTGCAAAAGACAATGCTGCTGAACTTTAAACTAGCTTTTAGATCATTTTTTTACTAATTTAGTCTCTTGTTTGCTTAAGGCATTTTAAAAATTCCCTACTTATTTAAAACTAAACTTTCATTTCTACCTCATGTCTGTGTGAATTTTAAGGTTCTAATTCAGCCCTTACATCTTTGAGCACCTCTGGGCCTGTGTGGATTTTGCAAAGGGATTTTGCATCCCGACACCACACCTTCACTGGCTGTGATTTCACAAGGACTGGGGGTGCTGGTGCAAACAACTTGCAATATAAACCTGCCTTTCCTTTTCCTCAGGAAGATGATTACCCAGGGCACCCACTACAGCTCAATGGTACCACAGCCTCTTCTAACACATCAGATAACCTTGTCTGCCCCTCAGCCAATTAGTGTGGGCATTGCACACGTCGTCTGGCCTCAGCCTGCAGCTACCAAGAGGAACAAACTGTGCCAGAACAGGTCGGTAGAACATTTCTGAGACAGAACATTCTAAGGCAGTGTTCCTGTCATTGCTGTTTTGTGGGTAAGGGAACAACTTGTAGAAGTGACATCTTTGTTGGATACAATTCCTCTTCGCGCTTTGGAAAAACGTGTCCTTTCTTGTTAAGTTTTCAATGTTATTTTGGTAGTAGACTAGATAGAACAATACTTGCAATACTAATTAGTTTTAATTCTTTTTGATTAGTATGTGCCTATCATGGTGGAATGTTGCCTTTACAGGCTTTGGGAAGGTATAAGAATACACTGAGGTAGCTCTAATGAGATATTCCTAAGTTAACATGAGGGAGGATGTATCAGGTTTAGACAACTGAAAATAGAGAGAGGCTGTATAACAGGGTTGCTGTGTGCCTCGCAGTCATCTTTCACTGACAGTGAAAAATACTTCAGCTGCTTGCTGAAGAAATATGTCCCAGTGCCATGCAAAATGGTGGCAAAGGTGTGGGATGCTCCAAAACGGGGAAAGTGTGGGTTATGTGGGCAGTATCAGCAGTCCTGTATTAAGTAAGGGGTTCATCTGGAGGCTATCAGCTTTTGTTTTCAAGGAGATTCTTTGCAGGAAATCTGGCTGGATGTCGTTTGCTTATTTTTCACCCAAATGGGATTTTCATTTGTTTTTACCTTTATTAGAAAGTGGGATTTTCAGTGTACTGTATTTGATGTTGATGTCTTTGATGTTACTTGGTCTCTTTCTTGTTAACGTCTGAAACCATCCATGCCAAGTATTTTTGCCTGTGTTTACCGTTCTGTGTTTCTCTAAATTGATGCCTTAGCCCTACATTGCCTGCTTTGGTTTTGTTGAAAACAGCACAGTTTCCAGCTCTCTTGGGCAGGGATTCACTAAACGCCAAACCACGCGTTTCCTTCACAGGAGCAACATGCTACAAAACACCAACATCCACAATTCAGCCTTCATCTCTCCAAAGATCCTCAACCTGAAGGCCGTGAAGAGAATAAGTTGTCTGGAAGCGCAGGACAGCATGAACTCGGAGGGGCAGGAGGGCGGCTGCTGCGGGGCCTCGGTCAGGCTGGCCCCTGACCGCTGTGTCCCCAGTGTCCCCAGTGTCCCCAGTGTCCCCAGCAGCCCGCGGCAGGCGCTGTTCCTGGCCGGCTCCCCCAGCCCCGTCAGCGTCATCACCATCAGCAGCGACACCGACGAGGACGACGCGGCGCGGGCGCACTCGCTGCGGGAGTGAGCACTGCCTCGGGTTTTGTTAAGCGTGGCTTAAACACAGGCCTCTGAGCAAGGACGAGCACCGTGCTCCTAATCAGATTGCAGCAGGGAGTTAACCCTGCCGCGCTGAAAGGGAGCACGCTGTCAGAAACCTGCCTCATTAATCCGCGTGTGTTACGCCTTTTCAAACCACAGGTTTTGTAGGCTTTTTGCGTAATTTTTTTTTTGCGGATGCGCAGCAAGAATATTGTTCTTGTTTGTTGAAGAACAATATTGCTGGGTATATTCAATGTTACCATTCTAGCAGCAGCATCCAGTAGATACTATTACATACCTGTGGGCAGACAGTACTTCTGTCTTAACAGTGTGAGAAGGTGAACCCTTTGGGTGCAAAAACAGCTGCTGGGTATTGTTCCCCAGTGGGGTTTTCTTTCACAGAGCCATCACACAAGCATGCAAGGCTTAGAAGTTTAATGTTTGTTTGACTTGATCCTTACTTGTAATAATTCTGAACTGGAGGAACTTGTATTTTAAATCTAAGTTTTGTCGAAGGTTTCAGGGCTCTGAACTGCTGTAGTAAAACATTTTAATCTACGTGTTTTAGTATTGAGTCAGTAAAAAAATTACCCATTTAGTAGGTTTCAAAAAATGCTTGTTTAGTCTAGAATTTTAAAACACTGGAAAGGTTTAAAACCTGGTTTGGATGTAAAAGAAGCAAGGCATTGGATGTTAGTTCACATTTAAGGGGCCTTTTCTAATAGTGGACGGTTTTTTATCCCAGAATTGCACCCCGGTGAACGGTGAATGGTGTGTTTGCTGACTGTGTTTCTGTGTGCAGGTGTAAAGGGAGCCTGGAGTGTGAAGCCTGCCAGAACACCCTGAACATTGACCGTGTGTGCTCCCTCAGCAGCCCCGACAGCACGCTCAGCACCAGCTCCTCGGAGCAGTCCAGCCCCTCGCCTTGCAAGAGGTCCAACAGGTGAAACACTCAGGCTCCTTTCACTGAAAAGAAAGATCTTAGTATACAGCGGGACCAGTTTATCCTAAAAGATGCACAAGTTTTTTTATGTTGCCAGCTGGTGAGGGTAAACGATCTGTTTAAAAATTAATTTACTGGCCTACAGTTGCACAGCACAGACTGCTCTGTTCTCGTTCCTAGCAGATCTGTCTTGCTGCATTGGAAACTTTGAGAATACTGAATGAATGGTGTTCACACAGAAAATATAAACGTGTTGCATGCAACTTCCTTTGGAATAAAAATCTTCTGGAGTTGAAAGATTAAATAAGCCAAAGTAGAATGTGACAGATTTGGTCCCTATGTATTTTTTATTTTTTGCAGCCTCTGGTTTTCCCATTGTGTATCTTGTAATCTTTAATGACATTGATGCTTTTTTTTTCTTCTACCAAAACTAAGGCTCATTTAGGTGAACACTGTTCATGTGTACAGCTTTTAAATGTTTTTATCTTCACTGCCTTATGTCTGGCTTGAGCCTTCAGCAGTTTCATTGTGCAAAATGAATTCTAATTGCGGTCCTAATGAAAAAGTTTGTTTAAAATAATTACACATTCTATCAGAGCATGTATTAACAAGGAGGTGGAACTCCTGAGTCTGCATCAGGTAGTCATACTGGTTGGTAGTTAACATTTGTCAGTCCTTTGGTATTCTTTAGCATCAAAACATTCAAAAATTCAGATAAGTTTTTATGAAGACCTGCTTGATTTGATGATATTTTCTTTGAATTGTAAGGACCTGACTGTAATTGAATTCCCTTGGTAATTCAACTCCGTGTCAATAGTAGAGGGATTTGTTGGATTCTGCTTTCAGTAGCAATCTACTTATATTAAGTCATATAATTAGCAACTCGAATCAGAAGTTAATAATGTAGAAGTACAATTAATTGCTCAGTAGTTGTCCCATTATCACTATTTGTTACTTGGAAAACTGCTCAAAATTACCTGATTCTCTTGGTTAAATCTTCAGACTTTTGTGCTGATCCTCATAGTACTTTTCACAAAAAGTTAATTTTTCAGAAGTGGTTTTATTTGTAGTATCCTATTTTAAGCAACATGCAGTAAGGACATGTTATGTGAGCTGTAAAATCTCTAAAGGACTTGACCATATGTTTAGGCATTAGTGAGTTCACTGCTGTTTCTTGTATGCTTTATGTTAAGCATGTATTCCATCAATTTTTAATATAAAGAAGTTATCTCTTTTCTCTGAGCCTCACAATTTATGGGTAGGAGGAGTTTGAATATATATGCATGTCTAATTACAATGCATCATTATTGTCCACCTTTGAGTAATTTCACTTCTATAAATTTTACGTGTTGATTTAAGAAAATGTACGTCGATCATGAAAATCTCTTTGCTTCATTGCAATACTTTTACTTTTTGACAGTATATCAGATGATGAACAGGAAAGTGGATGTGATACTGTGGATGGTTCCCCAAGCTCAGACTCCTCAGGACACGACAGCCCCTTTGTGGAAAATGGCTTTGTAGACAATAACAATAAAAACAAAAATAAAGAAGCAAGAGCCTCAGTTAACCCTGAAACCAAATCAACTGTTTGCACAGTAGTGGTACCACCCATGAGAATTGAAAACAGGTTACATCTTGAAGAACAGATGGTGAATACAGGTAAGTTAGTTCAGGTGTTTTTCTCTTTCTATGCCAGTAGATAAAAATAGAAGTTTCAGTATTTATTTTATATATGTATATATATATATATACACGAAAATTTTGACCCACTCGTACAACTGCTAATATGCAGTAACCACTTTTAAACAGTGTTAGGGTTTGACTTTAATTGGCATATTATTATTTCTCCCTGCATGCTTAAGCAAATGAAACCTTGTCTTACTTTTGCTAGAAGAGTGACAGCAAAAGCATAACGTTGTTTATTTCTGTCTTGGAAGTTGCTACATGCCAGCCACTGAGAAAGGGTCGGTCTGTCCTGGGAAGAATAAACCAGTCTTCTGTGGTAGGAAACCGTCAGCAGAAACTGACATCAGCATTCCATCAGCAACATGGAAACTTCAGTCAGGTATGTGCAATTGCATCCAACAAGCTCCAGATGTGGAGTGGGAGAAGTTGAGTTCCAAACTGAATGCTCGCGGTTTCAGTTGCTGTCTGTCTGTGGCAGGTGCAGGTTTTCAGCAGCTTGATTAAAGAAGTGTTCAAATCTTGCAAAACGGATTTCAACTTACTGGGCGAGTCATAAGTATCTTTCATTTTGGGTCATTTTCTTAAAACAGCTGACTCTATTTAAAAAAAAAACCCAGAAAAACCACGCTGGGAAAATTGTCAATGCTTGCACAGTATCAAAGCACAAGACAAAAAAATATGTTAGCGTTTATTTTTCCTACATCTGAATGCTAAAACACTCATAGTGTGCAGTTAAAATCTGCAGCTGTATCTCGGTGTTGTTCTGTCAGTAGTGTGCATGAAAATATTTTAGTTTGAGTATCCAGAGGTGAGATAGAGCTCAGCAAGCCCAACTATTTCTTTGCTGCCCGGTTATGAAGCTGGATGAGACTGTGATTGTAGTTCCATGCAATGTTAGAAGATACCTGAAGCTAATTTAAAAGTTACTTTTGTCATTGCCCAACAACACAGTAAATGTGTTTGCTGTGGCTGAGAACTGAAGTTGACACATGACATCAAGCTTAAGCCCCTTTTAATTAATTATCTTGGAGCTGTAGCTGCACTGAGCTTTTGGTTAGATAGCTGGAGGTACATTAATGTGAGAGACTTACCTGCTTGTGTAAGTCTTGCAGAGAAACTGTGAATATTGTGAGTTAAATGCTAAATGAAAGCATGCTATATGTAGATAAGAGGATTTAGCAATAATGGCTTGAATAGTTTAGATTGAAAGAAACATTTGGGTGGGTGACACAGTCTCCCCTTCTGCATGATTATGCAAAGGGATTGATTTAATTAATTCTAAGCAAACCTTAATATGATCAGCATGGTATTAATTTTTAATCTCTTCAATGTCTGCAGCTCCTCAGCCTCTTGGCAGAAAGTGTAGAATGTTATTTTCATTACAAAAATTTATGCTGATCCTTCCTTCTTTGGTAGATGCCCTATGTAGTTTGAAGTCTACGTCATTTAATGGGAGTAATTGATTTTTAGTCTTTTCTCTTTATAACTGTTGATGATTGCCACGTCTTCCTGTGATCGTAGACTTCTGTTTGCCTAGTTGTCTCAGATATTTTCAATCCGTTTATTATTTTTTCTGCTCTCCTCTAAAATTTCTCTCCTATTTGTCCTCTTTGTGCCTCATTATGGTGCCCAAACTGAATGCAGCACTTCCAATTGATGCCAAGCCAGTGCTGAGTAGAGTGGAATAAAGCACCTTGCTCATGTGATACATGGTATTTCTGTTAAAACAGCCCAGCATGGCATTTTATCCTTTTTTTTTTTCCCTTTGCAAGAGCATTAAAGTAACTCGTGTTCCGTTTTCCATCTCTTATTGTCTGTGCTGCTACCTAAATAGCTACTATATCTTTTCCGTTCTGTCGAAGCATTTAATAATTCCTGTCTCTATACTCCTCCCGAATTTAAGTTGACTAGTTTTAGTGCATTTCTCCTCCATTTTTCCCGCTCTCTTTGCTCGGGGGATCTCTAAACCCTGCCCGTTTCCGTCTATGTGGCCAGGTCCAGCACTTCGGCTCGGGGCCGCAGGAGTGGAACGGGAACTTCGCCCCGCGGAGGCAGCAGCAGCAGCAGCAGCAGCCTTTCCTGGCGGCCACTGTGGCCGGCCCCGCCTTCTCCCTGCCCCAGGGCAGCCCCAGCCACCTGCCGGGGAGCTCCCACCTGGGCGGGCAGCCCGCCATCCTGCCCTACGCCTCGCCGGCGCCGCTCAGCACCGCCGCGCCCGTGGCGCACCTCCTGGCCTCGCCCTGCACCTCCAGACCTCTGCTGCAGCACCCCAGCTACAGCCTGAGCCACGCCAGCGGGATGGTGCACCAGGTGCCCGTGGGCATCAACCCCCGCCTGCTGCCTTCCCCCACCGTGCACCAGACTCAGTACAAGCCCGTCTTCGCGCCCCACTCGTACATCGCCGCGTCGCCCGCCGCCTACGCGGGCTTCCCGCTGAGTCCCACCAAGCTCAGCCAGTACCCCTTCATGTGAGAGCCCCGGCTGCCGAGGGAGCTCGGGGCACACGGGAGCTTGGTTTGAGAAGAAACATGGTATTTATTACGTATTAGCCATGGCACAACAGGAAAATTATTTTTTTGAATCATGTAGACTTGGGTGCAATTTAAACAACTCTGAGCTTTAAAAAAAAAAAAAAAAACAAAAACAAAAAACAAACTCACTTTTAATGTGTTTTGCACATTTGGTATAACTTGTCTTTGGTCATGTTATCTTCTTATATAGTAACTTTAGACAGGTGACTTATGGGAGCAGAAATCTGGTTTTGCTCCTGCTATTTTTTATAAAATTGCCTTCTAACTAGTGCAAGACACGTCTACATTTGGGAAGCCATTCAGTGTACAGAACTAGAGCAACAGATGCACATGTGTCAGCAGTACAGTGTAGAAGTAACTCGTTTGTGTTGCGTATCTTGGTGTTTAAATGTTGAGTCACTTACCTAAAGGTTGAGCTGTTGTTCTTCACATTGCATGTGTCTTTTGCATGGGCAAAGAAAAGGCCTAAACATTGCTCTTAAATGTTGTTGTCCTAATAATCTCAGCTGCATTGTAAAATGTTCCCACACATAGTGCCTTAAATATTTGAGGTTGTTAATGTTATTACTTATATATAAATGTTGAGGACTGCAGCACTTAAAAATTCAGATCTGCTGATTTTTTGATAGCGTAATGCTCATTTTGGGTTTTGTGTGGTATTATTTTAGTATTGGGTGTATTTTCCTGATTGAGAAGGCAGCATGTTTTGCTGTAGCCGAATTTTGCTGTCTTTTCCCCCTGCCCCAGAATGATCTAGCTTCAAGGACAGGACTTTAGTAGTGCTTAAGGAAAGTTGATTCAGTAGCTATTGAGTAGTGACACACAAGACAGTATTCCATACTGGTAAGTGGAACTGCAATACAACCTAAGTAGTTTATTTTAAAAGTGTTTGTCTAATTGGATATAATAAAATGTTTAGAGGTGAGGTAGGCATGACTGACTAGCTAATGAAAGGAGAAGCCAAGTGCTCATTGATCCATGATGTGGTTTCATCTTAGCTTGAGCAAACCGTGCAGTATTTAATAACTAGTAGCAGAATATTTACTGTTGAAGCTTGAAAAAGATGTGAGTTCTTTGTGTGCAATCTTTCATTTATGCATGGGAGAGATTTTAGTCTTTTTACATGAATAGTATTTGTTTTAGCCTGTTGTGGGTGTTTGCTTATTTAATACATTCCGTCAGGGACGTAAATTACATGCTTTTTGCATTATTTTATTTTTTTTTCCTCCTCCTTAGGAAGCGTGTCTTTTCGTTTTTTGTTTTGTTCGAATGAAGTTGCTTTTGCAGCACCAAAGACTTAATCATCCATTTCCTATAAAAGGTAGCTACTTTTTCATAGACCTCAAGTATACTGTAGTGTAGAGATGGGATTTACGGAAGGTATTCAGCTGAGGCTGTGTTTTAGCTTATGGGCAAGTAATAAATTGTATCATTTATCTTGAATGTATCATAGATAAGCTGCTATATAATGATTGCCACTTCAGATAGCTGTGAAATTAGGTGATTAACTAGTTCTTTCTTAGCCTTCTAATTTCTGTACAAGTCTAATTACATGAAATAGAAGCTGGGTTTTGGGTTTGGTTTTTTTGTTTGGGTTGGTTTTTGTTTTTTTGGTTGTTGGGGTTTTTTTGGTTTTTTTTTTTTTGTAGTTTTCATTTTGTTTTCATGTTTGAAGTGTCGTAACTACTATACTGTAAATGATGGAAGATGATTGCATATGTTTTTTTGGGGTGTGTTATTTGCATCAGTATTTTATCTCCATTAACTTTGAGCTCATCACTGCATATAAGTGGATGTATTAATGTAACTTAATTTTTTTATGTTTTCATATTGGCATTGTGTAGACACTTAAGAAGCTGCATCTTGCAGGCTTGACTTAACTTTTTTTAAAACAAAATCTGGAATACAATCCTTGCAATGTTGACTGGAATAAGAGTGCAAAGCATTTGAGTTTAACTCTGTCAATAAGCTAATAACTGGTAATCTTTTTCTTTACTCCACTAACATAAGCAGTGTTTTATTTAATGAATGTCTGAATGAAATAAATGTGCCTACATTTGATTTATTTTTTAAGTAATAACTAAAATACAACAGTATTAGATCATAAAAAAAGAAAATACCAGCAGTACATTTTTAATCACACTGAAAATTAAGAAACCTAACTTTTCCCAAAAGTTTCGATGTTTTTAGTAATCAACTCTATGCATTTTGTACAAGTGTGTGTGTATATAAAGTATACATTAGCAACTAGGAGTATCCTGATTAGTTTGAAATCTTATCAACACGTATGTAAAGCCTAAACATAGGGAGTCAAATTGGATGTCCACCTTTACCACTACCAACTCATGCTGTGTGGTCCAGCAGGCAGTTTTCTGTTCCTTCCCTTTTTTTGGTGCTCACTCCATTGCAGGCAATGGACACACCAAGAACCACCAATGCAAACAGAGCACATCGATTTTTGTATTGTGGTAACAAAAAACAAAAAAAAAAAACCAAACCAAAACAACAACAAAAAAAAAAGGCTTTTTTTTTTTTTTTTTTTTTTTCCTGGGGCCACGGGGATCATCGTGGGTCTGATGTATTTTCTGTACTTCCTTTTTACTGTGCTTAGGGTTTGGAGTTGACGTGCATGTTAAATTGACACTCTGTGTATCACCACGGTATCCTGCTGTATGCAGGAGAAGGTTGCTGTAAATGCGCCCCAAATTAGACCTGCTGCTCTTTCTATGTGTTGTAATCGTAGAAATGTCTGCATTTCAAAGAATGAAATATTTGGGTTCCTGCCACAGCTTAAATTCAACACACCAGGTGACTTTTCCCCTTTCCTCCCACAATATACTCTGAGAGAACGGACTCTTGTCTCTGCAAGTGTCTGGCGCCCGTCTGCAGGAAAAAAAGCTTTCAGGGTGAGGGCCTTTTCTGTGAAAAAAGTCATCCTCTGAGAAGCATTTTTACACGATACTGTTTTAATGATGCCTTTTTTAAATAAAACACTGCATGACTACAGAATTGCATATCTGCATCTTACTTTAATTTGCAAGGTTTTATATGAATTTCTTGTGTTCGGTTTTTAACTTCAGGGTGTTTTATTGGTCAAATATGCTACTGTATTAACTCCTTTATTTGTTTTGTTTTAATTTTTAAATTTTTCTGGTTTTACTGCTAATTAACGTGGTTTGTGTTAAGTAAAAGTTAAATCACACTGCAAGCTGTAGGAAGACTTGTTCTAGAAACACCCAGTAATAGAGACTTGATTAATGAGGTTGAACTGTTACTGTTTAACAATTTGTAGACTTGTGGCTTTTTTTTTTGTTTGTTTGTTTTTTTTCCTTTGGATTTCTCTGCTACACTAGTTCGCCATGTAGCAATTGCACTGTGCAATATTACAATATGAGGACTGGGAAAATTTTTTATGGATGTAATGTCTCTTACAGTTTGCGATAGTATTTCTTTCTAGTTCTCAGTGATTTAAATGTGACCAAGCCTTCTGTACTTTGTCACAAAAAGCGGGTTTTCCAGGTGACTATTTTGGTGAGTGTCAAAATAAGAATTTATGGTGTATTACTGTCAAGATTCACTTTGAATTAAAATATATATTGCAGCAGATGACTTTTGGTGGCTTTTGTTTTTTGCTGGGTTACATGAAGGCAAAGATGATGAAAATTCACTGAGAGGGCTCTAAAATTCTGACATAATCGTTCAGCTGAGTTTCTGAAATTTTAGATCTCATTAGCTTTCAAGGCTTGCTTCAGAGGGTCTTGAGAAGCCATCTTTAGTGCAGCCACACCTTGGAGTCTCTTTGTTCGGGATGTCCCAGTTTTACAACCTTAGAGGAAGGTGATCTGGCCCAGATACCGGCGGGCGCCTCCCTGCTGCTGAGGTTTGTGCCAAGCTGGTGGCAACTGCTGCCCGGCCAGCAGGAAGGTGCTCCTGCTGCCACAGATGGCCCCACATGGTCAGTGGCTCCAGATGGCCACCTGGTATGGACCAGACGTCTGTGGAAGGCACATTTGGCGGTGCTGTTGTCAGCCAAATGTGCTCACTCTGCTGCTTGCTGAAACCTGGTGCTTAGGTGCACACAAGGGCTTGTGGGCAGGATGGTTTCTGTGCCTACCACTGCATCGAAGGGTCAGTCAGAAATTGAATGTAAAAGATTGAAATGACAGTGCCGTATATTTTTGATACCAAAGTATTTCAGAGTTGACAGAAAGCTTTGATTTTCTAAATACAAGGTGCTGCTGATGCGGATCTGTCACAGCGCCCACTCTTCAGTGCAGTTGGTCAGCGTATGCAAAGCTTTTCCGCAGCTCTGTGCCTCGAGTGCTGTGTAAACGCCTCTGTCCACATTCTGCAGATGCCTGTTGCTTTGAAAGCTGCTTCCTTTCCCTTCTTTACAGCTAGCCTCGTGGATTGTTGACTTCAAAATGCATATTGGTATCCAGATCCCACTTTCCCCATAGCAAATAGGGCCAATGGCTTGGTGCGTTTCACACTCTCACTTCTGGCAACATTTAACAAGGAAACATCTAAACAAGGAAAGGCAGCCTGAGCGTTCAAAGTGAATACTCTGACTGTGAAGTCCTTTCTGTTCTTGCTTTTTATTAGTAATGATGTCTGCCTGTTCTTTATGTTCCCCTGTGTTCTTTCCCATCCTCTGGAAGGAGTGGCCGAGGACAGGCAGTTATGGAAGTCATCTTCCTCTTCAGCTGTCTTTAGGATGACAAACACTGGTTTAAAATCTGATATTTTCCCTGTCACTTAAGTGCAAAGGACAGGTTTGTACTGCAGTTAAAATGGCAAATGCATTCAAGGAAAAGCTTCCAGAGCCAGTGGGGCTGTCACATGCCACAGACCTGCAGCAGGACAAAGGGGTTAGGGTGGTGCTGTATTTTCCCAATGAGTTAGCTTGGGTTTTCAGCTGGAGAGATGATCAGTCTCTGGGAGGCAAAAGAGAAGCTTGGCACAACTCGCAGAGCAGTCCTGGTGATGGTGGTGGAGTCACAGTCATCAGTGCAGCTCCTGCACACTGTGAGTCCCGCTCCTGTGGTGGACTGAGGCAGCAGGAGTGGGAGTTTTGGGAGGCTTGTGAGTAGTGCTGCTGCCCACCAGAGAGCTGTAACTTCCCTCCAGGCCCACAGTGTGTCCGCAGGTGGTGTCTGGAGCAGTGCAGAGCTCCGGGGACACCAGGGGAAGGCTGCAGCCCCTCCTGCCTCTCCCCACACTGTGACTGAAGTGGCTGACACCACGTCCTGCTGTGCAGGAAGGCTTATTAAGCCATGGGTAAGGTTTGACGGTGATTAATGTTAATTGTTTCTTCCTGCGTTTCACCTGTAGGAAGGAAGTCGCATTTTCTCTCTCAGGAGGGGTGGGGTTGTGCTCTAAGTGGCTTCAGATAATTCTACCTGCCCTTGTCCTGGGGAACAGGACTTGTATTCGTTAGAATGATTAAAGCTTTATGCTGAAGGGCTGAAATAGCCATTTGAATGGATTCTTCTCCTTGGACCCTGAAATGGCAGGTTAGGAGCATCTACACCCTCTTGGCAGGGACGCCTGGAGGCTGGACTCCGTTGTGGTTGTATTTGGGGAGTGAGATTTTCATGGGAATGAAAATTGCCAACTGTTCTGTTGCAAAGAGAGACCATGGCCAGCCACCAGCTTCCCAGAGGAGTCACTGCCTGGCCACAGTCGCTTCTCATCCGTCGGTGGGATCCTTGTCTGATGGCTTCCCTCATCAAAAGAGGCAAGACTTGGAATGCTTGCAGTAGATCAAGCAAGGCAATTTTGGCTCTGGAAAGAAACCCAACCCAAACAGGATTAGAAAAGTTGAGTTTAGGACGTGGCTAGCTACAGTCGCTTGGTAAAACTCCAGTGATTTTTCACCAGCTTTAAAAGATTAATTCCTCATTCTGGAAAATACACGTTTTAAAAAATCCTTTGAAATAAGAACTCAATCTGCTGCTTGTATTTTATTCATGATACACGTGCAGACACACTGCAATGGAAAACTAAGAGAAAACCATAATGCTAGACTTAACAAAAGTGCTGTCAAAATTAGCTTATTGATGGCTCTGTTACAAAGCCGAGTTATGACAAAACGTAGAAAAATGTGAAAATGATGAAATGGGGTTTGTGCAGGGCTCCCTGAGGGTGCCAGCAGAGGGCCCTGCACTAAACGTGCTGGCCCTGGATTAAGCAGAGTGATGAGCAAGCTCCATTTCACTAGAATAATCATAAACTGCCATCTTTGCTCCGAATAATCGCTCGCACTCATCAAGGGGAAGCTAATTTTGCACGGAATGAACTAGTGATTTGGGGGAGAAGTAAAACGGCGGAAATGGGACAGCATAATTGTGTTAGTGACACCGGGAATGTGCTGGAGCAGTCAGATAAACAGCTAATTATGGGTTGTCGAGGCTTTGGATGCTGCCGGCGGCTGGGTACCAGGGTGTCAAGCTGCGGCTGGCCCGTGCCGAGGCTTGCTCCACCTCAAACCTGACTTCTAAGAATTTCTCAGCACGACAGCTTCCAGCAGAGCAGAATTGCTGGGAGGCTGGGACAGCTTTCCTGCACGTAAGCAACGCTGCAGCCTTTGAGGATCAGCTGTCGCCGTCCTGGAGCGTGTGGTGCCCCAAACCCACCTTTGCGCTGCTCCTCCTGCCACCATCACTGCCCGGTGCCCACAGGCATGGTCCGGAACGATTAGAATTCACGGACGCAGTTCAGCAAAGAGACGACACCAGAATAAAGAATTCACGCTGCCTCTGCTGCAAACGGGACTTGGAGAAAACACTCAATGGACTGTCCCAGTGCTGGGTGTGACCGTGACTGAGGCAGCAGCTGGGGCTCACCCCTCTGCTGTCCCTATCCCATTCCATGCCCTTCGGGTTGATGTCCCGGTGTACCTTAAAGCAAGACAGAGAGGAACCTCTGTCTCGGAGCTTCCCTTTGAGTCTGGATGTGTGAGCCCCGTCCCAGGCAGGGAGGGAGTGAAGGGGCGAGCAGAGAAGACCTCTCCTGTGTTTGCCCAGGGGGTGGCCGAGGACGTAGCTGCCGCTTCGCTCCCCTCCTGCGGTACGCTCGAGCCGCTCTATCTCAGAGCCGCTCCGGCACTCGCAGAAATGCTGCCAGCGGTGATCGGCGCTGTCGGCAGGGCTTGGGCTGCTTTGCCAAGGGGAGGTGCTGGCTGGCGCCTGGGATAACGAGGGACATCTTTGGAGATGTCCCGGCCCGGCGGCTCCCAGGTCGGGACATCATCTGCCGACGAACGGTTCCCGCAGCGGGCAGAGAGGGACTTTTAGCCTCGGCGGGTCGCGGCACCGCTGCACCTTCGTTTACACCCAAAGGCAGCGCCGGGCACAACCGCTTCAAAGCCCGAGGGGGTGGTGACGGATCGCACCCGGCCCGGCGGGCACGGCGGCCGGGCACCGAGCCCGCGGCCGCTCCCGGCGCTGGCTCGGCCCCGGCGGAGCGCGGGGGGCGGCGGAGGGGTCCCCGCGGCCCCGGCAGCGCCGCCCCCGCTCCCGCCTCCCCGCGCTCGGAGGGCGGGGAGCGGGGCCGGCGCTGGCGGCGCCCAGAGAGCCCTTTGTGGGTGAAGCTGCGTTCCGCGGCGCTCCCCGCGCCGGAGCCCGAGGGGCCGCGCCGCCGCCGAGCAGCCCCGGTCCCGCGGCGTGCGGGCAGAGCCGCGGGCGGCATGCGGGGCCCCCGCTCCGCCCCCTCCGCCGCCGCCCGCCCGCCGAGCCGCCGCTCCAGAGCCCGGCCGGCGATGGGCAGCGCCGCCTGCTGAGCGCGGCGGGGCCGTGCCAGGCGCGGGGATGCGGCGGGCGGGCGGCCGGAGCGGGGCGCGCCCCGCGGGGCTCCCGGCGGCGCCCGGCCCCGCGGCCCCGCGCAGCGCCCGGCCCGCGGGCGGCGGAACGGGCTCGGCCGCCGCCGTCCTGCTGCTCGCCGTCACCGCGGCCGTCCTGCCGAGCGCCCGCCCGGAGCCGGGTAAGCAGCAGCTTCGGCGGGCGCGGGAGGAGCGCGGGGCCGGCGCCGCCCTGGCCGCGGCTCCGCGGGGCTTGCCCTGCGCCCGGCGGCATCGCCTGCTGCGGGGACAGCGGGAGGGACACGGCCACAGCGGGCAGCGTGCCCCGTGCCCGGCACCGACGGGAGCGGGGGACGGCCGGGCGCTTCTCTTTGTCTGCCGCATCCTTTTTTTTTTTTTTTTTTTTTTTTTTTTTTACTGCTGGCGGAACAGAGGCTGCTCTGTGGGCAGGGGATGCTCGGGTTTTGTGCCTTTCCTCGAGACGGCCGGCGCTGCCATCACCCGCGGGCTGCCTGCCTGGCTCATTTCCTATGGGACGGGATAGCTGGATTAAAGAAAGGGACGGGCAGAGGCTTTTGTTAAACCAGAGGATCAATTCCAGTGATTCTGTGTGCATGTGTGTGTGTGTGATGGGGAGGAGGGGAAGATAAGGAGGGGTTAGGAGAGGGCAAGCTCTGCTGAGATCTGAGCACTACATCTCAAATGCAGCTGAAAGCTCCGACAATTTCTGGGTTATATTGTGCCCATTTCGCTGGACTTTCGGGTCGGGCAGTGTCCTGTGCTCTCCAGACTTCTCGCAGCAGTGGATATACTCGGTGACCTCAATGCAGAAATGGTTACTGTTGCTGGCAGTTATTGTATGTGCCAGATAGAGATGCCAAATATAATTCTGAGGCTATGCTAAAAGAGGGTAAAATGGATATAGGGCTAGATTATTCCTATGGATTTAAGAAAGGACTAGGGAGGTGAGTTTTGAAGCCGTAACGTGTATGTTCCGTAACTGTATACAATCGATGTCAGTTTTACAGCCATAACACAATAAGGTTTGTCATCTGCGGGTTGTAGGTTGGTGGAACAGTGCCTCTTACTGCATTACTTGTGCTGGGCAGGTAAATACCACAGTCTGATTTACCTCTGTAAGACAAACAGACCCATCATCACAGGAATGGCTTATTTTTTTACCTTTGCCTGTCAAGTCAGTCTGGGTGTCACAGGAACTCTCGCACCACGCCTGAGTTGAGATGTGTTCCTTCACTTGGAGGTAGCCAGGCTCTCAGAGCTCAGTTGCCAAAGCTGAGGTATTTCTGACAATGCAACAAGACACCTCTTCGTGCTCCAGGATGAGATTGAAGAGCAGGATGAAAAGTGTTAATATTCTGTTTCTTCCTTTGTGCTCTGCAGGTATTTATGGCACAGCCATGATCTCATTTGGAAATGAAGAAATCCAATAGAGTTAAAATAAACATATTTGTAGGTATCTCATAGCCTTGGAAAAGAGAAAAAGAGGTGAGAAGCCACAACAGCACCGAGCCAAAGTGCATAATCACAGTGTACACAGCCCACAGAGTGGAAAATACTGTCACTGCTAGGCTTTGCCTGGGAATTTTACATTATTGGGTAGTTATGTGGAGATACTAAACATAATTTGTTTTACTTGATAGCTTTGGGCTTTACAGCTGAAATTGCAAATAAAACTTTACTACTCCTGTGCCATGTTGATCACAAGATATGATTGCTGAGGTGCATAAATTGGATGTCAATTAACCTTAAAAGCTCTACCTTCCAGAGGCATAGAGCACATGCAATGCTGCCTCCCACTGAAGTCAGGAGCAAAACGAGGCAGAGCCAAATTTTCAATCAAGAACGTAGTTTGTGTCTAAAAATGTTCATAAGGAGCAGTCTAGGCCTGGATTTCTTTTAAGCAAGTGTGCTTTTACTCATTTTGGTGATTACTGCAGGAATGTGTATGATCAATAGAGCTGATCTACTGCCACGCAGTCCAAGTGGTGGTACAGGATGCAGTAAACACTGGAAACGGCACTTGTCATGCACCATTTTTACTACAGCTTCCTCCACTGGGCAATATTTGCCTCTCTGGGTAAATTATATCTGTACAGATGCACACACTCGTGGATAAATGCTCCAGTCTTCTTTTGGGTTTGTGTGCAGCACCTGGCATCGCAGTGTACAAAGACAAAGCAGGGAACCAGGAGCATTTAGTACTGGTGAGTGCCCTGGGACACTTTCACCATGGACTACAGAGTGATTAGGTTTCAAGCATCAGATAAGAAGTTTTATTTGTAGTTTTACAAGTATTTTATGCTCCTTTAGCTGGGTAGGTGCCATACTGCCCAGTGACATGCAGAGCTAATAATGAATTTCCACAGTATGTCGCCCCCAGGACCACTGCTGGGGTTCAGGTTGAAAACAAAATTTTACACTGTCCACCATCGTCGGGATTACAGAATGGCCAGTGCAAAAATTAAGTCAAATTGAACATATCTGTCAAGAAAGAAAAAAGTAAAGCACCAGGAATCAAAGGAGGGGATGTGAGAGTTTGGGTTGACTCCTACCGTGCTCCAGCCAGGCAAAACTCGCTTGCGACTCACAGTTGTGAACTGTGGGCAAGCATTTCCTCTGGGAGGAGAGACTCCGTTTTGAGAGGCAGCTGTTGAAAGCTGATCTGGTGTTGGTGGAGCATCTCTCAGCCAGTCAATGCCTCTGTCACTATGGTTTGAGTAAAACAGAGGGAAAGGCACATGGCTCACGGTTGTGCTGCTCATAACATTAATCAGCTAATCAGAGGAACTGCAGTGGGGGGCCAGCAGAAATCAAGTTTTCAGATACAATAAAATATACCTTTTACGTTCTGAACCATCCTTTATATTTGCTTGTGTAGCCTGTTTGAATGATAAACTTGTCAGGGAAAGGTCTATTTCTCCCTGTGCTTCCTGAACACCAGCACGGTGAGATCTCACCTTAATTAACAATGATTTCACAAACAATAAGGACACCTCCAGCGCCGTGGCTGCTCCTCACAGCTGGAGCTCTGATTCAACAACTCGGAGAGTGCTCCGTGCCAGCTGCTAAATTGCCAGTGCCACCTCCCACAGCCCCTGGCTCCTGATGGATGGCAGCTCCTGAGCACTGACTCGGTGCCTCTCAGCTCCTGACGCTCCCCAAAAAGCAGCAGAATTGGTGCACCTAGAAGTGCCCAGGATGGTGTTCTCACTGCCAGGGGAGCTGCTGAGCACACGGGGCAGGAGTCCTTCCCTAGAGCCAGCTCTGCATTATGGAAAGGGGTGAGGATGTAGAAAAAGGCACCCTCCTTCTCCTGTGGTTGCTCTCCACAATTACCAGTCCAGCATTTTGGAAGATCGATAGTGTCAGATGGGTCGTGCAGCTCTTTCAATGTTCTGATCACCCCAACAGAGCAAAATGCCTGCAGACATCTCTGGTACCCCGTGAAAGAACAGAGAAAAGTTCCAGTCCTGCCCCGTTTTAGTCAAATCAAAACAGGGATCTACATCAAGGGCTGAAAGAAGGGGCTACCAGGAGCCCGCCAGAAGGTGCTGCTCTGGCAGGATTTGAGGTTTTGATGGCTATCCTTGGCACAGATCCTCCAGCCACGAGTTACCTTCTCCCACTGCCTTCCTGCATCTGAGCTGATGATAAATCATTGTCTGACAGTAAACAACGTGGTTTTAGTATCCACATAAATAGAGAATGCTCAAAATTCGTACATACTGAAACCGTTTGGGCGAAGCTGTTCTCTGTAGATTAAGACAAGCAAGGAGCTCAGAGCAGGTGGAGGGGTATCCATGATTTTCCTGTAGGGAATGCTGACTGGCTGTTTAAGGCCTATGGTAAAAGAACTTGTAAATCTTACTTTCTGACATGTTCACTCACCCAGCAGTGTATTGCATCCTCCTAGTCTTCACTGGGCTGTGTTTTAAAATCTTTCTCACTTGCTTGAGGTCAGACCAGTGAACAAGAGGAAGGGGACTGTGAGTAATTTTCTGTTTATGGTATTTTCTTAGTCATGTGGGAAAGTGGTTTCTGCTGCAGTAAATACTGATAATGTTTGCAGATGGATTTAGGCTTCAATGTCCAAACATGTCAACATGTCATTAAAAAAGAAATGAGCATTTTGATGGTTAGTTACTGTTCTCACTCCCTGCTGCTGAGTCCAGTGGAGGAACTATTGCAATTCCTGAACTGACCAGCAAGGTGGGATAGCACTGAGGGCCTTTGGACAGGGCATTTCTCAGCTCAAGCAGCACACAGAAAAACTCCCAGTGAGGGTAATTAATTAGATGTTAATAGATGTTAATCTAGAATATGCAATTAATGATACACAATATATTGTTATATACTAATATGTAATACCATATAACGTATAAACAATATGAATAATATATTTTAAAAATTATTACTTTCAAGAGGTATATACAGCACATAGAACAAAATGTAACGCACCTATTTCTACTTGATCTGGAGGTTGAATTAGAAGAAATACCTTTCTGCATTCTGGGAGCAGGAGGAAAGAAGGAAAAATGAAAGAACATTCAAAGATGAAAACAATAAAAACCCAGACCTATAGGACAGTGTCCATTTCCATGTTTTCTCCACCGTGCATTGCTGTAGTTAAGAAACTGCCGACAACACCTCGTCTTCATTTTAACACCTGTTAGCAACCTTTTTAGGGAAATGCTCCAGCTGATTCCTCCTGACTTTGAATGGGAAGAATACGTGGGAGAAATTACAGCAAAATCTGTGTAAGACTGTAAACACGTAGCGTAAGTCTGGGCCTCCGATTTTCAGGTATTATCATCAGGTTTGGTGAGTCAGCAGGGGAGCAGCTGTAGCTCTTCTGAAATTTTTCCCAAATTGCTCTGGTGTGTCTGCCTTTTCCTCGTTGTGGCTGGAAAGCCTCTGTGTGGACTGCAGAGGTTCTGGTTGCTCTCTAGGAAAGCCTTTGTGCAGCAGATACCCACTGGGGTGTGCTCTCCTCAGTGCTCCTGCAGATGGGTGGTGATGAAACCTTCCTGGAGGGAGCTGCTATAAATTGCAATCCATCGGTATCCCAGGTAATAAAAAAGCAGCAGAACTACCCTGCACCACGCCGCTGCTTAGTGATGTGATGATCTCACTGCAGTGTCTGCAGCTGAAAAGATGGGAAAAGTCTTTAAACAAATTGGTGCCCTGCGTTTGAGAGGTATGGATTTTGTAAATTAAACCTGGTGTAATCCCTAGCTAGGCTTAACACTGGATTGAGACATAAATGCATGTCATTCACAAGGCTAAGAGACTGATTTTTAACTGTTCTAAGACAAGAAAAAGGCTAGGCATTTAAATGCATGGAAATTAAAATGTCAAAAAAAACCCCCAGATTCCAAAGGAATGGAAAACAAAGATGTATTAGTTTTCTGTGGTATTTCTTAAACAATTAAATAACTGACACCAGCAGAATATTTTGGCAACCAATGTAAAAATGGTAAGAAAAGAGTTGAAATGTGGAAGTTTATCTGAGGAAGCAGTTTCTTACCAGATAATTGTTCTTTGTTTTGAAAATAACGAAAATGATTTAGCTTATGTGATGTTCTTTGTCACTCAAGTTCTGAAAAACTGATTTAAAAGAAACCATTACAGACTTGACGAGTTCTTCCTTTGTGTAGTTTTCCTTTAATCTGACGAGAAGCTTTGGCAGATGAATGTGTCAGTAGTGAAAAATTTGATTTCTATAGGGGTCATGGCTAATCAGGACAGTTTTCTGTCATTGTCATGATGAGAGGCCTTGAAACTGAAATTTTTAGGGGTGGTTTTCAAAAATTCTTAAAACTGATAGTTTTGGGTTTATTTAGCATATTCTGGTCTGGCCTTCCATGATACTCTAACTTCAGAAGTACTTCTGTGATCCTGTGCTCCTGGCTGAATGTTTTTAAGGGCTGCTTTAGGCTTGTAAAGCATTGTTGTAGCTTGTTCAGTATTCCCTGACAGGTTTGCCTGAATTTCCTGGTTCTCACCAGTTCTGAAAGTCTCAAACCCTGATGTGTGGTTTTTTTTGGTTGGTTGGTTGGTTTTTTGCTGAGTGTAGCTGCTGAATTAGATACACGTAGCAGTAGACTTGGAAAAAAACCCTGTCCACTCTTGGCTGTCAGTCCATAACCAGACAAGAGCTCTCATAGTGGATACTACAGGAATGTTTTCAAAGCTACAGCCTCCTGAATTTATCAGTATCTTTCCCTACGCAAGGTTTGGTATCTAAAATGTGTTCCTGTTTAGAAACAAATGTTTGACTTTATTGGACTGTTAGAGCTTGACCTCTAAATTGTTTACAGGTAGTGATCTCTTGCTAAATAAATAAGTGGGAGTGTTGATTAGACATTTTATGAGGTGTTCTCTGTGGCTCTCCTGCTATTAAAAAAAAGCATTATTTTCTATGTGTAATTTCTTTAGGCCATTGAAACACTTATAAAAAGATTATGAACTACTATCACAAAATTTACATGAAATTATTGAGTTGTTTTCAAAAGGAATTTCACCAGAGTGTCGCCTACCAAGAGCTCTTTGTGTTGTCCTGAGTGAAGTAAAACCTTTATGTTTTACTGAGAGTCCATGTGCAAAAGTGTTGTTTCCCAGCTTTTCCCAGCTGGGGTTACTCCTGCACATGGAGCTTTTCCTCCAGTAATCCCATACCCAAAAGAATAAATAAGTGCAAGCTGGGGAAGGGTACTGGTTGGCCATATGAAGGAGTAGAGAACACGGTGAAACTTCTCCTGGTAAAACATTTCCAGGTATTTCGGTCACAAAGGCCCCACTGGTGTCAAATTTGCCTTCTGAATAACGTGAGCCATAAGTTTTCTCTTTGTTTCAGTGACTGATGCACACGGGGCACAGCTGCTTTTGCGCTGTGATTGAGTCATGCCTTTTGCTTTGAGTTCTCACAGGGTTCCATCAAAGGTGTATTTCCCACGTCTTTCATTGTTCTTGTGACTCCCCTTTGGAGTGTTTTCAGTCTGAGGTCTCTCTGAAGCTGCAGCCTCCAAGCTGCTCTGGTGTTCCTGGTTCGTCAGCAGTGGCCATCAGCAGCAGTGTCGGATGCAATATAAGTTTTTGTTGTACTGCTAGTCTTGCCAAATATAAAAGTTAAATTAAGGTTAATTCTTGTTGTGGTTTGAAAACAAACCAAGTGAGAGGTTCTAAGTCAGAAATAAAATTTAATGAGAAGAAAAGGAAAATAAAATAAAATAAAATAAATACAAAAAGAAAAACCACTGACAGAGTCATAATACAACCTGATCAGGGTGATGGAAGCAGTCCAGACAAGGTGATCTTCCTGAAGTAGTGATCTCATGGAAAGGTCTGGGAGCTCCAGTCCTCTGGGAATCCAGTGGGTGAGGACTGCTTCTACTATCCCAAATCCCATCTTATATCCAGGTGAGAATGCTTGGCTCCTCCCCATCTCACAATGGGATGATGAGTCATCCAGGAGGTCCTTGATGGCCCATTAGAGAGAGAGCTCCCGGAGGGAGTTATCTATGAGTCCTGCACAAGGCATTGATGGGCCATTAACTAAAGATGGTGATAGAATACATCCTAAACTTCAAGCCAGGACACTTCTGTCCATTGATCTGATTATTCATCTGTTTCCAAGACTTACTTTTTTTTTATAGAACAAGTCTACTCTGCAGACTTTGGTGTAATTGAGAGAAGCAAGATGAAGGACCCTGCAGCTCAAGTGCTTCTCTTGTGGAAGCTGCTCAGTAGCCACAACCCTCCATCACAGCTGCCCTCACAGACACTCTTACCCTGTAGAATTGCTCTTCAGTCCTTATTTCCAGATGTGTGTCTGATTGCATGTGTTGGGCTTCATTGTTCCTCACCTCCCCACTTGTCATCTGACAACTTTTATCAGATAGTTTTGACTTCCTCCTAACAAAAATGTTGGCTGCAAGGCTGCAAAGCTGTGCAAAAGATATGAGTCTTTTGAAAGCACTGCTGCTCAATTTAAGCATTTAAAGTCTACTGCATAGGCACCGTATCAATTTTATGCTTTATTAATCAAAATGTGAGATATAAAGTCAAATGCCTCGCTGAAATTTAAGAATACTGGATCAAAAATTCAGTCTGATAGAAATATAAAATGAATTTAAAGTGGCTCATTGTCTGTAAAAATTCAGTCCTGGGCATTAATTATTCCATCCTCTTTTTGTTCCATCATCAGTCAAATCCTTTCTCTGCTAATCCAGTCTATCATTGTCATCAATATCAAAATCTCTATTTGACAGTTCCCATTTACCCTGTTTAAATGTCACAATATTTTAGAACAAAGGTAAACGCTGTTCTTTGTTTGCTTTGTCTCCTAGCACTAGCAATAAGGAGACAATCAACAATTGAGGAAAAAAACCTCAACAAATCTTTGTTTCAAACCAGTCAAGGATGCTTCACTCTCCCTCTGACTGCTGGACTCTTCCTTTTGTGATAGTTTTGGCTTCCTCTGTTTTGCAGGGTGGGCCTTGGTGCCCTAGGTAGGAGAAGGGAATGGCATCTTCTTGATATTAATCTCCTTTTTGTCCTCTAAAAGGCCCCAAGTCAGCCGCTGCAATTAATGAAACCCTTGGAATGCTCCAAGGGAAGCACTTCCAATGCTTATCTGAAATTACACTCCATCTGAAAAAACACTCATCCCTGCTGGATGGGCTGCCTGGGCAGCGTGTGTTCTGTTGGAAAACCAACAGCTCCTTGGAAAAAATCAGTGGTGAATTAAGTGTCATAGATAATGGGAGCAGGACTGAGATAATAGAGTGTGGAATATTCAAGGTTTATCAGATAGTTCAGTATGGCAAATATTTTCAGTTTAATGCAGATAATTAAAATCACCCCAAAGAAATGATCTTACAGGAGGAGCGTGTTCTCAGAATGTGGTGCATTTTCAACAATATTAACTTTTAGGCTACAATAATGTAGCATGTTGTGCAGAGCCTGTGTAGGACAGATTTCTGCAGCTATTATTACAACTGTCCAATCAAAGAAATATCTCTGTATAATTTCTACAATTAACTGCTAATTTGATTCTAAAATTGTCTTTCTAGGCAATTATTGCTGAAATCAATGCCATGTACTTATGCACACAGAGCAAAATTCTTAAAATTGTATCCAGCCTAAATTCACTGAATTGATGTTGAATTGCTTAAAGGACTTGGGTGTTTCTGAGGCTTATTAAGTCTAACCAGGGGTATCTTGACTGTGAGATCTGGGCTGGTCAGAGAAGGGATAGGAGGAATCCTGGGGACATCAGTGAGTGGGGGACTGAGTCTCTGAGCAATGAGCTGCATCTGAAGCTCAGAGAAACTGGCTGTTTCTCCAGTAAGTTTGTGGGGATTCAGCTGGGAGAGGTTTTCAGATTTTTTTTAAGGATTTTTCTTGTTTGTTCTGCAATAACAATGAAGGAAAAAAGTGAAACTGGTATGGAGAGCATCAAGGATAGAAGATGACACTGATGCTCTCCTACAGTGCAGGCTTAAACAAACTGAAGTTGCCATTTTAAGGTGCCCAGCAAGTTGTACTGCTCATCTCTTGAGCCCTTCAGTGACTGGGACAATGTAAATAACTAGAGTAAAGATATATCTGGAAGATTAATAACTGCAGTGTGGTATTTGAGTTATCTGTGCCTTCTTAAAATTGGCTTTCCCCCTTAAATAAATGGCAGGTCTTTTCAGGAGATAAAACTGTTAGCCAGACAACAGAGTGTGAAAGTTACCTGCATTAGTTAAACTGGTGTGGTGCTGAGACATCTCTGCCTCTGCTCTGTGTGAGTGTGACATTTTCAGGAATGCCGTGAACTTTATTCGTGGTTCACACCAGTTCAGAGTGGTGCACAGTTGTTGCTTTGATATTTTTGATTTCTCTCTCCACAACGAAGAAAGGAATACAGTGATATGCTTCTAAGTCTTCTCACTATTTTTTGGGGGAGGGTGGGGGGTTTTTTTTGGTGTTGTTTTTAAATCCAAATACATTTTTGTTGAGAGTAAAGACAAGTAGAGTGATTCATCCTCACTCTTGTTTCCTTTGCTTTTGTAGAAATCTAGTTTGGGAGTAATTAACTTGAAAAGTGTGTAGATCTTACCTCACATCATCTACCAATAAACTACCAGCTAAAGAGTAAGTCAAATTGTGTGTGTGAAAGTTGCTGTGAGCAGCACATCTCCTCTTTTCAGTATCTTTGTGTGTATCTGGGTGTTTCAACACATGTTGATAGCAATAACATGGTTTTGCCTCTTAAACACTCGATGTGTGGCTCTCCAAACAAAGATTTATTATTAGTTACAGAGCACTTTCCTCTTTGTACAGACTTTTTAATATGAGAATAATGCCATTGTTTCTCTTCAATGCTAAACATGTGAAAAGTTAAATGAAAATGATAGCAATTACATAATGAAAAGTTATGTCTTTTATTTGTCTCTTTCTGTATGAAGTAAGACTTAGCCTCATCTGAGTAACACTTAAAATTTTTTTGCTGTATCAGTACTTTTCCCAGTCATAATATTGGGATTTGTTCTTGTAAATAACTGAAAGATTGCTATTTTAGCTGATGCCACAGTCTCCTTAGGAAAATGACTTTTATTACTATTAACACTGCACCTTTGATAATTTTCATGTCTAAAAGGGGAACAGAATCTCCATTTGGATCACAGATAGACTTTTTATTTAATACAAGTGGATTCCTATGACTGAGGTGGCAATATGATTTGGGAAACTTAGAATAAATGGAGTTTTATGCAAGAATTCATTTTTGATTCCTAAAATGTATACTGACAGTGTTGATAGCCTGGCATTTAGATGAGGTTTCTGGGGCATATTTTTGTCAGTGGGGTGCAGTAGGGATTGTTTTTAAATGCTTGCCAACCTGTACATATCCCGTTGTGTGCTAAAAATCGTTCTCAGGAGTATTTTTAGGCTCACTGGGCAAGCTGTCTTTGCTGGAGAAAACATGTATTCAAGTATTCAAGAGGGGACAGCTAGTGAAGTCACTTAAGGAGATGTCTCCTGTGGGTGCCCCGGCACTTGCAAGGAGTTTGTGCTCCTGTTTCGTATTCTCTCAGCTGGGAAACCAGGGGAAATTCTTCATCTCCTCGAGGAAACAGAGGGATCACATTCCACAGTCCACCCTGAGCCTGTATCCACCAGGCAGTGGCTGTGGTGTAGGGAGGGATCTTTTGGTTCATCTGGAGTTTTTCAGCTCTTCTGTGGGGTTTCCCACATGTCGGGAATTGTGCTGTGTTCACCAGGCTTTTAGTTTTGTGGGGCTTCTGGAGAGCAGGTGTTTCCTGTGTTGACTCCAAGCTTGCTGTTCCTCAAGTATAGCGTGGGCATATGTTTGTCTTGGGTTGCAGTACAAGATGTATTCTATTGCCATCTGTTGAAACCACCTGGGGAGGTGTTTTCTGTATCTCTTCCATGACCCATCCCTCATAATTCCAGAGGGGATCCTCTGTTAATGGGCCAGCTGTTAAAACCAGGTGGGGCAGTGTTCCTTATCTCTTCTATGACCCATCCTCCCTCCCGGGGATATCTGCTGTTAATGGGCCGTGCAGGCTCACTGCATGGCTGATACAATGACATCATCCCATTGGGAGATGCTCCACCCAGGGGGAGGAGCCAAGCATTCCTACCTGGATAAAACCTGAGATCCAGAACATCAGGGCAGCCTGTTTGCACTGGATTCCCAGAGGGAGACTGGACCCATCTCACCACCACTGGACCTTCAGAGGAAAACTACATCCTTCTACAGGATCATTCAACAGAACCACATCTGTCACTGCAGGAGGACTTGATTGGACTGACACCAACACCCTGACCAACAAGGTGTCAAGCTGTGTTCTGACTCTGTCAGGGTTTTTCTTTTTTGTGCCTTTATTTTTTGTACTACTACATTTTTAATATTTCTAGTAATGAACTGTTATTCTTATTCCTATATCTTTGCCTGAAAGCCCCTTAATTTCAAAATTATAATAATTCAGAGGGAGGGGGGTTACATTCTCCATTCCAAGGGAAGCTCCGGCTTTTCTCTGGCAGACACCTGTCTTTCCAAACTAAGATGGTGTCAAACACTTCTGGTCCTTCCTGGGGTGTGCAGGTGTCTGAAAGGCTTTAGTTAAACTCTGCCTGGGCCTCGCTGCACGGCTCCTGCTGGCAGAGCTGTACAGAGATGACATTATGCACATTTATTCATACCATCAGCTCTAGAGAATTAATGTACCCTAACGAGCGTCTGCGCTCGCCACGCCGACAGCAGTATTTACATTCAGTGAACTCAGGCTCTCACAATCCACGCTATTGCACATTTTGCTTCCAAAATGTCATGGATTGCAGGAGCATCACCAATGCACAGTCAGTAATAGGCTCACAGATCTCGCTGTATTAAACCCCGTTTCTTTACATATTTCTTGGGAAACAGTGCTCATGAGGTAGTTCCTGTCTCTAAATCCAGAGGAGAGAGAGAGCCCCAATCCGTTTTACTGTGACGTATTTCCTTAGCTGTGGTTGCTTTTGCTGAGTTAATCTCAGCCTAAAACGTAAATTTTCAGCTTCACTTTATGTTACCTTGGATTGACTCAGAGCAGACAATCTGTGTGATCCCAGTGCTATATCCCTGCTCCAAGTTTACAATGTTTGCCATTCCAGTGTGACTGCACTCTTTTGGGAGGATTTGCAGCAAACAGGCAATATAGATCTGAGAGTATTTCTCCTCAGGAGTGAATGTATCACTCCTCAGTGCCACCTGCCAGCCCTGATGCTCTCTGAAGGCAGCAGGCCACCAACCTGTCACCAGTGTGGTGATATCAAACACCTCCATAACACCCCGAGAGGCTGCTCCTTTCCTGGCATCACAGGTCTCCATTTTGTCTTTGTGTTCGTTCTTTGACTCAGGCAGAAACGCGTTGTGCATTTCTAAAGTGATGTTTTTTATCTAATTGTTTTTAATGGTTGTTTCTTTCAGGCCAGCTGATTCATACACTTTCCCGAGCATTTAATTTGGTTTCTACATTAATTCCATATCAAGGAGTAATTAGAATAGACAAAGAAAGAATAAGTAGGACTGAAGTTATGAAACAAAACTGCCATGTGAATTTATTGCCTGTGGTTCTCTGAGACCCAGTCATCTGCTACAACTTCTTTTAATAGCTCCTTCTGACTTTAATGTGATCAAAACAAATGTAGCATTTTGTTCTTGAGTTACATTTGGATTCTGCTGCTTAGTGGTTGGCACAGAACCCACAGAAAGGGTGGGAGCACTGACCCTGAAGCCTGGAATACACAAAGCAGGAGGGATGTAGTGCAGAGCCTGCCTGGAGCCCTGAGGTACACAGTTCTCTTTCCTCAGGCAGCTCCTTGCCTGATGGTGCTGGCAGAAGTCTTTTACAGAAACGATTCTGACTTTGGGATTTTGCAAATGCATTGATTTTTGATGCAATTTGATAGTGCAAGAAACACGAGGTAATGTTTTGAAATATTTTGGTTGCTTTCTTAGGGAAACAAAATTAAGCCATGGATTTTACCTTTCTCTTCCCAGTCCATTTGAAAGATTGACAAAGTACAACCTTTCTCAGTAACCTTTTAATCCTTTGGCCAGTTTCCATCAAGTTTGTCAGAGATAGAGTTGTCTGCTGTCTCAGGTTCTTCCTGCTTTCATAAAATTCCCTGCCTTCAGAGATGGAGAGGAGCTGATAACAAATGCCGGGCTGTTATCTGCCATTTCCTGATGCTCCCAACCAGCGCAGGCATGTGATGGAGCAGCTGTCTCAGGTGGCACACAGGGAGCCTGGGAATGGGGGTAGGGCTCAGAGCTCTGGGGTGCAGTGTGGGGGTGCTGGCATGGGGAGGGACAGGCAGGAAAAGGGGAAGGGCATAGACGAGTGGGTTCCTCTGCTAGGGGTGACTTGGCCATCAATTCTTGTTTTACTGTGGCAGAGGGGCACTGGCCCCTGTCCTGACCCTGGGAAACAAATTAATTTGGCCATGATGCTGGGTGGGGAGGTGTAGGAGAAGGGAATACAGGTGACCTCGCCCCTGATAAGTAACTGCTCTGTTAATTACCCAATTCTGCCTCACCCCTGATGAGTCACAGTCATATCCAATAAAGAGAAGTGTAATAAAAGGAGTGAGTGAGCTCGGGAGAGGATAGGATCATGGAGGAGGAACCTTGAGGAAGAAGGAATGAGAGGGTCATGGAGAATCAGCATCCTGGGGAGAGAGAATCACTGCTGAGAGGTCAGTCTGGAGCTGCAGTCACAGTCTGGCTGGGTCAAAGCCTGCAGTCAGAGGCTGCAAACTGATCCCTGCAGTCAGAGTTCAGCAGGGAATAACCAGCAGTCAGAGGCTGCAAGGGAAACCTCCAGCAGGAGCTTGCTGCAGGCAGAGTCAGGGGATGGCTGGAGTCAGGATGGCTGAGCTGTAAAGAGGAATAAACCAGGGCCCTTTTCATGCTGTGATGAACAAGGGGTCTGTGTCTGGGCTCATTTCTGCCCTCTGAAAAGAGGGCTGCTGTAACAGGGAGGGAGGAGCCACTTCTGGTTATAGGGAAATAGAGGGATGACAAGCATCTCCCAGGAACCAACCACCAAAAGTGCAGCTGGAAAGACTGGAGATTACTGGCACGGTTGTTGTTTCATTCCTCCAACACACAGTACCAAGAAATACAAATTATCTCTTAAAAGGTCTGACCTATTTCTCCAGGCTTTTCTCATTTGAAACAAAACTCTTGTCAGCACTTGGTCTTGTTTACACAAACACATGCACACATGCAATAGTCCTCTTTTATGTAATGAGCGTTATCCTGCTGAGTGCTCCCTTGCAGCTCTGGGCCCTGCATTTATCACTGTGGCAGTTATTTAAACTTTTCAGCAGTTTTCCACAGTGCAGTTGTCAAAAAACACCCCCCCCCCCCCAAACCAAACAATCACCCTTAACTCCCTCTGTACACATTTCAAAGATACAAAATTAGATTTTGTCTCCCAAGCTATCTTGCATTTAAGTTACCAAGTGGCAAACACTCAACAACTTTCTCAAAATAAGCTTTTTCATTTTTTTCCCCTCTGAGAGATTATTCAAAAACTGTTAACTAACTGGTTGCAAGTTTTTGGGTAATCCCATGAAGAGGTGATGCAAATCATTGGTGCTCAGCCATTTCTTTGGAGAGAGAGGAAAAAAAAGAGGACATGCTGCACTGGGGAGTTTTCAGATCAGTGATTTACATTATCACAAAGTGTGATTTAAGCTTTTATGGTAAAACAAGATGAAATTAACATAAACTTTGATGCAAAAATAGCAATATGTTCCACTTGGAGCTTTCAGAAACTGTTTAGAAGTAAACAGCAAGTCGGGGTCTTGGAAGCTTCTCTCTCCCTGCTCATCCTAGTTGCTGCCTCCTGGAATGAAGCTAAAACCTGCTCATCACTCTTTGGTAGCTGGCTCAGGGCTTGTGAAGGTGCTCCCATGGTTACGGGAGTGAAAAGGGAGGCTCCCACTAGGAAGTCATCCCTATTTTGAGTTTGCTGAACTCTGCCTGTGATTCTCTGGATGTGACATCCCAATGCAGCAACCTGGATGGTTCCTCCCCGTGTCCTGACATTTGGTGTTTTAGCTATTGGAGCGCCACTCCTCATTAGTGGCTGTAATATTGCAACTCAGATTTACATCAAGGCTTTCGTGAGCCACAAGCTGAGGTTTTACAATATCCTATTTTTTTTTCCATTTTTGCCCTTTTTCTCAAAGGGAAAAAACCCCAACATTCTACGTACCCTGGGGTTTCTGAAGGCTCAGTATTTTTCAGTGAGTCAGTGGTACCGGAGCTCTGGCTGCTGAGAGGTACAGAGGCGTTTTTAGGTGCCTGCCGTTGCAGATGGGAGCCTGCAAGATCACTGGAGGAATTTAGGCACAGGAATTGCACGGTCTCTTCAAGGTGCTGGTGGCTTCTCAAGTGAGTAGGTGTTAGCTGGCAGCTCCTGCAAAGTCTTACAAGGCACTTACATGCCTCATTTGTAAATCTGCCCCTGAGGCACTTGTGATGAATTGTTCCAAGCTCTGTATTAGTTTCGTGTTTGTTTTGTCATCCGTGCAGGCACTGCCTGCTCTGGTTTGTTTGCAAGGTTACGTATTGCAGGTCGTTCTTTGAGGAGCTTTCACTCAGCTCAAAGTCTCTTTACTTTGTGTTAGTCATAAAGCACCAGCCCTTCGTGTTGCTAACACTTAAAGAATTAAAAATAGCTGGCACACACCAGCGTTAATGTTGCAGTAGTCCAGCAGAGTTGATGCAAGGTTGCTTGGGCTATTCAGTGCTGCCTGTGAGCAAAGACTGCTGCCTACTTCTGCCTCTGACTTACGGTTCTCAGGAGGCACAAATGCACTTTTAAAAGCGAGAGAGTCTTTGCCCTGTGTGTGTGTGTTCACATGGCAAGGGATGCTTTGGTAGCTATACTAGACTGGAATATTAAGTAAATGTATTTGTATGTGAATGTATGGCTTGTATGCAGATGCATGTGCTTTTCTGAATCCCTACTTTCCCCTCAATGTTTCTGTAAGGCCAGCATCTGTTTATGTGAAGGTGATATCTTTAGAGTTGCTGTCTTCATGAATATTTGATCTGATTTAGGGTGCCCAGCTCTGTGATTTATGTTAATGAATTAACAATCACTGCAATTTCAGAATATATGAAAGAAATGGAAACTAGCTCTCTCCCTATATTTATTTCCTCCAATTTGTATTCACTCCTGATTTGCATTTGACTCGAGAGCCACCCACACTGCTTCACACAGGTTGGTGTAGCTGGGGAGGGCTCTGCAGCAGAGCAGTCTCCTCCTCACTCAGTGTGTGGGTGCACGTCTGCCTTCCCCTGCAGTGAGGAGCAGGGCTGCCTGCCCAGCTCGGCCAGGGGATGCCACAAGGGTTTCACCTCTGCCAGACACCAAGCTGGGATAGCACACTGAACAGTCTGCAGGGCTTCCTTCATGTTTTTTGCATGCTTAACCTCACACTCCTTCTTTGCCTTTGCAGACTTTGTCTTCCTTCCAAAAGTCGCCTTTAGCTCCTCTACACACAACTGCACCAGGCACCTGCCCAGTGAGAACTGGGCAGAATGCTGGAAACAATCCCACCAGAGAGCCTTTTCACAGAATTGTCACAAAAACTGGGAAGAATTGAGCAAGCCTTCCAGCCTCTGCTCCCTGCTGCACACATTGCAGACACCCAGAGCTGGTGGAATGAGCTGCAGCACTGCAGGTGCTGCAGCATTTCACACCAAAAGTGCCATGCACGCTCTGCACGTGTGCTTTGACCTGTGCATGGCCACAGGAGGGATGTGCACATTTTCAGGGTGGTTCCCTGTGCCTCCTGCCGCAGAGTGCTCTCCTTGGTGCTCAGCAGTGGAATTAATGTGGCAGGAACATGGGAGTGGTGACATGTTTGCTACAGGAGATGGATGGACACTACTGTTTATCCTGCCTGCCCAGCTCTCTGGATGTCTCCATCACTGCCATCCTTGGCCTTTGCTTCATGAGGGAGAGCATATTAAAATGCTTTAGCCTGAAAAAAGATTAATGGAGTTTTTTGCAATCCTGGATTGCCATTCGTGGAAGTGAACAAGGTGGTGAGTAGAGGCTCACTACTGGCTCTTTTCATTTATTTGTATTTCTTTGCTGCATATCTCTGTAAACCTGGGCTGCTTACCAGTAACTGCTGTACAAACACCAGGCTCAAACCTTTCCCCAGCAGCTCACAATGCTTCTGGGTCCTGTTCAGCCCACTGCTGATGGGCAAAGCCCTTTGTGTTGCTTTGAGCTTAATCTGGAGTGGTTTTCCTCTTCCATTCAATTTCCCAAATTACTCTGTGGGTGTTCTGTCCCTTACAGGCAACACAGTTCCTAGATCTGGCACTCAGGAATGAAATGTGAACATCTTCTGGCACCACAAAACTGGATTTTGCTCCCTTTCCCCAGACTTGCATTCTTTGCTGTTGAAAGCATTTGCAAGTGAGAAAGTGTCAGTCTTTCACTTTTCCTAGCTGAAAGTACAGCAAATTTACTTCAGGGAGGTACATGGGGCATTTTTTAATTAATCTCTCCCGTAAATGTTGACGTTGCATTACATGGTTGGCATAATGGGTGCTAAACTCAGTGGCTCAGGCTTGTTTTCCAATTATCATTTTGCAAACATAAAGGAGAGGGAGTACAGTGAGGTTCTCCAAAATTGCCTTCTGTTATGCCAAGGTGATATTTTTCAATCAAACCTCTTCCATAAACCTTCTTCCATTACCTTCTTTGCTGGCATTTCTAATTCTTGGGAAACGACTGAATTCTACATGGTTATTGCAAAACATGACATGAAGGTAGGCTGCTATTTCTCAGGAAGCATCCTCAAATCTGCTGGATTAGGCCTGGCAGGGTTTTCAAATTGTATGAACACAGTTTAAATCTTGAGAGTGAACAAGGTACACTGAGCAGAGTCTGTCAGTCAGCAGTGAAATGGAGACAGCATTTTACTACTTAGAGCACTGAAAGTAATTCAGTGAAATTAACAGAAAAAACCAATTATATCAAATTGCTATGGCAGATATTTGGACTGAAAGTGCAGTGTAATAAACTCATATTCATATCAAAATGGAAAATCATGTGTAGAGTAGGGGTAATCACTAATTTTCTTGCATTTTTATTGAGCTCATTTCTCAATGAATGCAGTGATTTTGTGGCTGCGTTGATCCTCCTCACCTGCAGAGCTCTCACTGTGTTATTAACGTCCTTTATGAACAGTATTACACTAATGCCTCAAGGTGTACATTGGCAGTGTTCCTATTATTAATGGTTTATTGCATCAGGAAGTCTGGTGTCGATTCACACCTGGTAATTTTTTGTCATAACACAGGATGCCTGTTTTTGTACTCTCTTCTTTGAACCTCTCAGTTCATTTCTCCTCTAAAGAGGCTCAGTGAGTGGAGGGAGAATGTGGAGAATGTGGAGGCACCTGAAGCATCTTCCATGCAACTTCTCTTCAGCTAAGATGTGCTCATTATGGAGAGTTTCTGCATTGCAAGCAGAATTCATTTGCTATGAATTTATTAAAAATGGCTGAATATTGCTGATCAGCATAGGAGAAGCCTCCAAGTGACTGTTTTAGTTGAATTGCTGTTGACAGCGCTCCAGTTTGGTCCTAGCACTCCAATGGTGCCTCAGGATTTACTAACCCTTACCTTTACATATTTAGCAGGATTCCCTGTTACAGCAATTAAACAAGAGAACTATTACTGAGCCATGTATATTGACAATCAAGTGATGAGGTAACTGGATTTCAAGTGGCAAGTGTAACCAGTACAATTTACAATTTACAGCTCGCACTAAACCTCACCAATTACAGCCAAGGTAAGGAGTTTTGAATAGTTGCTTGGATAAATCATCTCTATTTTCTTGCTTGGGCAGTCTTACCAGACAGCATTTCACTTAATGACCTGCCCCTTTATGGTCATATACTTGGAAAGAATCTTACCTTAATGAGCAATGCTCAGACCTGGGGACCATTTGGTGGTGAGGGGAAGCTGTTGTTGCTCTTGGTTTTTATTAGTGTATAACCAGAGTAAATGCACTGACACAGCAGTGATGCTGCAAGGAGGGCACAGAAGGCTGGAAACAGGGAAACTCTGCTTTTGAATATTTACAGAATAGTCTTTAATTTCACAGTCTCTTTGCTTACTTACTTTTTAAGCCCTTGAAAGTTTTTATCTATTTCAGTAAATAATGGATCAAAAAGTAGGAATGAGCAAGGCCTGTTATCAGTGAGAGCACTGTCTCAGCTGTAGGATTTGGAGGATGATTTTCCTGTGGAGAACAAATACAGAAAGGGAAAGGTCTCTTGGGATTAGGCAGCTGCCACGGGCTTGGTTCTTTGGAATGCAAAGAATGAGCACAAGCGGGTTTCTTCACGAAGCTAAGGCAAAATGTTTCAAATCAAAATTGAGTTTACCCTTTTGCTGAGTGTCTACTTTGAGAAATCTAGGGCCTGATTTAGAATATGTGTTGAGATGAGGGAGTTTTGACAATGCTGCCAAATTCTAACAGGTCTTTAGAATGAGTGAATTGTCATCTTTCAGAGGCTTGTAATGAGTAGATTTGGCTGGATAATCATAGGGACAGTAAATGACACATTTCTGTTTTTCATACTCCTGCTCAGAAGAATTTGTATGCCTGTATTTCTCAAAGAAAGAGCTGCAGGAATTTCTGAGGACAGAATAGCACATTCCATCCTGAATTTTCTTTCCTAAAAAATCCCCAACCCCATAATCTATTTTATTGAAAACCCACATCCCTTTATCTCCAGGTCTGATTTTAAGGATCGTCTCTGTATAAAACCTCCTCTTGAATAATCCAGTTTAGAAAACAGAAAGAAGTGAAAATAGGGCATTGTGGCAAGAACTCAGCAGGCTCAGCTACAGGAGTCCCTGGCAGGGATGACTCTGGTGCAGCTCTGCCTGTCACACCCAGAGTGCCACCATCAAAGCTGCACATGAGATCTGGGAACTCAACTCCATCAGCACTGGGGGAATTTCTTACCTTCCCTCCTTTTATGTCTTCAGTGGGTTGTGATTCGTGATGCTTTGTTAAAAGGGTGTTTGTGGCATTCTCTCTCCTTTCAGAGGGAAATGCTCATTCCCCTCTGAACGAGCTGCTAAGACAGGTACCTGGCAGGGTGCAGAGTGGCAGAAGTACTTCCGTCTTGGAATGGTAATAAATATTTACAGCTATTTCTCCAGAGCTCCTTAGTATTGATAAAATGAGCAGGTCTAATTAAGGAATGTTTGTTGAGGCTGTGATGACTCAGTTGCTAGTGCAGTAAACAGAGGAACAGAGACATTTTCCTTCCCAGCTTGGAAGGTGCTCCTCCTGTGGCTTTGTGGAATGAGTGACTGGTGTTGGCACCATTTGGGCTGCTCCTCACCTATGGAACTCCTGTTGCATCAAAAGCTTGCATCAGCCTTTATTATTTTTTTTAATTATTTTTTTGAATGTCCATTAATATACAGCCACAGTTAAGTGGCAATTACTTTTGTGACTATTCTAGCTCATAGTGAACAATTCTCCAGCGGCAGTTTGCTGTGCTCAGATTAGATCCTTTTGGTTCATTATTGAAAGAAAAATGTGAATATCACCTGCAGTGCTTGCAGGGGCAGCACTGATGCTGGTCAAGGCATCTGTCCAACTACAGAACGTGCTGTGCAGTCCCAGCCCCTCTTTGTCTGAATTTTGGAGTGAGTGGTAGCTGAACACAACTCTTGACCTGGATTTCTGGGATAACAAACCCCATGAGAATAGGCCTATAGAATTTTAGATGGGTGTAATTGGTGAGCTTTATAGAAATGAGACTTCCTTTAAAAATCTCTATAGCTCAGCAGAGAGCACTCTATGAGTTCCTACAGGTTCATTCAAGAGTTCCACAGAAACTGGTTGAATTTTGTAATATTTTACTGTAAAAATGTAGTTTATAACCTCTGCTTACTCATTGTGCCATTCTCATTGGCAGAAAAACCTCTTATACCCTGAGGGTGGTCATATATATACAACAATATATATCTCTGTGCTGCAACATTGCAGAGGCCAGGGTGATGATTTACAAGACCTTTGCAGGAAGGAGAAGTTTTATCATGCGAACGGGGGTGGTCTCAGCCATGAACACCCTGCATGGTGCCAGGACCTCAGCCACAGCAGTGTGGCTTCTGCTGCCTTGCTTGGAAGAAAGCAATAACGAAGAAACAGCTTCAAAATGGCTCAGGAAAACAGTAGATAGCAGAAGGCAGAGGTAGGTGAAGTAGTTAGCACTTTGGTAACACAAGCTTTTGTCTAAGATGGTGTCCCCTACAGAAGATCGCATCTGCCAGCAAGGAAGAATTGAACTAGCTGTTCAGAAATGTGGACCAGCTACTCATTTTTCCTTGCCCTGCCAGGAACTTCCCCCCGTGTGACAATGCTGTGCCTTCTCCAGCTGATGCTGTGGCCACCACAGATGCTGCTCTGCAGCAGAACCAAGTCCACCTTTTTGTGAAAACCTGAGATCACCAAATACATTTTTCCCCCAAAGCAAGGGGAGAGGCACTAAAGATTTTCCGGGAAGATATGAGTCAAATACACAAAGCAAGGTTTCCACTACATGGATACACCTGGGGGAAACAGCCTTTGAAGGTGTGACCAGATTGTGCAGAATTTTTTATAAACAGCATTATAAATGACAAATTGAGTTTAGATGTCTCAGTTGTAGCTGTGAGAAATCAGGAGCCTTTGGCACAAAAAACCTGAAGCACTAAATTGTTCCATTAAAGTCTATGGACATCCTAAATTAAGCAGGTCAGCTCATTTCAGACTTAAATTTATAACAACACATCTGAAAGCCTTTGCAGAATTGGAGGTCACCCACAAAACAAAATGACACAGAGTGTGTAAAAATCACAGAATCAGTACAGGAGCTAAGCTTGAAAACCAGGGTACCACGGTATTTTGAATGTGGAGCAGGTTGGAAGTGCCAGAGGGAAACAGAGATCTGAAACTGGGAATATCTGGTTTTATTATTATTATTGGCTCAGCTTTTGTCTGTGATTAGACCAAAGAAAGGCAGGGTTTTATACTACAGCTCCAAACATAATCAGTGTTTGCGTTCAAATTCATCCCTTCAACCCCCCTCCTAATGGTTTAGTTCAACTCACCTTTCATCCTATGCAGTTCCGTGAAGGTAAAATTTGGCCTTGCAGCTTCATTTTCACCATCCACACACATATAGGAATTATTCCACAGGGTTTCCAATTTACACTGGAAGTATCCCTGTGTGATTTGGCTAAGACCATTAGAAAGAAAGGTAGTGAAAAATTGTCTGAAATGAGCTGACCTGCTTAGCTCTGAAACGTTATGTTTATAAGCTCTGACAATGGAACAGTTAAATAAGACACAGTTTATTGTGTCAATCATTAATGAACTCTTTCCTAATGATTTCAGCATGGGTCACTGTGTAGAGTGATCCAGTAGCACACAAAAACTAGCATCAGCAAAACTGAGCTGGGAGGGATGTAGATGTTACTGCTGCCTTGCAGCAAAAGGCTTTGCAGCAAATTGGCTCTGCTCAGCACAGGCAGTTTGTGATGCTGCTCACAGGATTCTGCCCACATCTCCTTCCAGCCCGTTCTGAAAGGGCTCCAAAGGTTCAGTTTAGGGTACAGTGCAGAAATGTGGCAGGTTTTATTGGCAGGTATACACCTGTGTTTAGAGATTTTTTTTTGTTGTCATATTGAGATTTCCTGAAGCCACTATTTCCAGTGGCAGCAGCGAGCTGACTGACTCTGTCCTGAGCTGACAGACTCTGGGTGCTGTCCTCCACACAGCAGTGATCTGCTTAATCAAAATCTAATCTTTACTGGTACAGCACACTTGGCCTGATTGAAGGTCTGCATTTTCATTGTCCTTTTTCTTGGCTTCCATATCTCTTTCTGTCCCGATGTTGTCCTTCGGACGTCAAGTGGTATCAAAAGGGTTTTGCACCCTGCAGGGGCAGTGAAGGAACCTCCCTCTAGTATCTTGCTTCCTGGCTTGACTTTCCTCAAGAGGCAAATGCTTTTTGACAAGATAAAATACGTCAGCTGTAATTCTTAAATCAACTGAAACATTGAATCAGTTGGTATTCAGGAGCAAAATTACACGAATGGGCAGAAGAACTCCAGCAGATGACAGAGAAAACATGAGATAATGTTGAATGCCATCACAGGCAATCCTGCAGCCTAATCAGGATGTCCTTTTCATGCTGCACCAAGAACTTCTCCAGTTAGACTTATTTTGAAAAGGCCTCATAATCCAACCATAATTCATAGGTTTCCTTATCCACCTCATAAAAAGGTGGATAAGGCAACCTAACACCTAAGATTCCCCGGGGTTTTGGTTGGGCACATCTGAAGGGTTGCAATTTCACATTAGAGATAAAATGCAGCTCTTTGCCAGTGAGAGGTGATGGTGTTTTTCCTGGCCAGGACTGATTGCCCTGCAGCCAGGCACAGTGTGGATGTCTTGTCGTAGCCTTGTCATTCTCTATCTCTTGCAAACACATTCCTCTGCTGCCACAGCCCCACTGTGAGTTAGACCTGGCTGTAGGAGTCAATCTGCTGGCTGTGTAAATATCCTTTGGACTCCTAGGCTGAGACCATCACCATAACTCTCCCCTCTCCCATTTTTTTCCCCCTCAATCTGTCAATAGCTACTGTGCTGCTTCAGTTTCAGTTAGAGCTGGCTGAGTCACACCTGTCACTTGTTATTTACTTGTTCCAAACCCGAGTGTTCTCAGATGAACTGGGAGCAGCAGGAGAACTCCACTGGCAGGGCTGTGGGAAGAAGCATCGAAACTTTCAGTACACTCAACAAAATGTTCCCTGAAAAGACTGGTCTGACTTGTTAACTGTTTCATGCAGCCCAAAATTACATTTCCCCCAGGTGATTTGCAGTTATTTCTCAGTATTTGCTGGCTGAAGTGTGAGCGTGGGGACGAGGGGCAATCACTTTATAGTTCTGTAGAAGCTGAGAAATCATTGGCTGTACATGTCTGTGTTGGCCTAGCAGTGGAAAATCCTTTTTCACCACCGTTGCCTTTGGGTTGGTATCTTCTGGGAGAAAATCAGTACAGAACCTCAAATCTCCTTTCCCAGGGTATGGGAAAGTGGTGATTGTTCCTCACTTTGTTTTTGTGAGATGTCCTATAGACACTGTAGTCTGATTCAGTCTCCGTTACTCTGAGAGCTTTGTAGAGGATGTAGCAGTTACTCCTCACTGGCAAAGGAAATCCTAATTTAATAATTCAATAATACTCATAACATGCCTTCCCATTAGTAGATGCATTCACACACTGATGTCAACTATTTTTAGATTTTAGTATAAGTAAAAGAAATTGCAAGGAAATCTGATGCATTTAAATGGGGAATGGAAAAATATGGCACATAAATTACAGTGTTGTTGTGGAAGAGCAAGGAACTCCTAAGGAATTCTGTGCTACAAATGCTTTATGTGAAGCTCTAAAAATCCAAAGCTGGAAATTGAACAGGAAAAATGGATAAAACTTGGACCTGCAAGGTGAAGGGGAACTGTGTTTAGTAATCCCACAAAACCAGACTAAAAGAACAGGGTGTTATAATCTTAGCTTAGGTTATTGCTTCTATTTAAATACCTGTTGTACCACGGAATAGTTTATCTGTTAAGTTTCCTGGCCTTATTTTGTGTTTTATTTTATCCATGCATGCACTTGTTTTCAGTGTGGTCTAGCTGAGTGTGTCCCAGTCGTTGGAGACACTCAGTGCATCCATTCAAAGCACTTTCTGAGTCCTAAGCTTTGTCTAGGCAGGAAAAAACCATTGCTGTGTCCTGTATACTGCTTTTTTTGGGAGGGATTAGCTTTACTAAAAATCCTTTGCCATCAGAAGAACCATCTCCTACACTTGCTGTTCTCATACCTCACGAGCTGACAGGAGCAGTGCATCTTCTGGAGGTTAACTCAGAAGTTATCTGGAAACAACATCTGACTGGGATAGGCAGAGCCTGTTAAATCAGCCCTGTAGACACTCCACAGCATGAAAAAGATACAGATAGTATGTGTGGAGAAAAAGATATAAAATAAATTTGAATGTAATAGAGAGGGAGCCAACAGAACTGCTGTAAGATCTGGGCTTTGAAGAAAACCACAAAGCTGCAGATACATTTCTGTTGGGACAGCGTGACAAATTCTGAATTCTCTGGGCAAAAACCTCAGAGCTTCTCATGCTGCCAGCATATGATGAGAAAGATGCATTATTATTGTTATTATTGTTATATCTGAGAGGGTATTACCTAATGCTGCTTCTGCACTTGTTGCCTGTAATAGTAATATTGATAATGTAGAGAGGTTAGAAGAATGAATCAGTGTTTGGTAGCAGAAAAAGCAATTTATTTATTGCTCCTAACTCCTGAGCCCTCTCCCAGCTTACTTTCATCCTACAAGATGCATTTTCCGTGCTGTGACTAACGGGCTTCTCCATCCTACTGTGGATACATGCCAGTGCACCACAGAATGCAGATTTCTGACTGGGTGGTGATTATGTTCTAGCCTGGGGACAGAAACGGAGCTCTAAGTCCTTTGGGGAAGACTGACAAAATGTAACCAATATCTAATCTTTGCATTACACAGCTGCTGATGGAGCTCTAGTGACACATCTACCAACTCACTTGCTGTTGCCTGTTAGGCAACTTCCCACTCACCAGCTACCCTAGGTGTTAATCTGTGCTCCTGGGAAGCAGTAAAGTCTCTGTTAGCACAACTTTTTTGCCTTTAATGCCTTCTACTGCTGTAGATTTTTTTTTTCCTGCACAGATTAGATAAATACAAATTTGATGTGCTTATTACCATGGTATTGTTTCATCCTGTACGTGCAGTTGGTATTTTTCAGACAATATTTTCTCACAGGGAGGCCTTATGAGTAGAAGGGCAGCCAAAACCAGCTCAGTGGTGCCATAAAACTTCCATTAATCCATAGACTAGAATTCACTGGCTTTGCTTCCTAACTTACCACTTTGAAATAACGCCTTGTAAGTGTTGTGGCAGAATGGTTGAAAGTACAGGTGAATCATGGTTCCTTCTCTGTCTGAACAGGAGAATCCTGCTGCACAACTGATCTTAGAGTTGGTGGAGTCCAGACTCATTTCTTTTCACTGCCATCTGCAAGGCTGGCTTGTGCTGAAAGGGCTGAAAATTCAAATTCAAATTCTCTTCCCCCAGAATGGCTTACTCTATAAAAATATTTCCTTAGCCATGGGAAGAAGACATGAAGATCTGCATCTTCTTGACAGGGATGTTGACTCCATCTCTTGGTAGTAGCAACTCTCATTCAGTAAAAATTACATTACAGCAAGCCCCCTAAATAGCCATTTCAGAGTTGCTTTGAAAATGAAATCTAAAAAGAGTTTGTTTCTTATTCAATATTTATTTGTTTAAGGCCATAAAATAAATCATTGCAATGCTGGTTGGATCTTGCATGCTGCAAAATGAATCCTTTTGTGTCTTCCAATACTAAATTATTACTCTTTCATCCAGAGCATGGAATATTGTTGCCTCAGTCGCAGCATCAAGGGTTCCACTAAAAACTGATTTTTACAATTTCTGTGTGTTGCAGTTTCTATACCCTTTGGTTAAAAACCAGTGAGGTTCATTATAGGAGAACCACTTCAAAGACCAAATTTACATTTTTTGACAATAGAAACGTTCTGAGCACAGACCTAGGCTGTTAATCCCATCAGGACAGACCTCCTATAACCTCCTGCAAATTTTAGATGCTTTGGGCAGATCCTTTTTTGGCTGATGGGAGCTTTGACTGTTTGCAGTGGATTTATAACAGCAGCTCTAAAGCTGTGTGTGGTGAGAGTGAATTTCCTATAAGATATGTTTACTTTTTGCCTTATTCATTCCTGTGAGCTGTTTTCCAGGGAACTGCATGGAAGTGTTTGCTATACTAACTGATCATCTGGGTCACTCTGGTAAACAGAAACCTTCTGGAATAAACAGATCACAATCTCAGTTTTGTGCTGCTCAATTTTTATGCATCCGTGTTTCTACAGTAACTTTGCAAACAAATTATTTTACAGATTTAGGATGTTCTTTTCTTGCTTCTTTCTCATTTGGTGTCTCTCCCTATCACAGCCCTGGCTGGAGAGGTCTCTAACCCAGCAGAGGCCTCTCCTGATAACCCCCCACTCCTCTTCCTTAGGTACAGCTTTGCCATGAGGCTGTATGCCCCTTTATTCAGCCCTGTATTCACTAATTTAATTGAAGTTCTGTAAATATTAAAATAATTCAAATGAGACCACTGCCTCTCACATGGTCACTCTTTAGACCTGCTGCAAGTGAGGCACAAAACCATGAAGAGATTAAGTACTGTCCAGGGGCTTACACAGGGAATTATTGTTCAAAGCTGAGCCGTGGAGTCCAAAATCCAAAAAATTTCAGATGAGCAGGAATCTCTTACAAAATTCCCTTGGGTGCTGAGTATACATAATACACAAAAAGAAAATATCTTTGATCTCTTGATTTAACTCCTCCACGTTTATTAAAGCCTGTTTGTAGTGTGTAAAAAAGATATCAAAGTTTTGATTTATGAGTCTCAGATTGGTAGGAGCTGATGTAACAGGGCAAGGTTTTATATTTGCAGAGGCTGTTGCAGTACTGAAGCCTTCTGTGACTTTGATGCAGGAAAATGAATTGCTAAGGCATTTAAAAAACACTTTTTGAAGTGGAATATAATTGCAGCACGTGCACTTTTTGCTGGTAACATGCAGGTGAATATCTGCTTGCTCTGACTATCAAAATGCAAGCCAAGCTGCTGCCCTGTAAATCTTCATCTCACAGCCTGAGAGGAAAATCTGTGAGTCTCTTCACATTCTGATTGAGCTTGTATTTCTCTAACGAGTATTTTAATAGTTTTATTTCATTTTTTTAATGTCTGTGCATTTTGTGAAGATGTCTACTTCCCTCTGAGAAAGGCTAGGAATTTTTTTAAGACTTTCTCATGTGCTCTGTCACCTGCTTTTTAGAGGTGCTTCCAACTCAGTCCTTTCAGTTAATAGTAAATCTATCATCCAGTGTCAGGGAGCACTCTAGTTCTTTTTAATCTTGCCAGTTTAAGTCTAAATCTTTCTTTTTATTTCTCTGTTGTCCACCCAGTGAGGTTGGTTTTAGGGCTTTACTGTCACAGTGCATGCAGGAAGCGTTGCTTCAGCTTGTGCTGGGAAATGATTTGGATAAAATGTGTGGATGCATAATTTCATCACCAGTTCTTTTCTCACACTTTCCCTGCCTGCACACACCACCCACGTGCTCCCCATCTCCTTCTGGCCTGCCTGTCCCACCTGCTTTCCCCCTGCCCTGGCTCAGGAAAGCTCCCTTTGCCTGGACACAGCCTCCTTCCCCGGGAATAGAACAGGGACCACAACCTCACTGGCCATGCCATTGGTGCTGCTCAAGTACTACAGTCAGGACTGGCTCCAAAGGAATCCCTCTTTGCTCTTTTTAAAGCATTTAAATAAATTCCAAAGAGAAATCACAAATCCTTCTCTTAAAACTAATACTTTCCAAGCAAGGCTATCACAAGTAAGGGCATCATTGAAGTGCTAGATAATTGCAACAGAACACGATGCCCTTGCTACCATGAAGAGTGTGTACTTCTTTCAGTGGTTATGGAACAATATTGAAGCGGACAGGTCTTTTCTTGGCATGCTTTGACCATCAGTGGGTTTACACTGATTTATGACAGATGAAATCTGGCCAGTTTTCCCTAGTGGGAGTGACTAATATGGCAGCTTTGACCCTGCTTTGATCCTACCTCTCCTGCTCCCAGTGTGTGGAGCAGAGGTAGCACTACATTTAATTCAAAGGTTCCAAATATGCTCTTGGCTTGCATTGTGCTTGTTGACCTCATAAACACTTTGGGGTGATACTGAAAGGAAAGAGTTGCTTGGACATGTGGAAGTCTTTTGAAGAGAGGGATACCAGTCATGACTCCTGGTTTAGGGCTGAGAGGTGTGAGAAATGAAGCACACACATCAAGTCAGACTCCTCTAGGAAAGCACTGATTTCTGTGACTGTGGGCAAGCCAGAAATATGGCTATTCAGAGGCACATCAAAACCCACTCTGGAAATTAATAGCGTTTCCTAAAAATATGCCATTTGTCTCACTTTCTTCTGCAAAGAAATCATCTCTTAACCATGAATGTTTCTGCTAAATGAGAGATTTGTTGCATTCAACAGGAACAAAGGAAAATACAAACACTAATGATTTTTAATCACTTGACTTAGCTATTTTTAACCCCTTGCAATCAATAGCTGACTTTTCCCTAATTCAGCAGAAATGTTTACACCTTCCCATGTAGCACCAACTTCACTGGAAATAGCTGTGGAGCCTATTGCTCTCCATATTTACAATTTAAAGGCTTTTTTTTCAAAGAATGCAAATTGTAAGGTCATTTTTAATAAGACTTTGGTGTTTTCACAGACCAAGACCAAGCGTGAAAAATCTTTTCTTTGCTGTCTTTACAGATCTGGATAAGTGTGAGTTGGTATATCCCTTCCCTGTGCCTTTGGCTTGTTAGGGGTTAGGGTTTGCACATGTTCTGCTGATGCATTCGTCCAAAAAATGTATGCAAAACCTCCAATCAGGATGAAAGGATAGAGGGAAAAAGATCATCTTGCAGACTCTTCTTCTGTGTGGTGATCTTTGTGCTTTTTAAAGTTCCCTTGGTCGTGGCACTGCTTCAAGTGGGATGGTGTAGGGTTATAAGCAGGACAATGTTTATAGATGAGATGTTTTATTGGGAACAACTTGCAGAGCTGACAGAATTCCTGTTTTAGATGCACAAGCCTTTCTGCATCTTTTAGATCTGAGAGAAGAGCAGCAGCTTGCAAAACTAAATGCACGAATGCAGGTGCTCAGAGTATAGTTAGGGAGGTACAAATTTGAACATCTTTGAGGACCTTACGAGAGAGAGAAAGAGATGGATTGCTCTTTAAGACATGAAAAATGTCCTTTCAGTTTCCTGATATCATATACTTACAGATAATTCAGTACATTTCTATTTACATTTTCCTGTCTTGTTTTTCTTTAAAAGACAGTATAGAAAATGAATATTTAGTATCTACTTTGGGCTCTGACATCCCAAGAGCAAGAGGCTTGGAAAAATCAGGTTCTTGGGATTCCAATTTTATATCCAAAAGCAGTGAGGAGCGGATGAATTTTTGCGTTAATTTTCTTGTACCTCAGATTCTTGATGTGAAAACTCTTTTTTTTTTTTTTTCATTTCCTTCAGGGAATGCATGAGACAATTTTGTTAGGGAGAGCATCCTCAGTGATAAACAGGAAATAGGAACTCATGACTGAAACGTGGTGCACACAGCAAATATGGCAAATGTATGGTGTAAAGGGGATGATTAAAAAAAATCGTGAACTGACATCTTAATTCCTGATTGCTATCCAGTTCCTCTGCTGAATGAAGCAAGGATTTGGAGGAAAGGGTCTGCAATCAAAGGCTGTTGTAAGAGGAACATTTTCTAATTTTGGAACACTTGACTTTCCAATTTGAGTACCATTTATAACATCCGGTTTCAGTTTTTGATTAAATGGAATATTCAGCTCTGTTGTGCAAAATCTTTGTCATGTCAGTAGAAATACCAGAAAGGGAGAAGATGGCATTGAGCTGCTCAGACCCAGGGCTCTGAGTGAAGACAGCCTTTGGTGTTGCATGTGTTGTCCCCTGACTTGCTGTGAGACCCTGGAGAAGTCACCCTGCCAGCTGTGCCAGCTGCACCACCAAATCACAGAACTTTGTAATGGTACTTTCTATTCTGAAATATCACTTTATGAAAGGATCGGCTTGGTCTTGTATGCAGAGGAACACGTTACTGGATTAACCTCTGCTTCACTGTGCACACAACATGGTTGTTGAATTCACGATTCCATGATTTTCATTGTGAATTATCATTACGGGACGTGTAAAAAATGAAGGAACATGTATGTATGAATCACAGAACCATTTCTATTAGGATATTGAAGTTTCATTCATTTTTTAAACTTACCTTAAATGTCACAGGTTTTGTTTTTTATGAGGATAACAGTATATTTTTGTATTTTTGCTGTATTTATCAGGTTTTTTTTTTTTTTTTTTTTTTTTTTTTTTTTTTTTTTTAATGTTGAGACTAGATCTATTGCTTCTGTGTTCCACAGCTGGCATTACAAGTTTAGTGTTTGACTGGAGAGGTTGCTTTGCCACCGACTGGTTTCCTCTCCTTTGGGTTTCCTATATATTAAAATCATTGCCAGATAACATCAGATGTATCATTGTGAGAAGCTATTCAGACTTACTAATACTCCTTATTTTCATTCATTTAATTTTAATCAATGTACCCATTCTCTATGTTTATAATTGCCTTGAAGCCACCAGATGAGATTTAAACCCCTATTTTTATCAATGAGGAGAAGGCTGTTGTTAAGCAATCTGTTGTGTTTCAGTCTTGGGTTTTCCACAAAAAAACCCAGCCTTTGTGTGGCCTCTGATTTAATGGCAGGCCATTAAATAAGTGGTAATGGAGGAAAAATCTCTAAAGTTCATCTTGTTTTGACCTAATTGGCAGTCCATTTATTAGGTTATGATCAAGTCATACTTCCCTAATTAATTACTCACTTGAGTTGCTCACTCCCCATCAGTCTCCCTCCATGCTGATCTCACTGCCTGTTGTAGGTGGAGCACCCACTCGAAAGCCCCCACTTGTTTGGCATTCCCTTGCCTTTTCAGGATTTGTGTTGGAGGAACAAATGGGGGGAGCTGAAGCGAAATGTGCTCCGGGAATATCGTGTCCTGGATGTCACAGTGCAAAGTGTCACCCCGGAGAGCACGAGTTCATGGTTACAGGGAGCGCTGGTGAGCTTGGGGTCACACTGGGGCTGTCTGGGGCCAGGAGGGATGGCAGAAAAAAGGTGCCAGAATGCAAACACATCTCGGGACAGGCCAGCGAGAAGGGATTCACCCTGACTGAAACAAAGGCCATACTGTAAACAGGGAGTCACTCAGCTCTTCCTCAAAAGGCCTTCACCCCGCTGCTCTGGGCACGTGTAGGAGCGTGGGTTGGAGGATGTGAGCGAGTGAAGGAGTTTTGTTTTACAGGCTGCCCTGCAGCTCCCTGTGCAGCTGTGGCAGGTCTGTCAGCGTTTGTCACCCCTGGGGCTGTGTCCTGGAAAAAGCCCTCTTGGGAGTGAGATATTAATTTTGAAGAATTAAGGACTTTAGTTAAACTGGATATTGCTGATGTAGACTTCCCTTTGCTAACTAGATAATGTTGAGGTAAACTTCCCTTTTTTTTAACAGAAGCCGGATTTAAGGAACTGATAAATCAGGAGGCTTGTCAACTTAATCAATAAACTCCAAGAACACAATGTGATCATAAATCAGATAGTCTTGAGAAAACACGATCCAGGTGTCACCAACACTAAAAGGTAAAAAAGTCAAAGTGAGGAAGACCCATCTTACTTCATCATTTTGAGACCCCACCCCATAAGAAGGACCACCGACACATTTCAAAGAACAAACTACGCATGCTTAATTGCTTTTTGGCTAATTACCATACGAAGCGGGGAATGGGACGGACCAGAGTTATGAATATGCATTTGTGTTTTGGGTATTCAATACTCCTGTCCATAAAAAGACCCTGCGATCATCTGTAAATTGTGGTGTGTATTTGGGAGCTATCCCGCACGCTGCCCGGTGTCGTGATAAACACACACTTTGTAACTTCAAACTGTTAGAGACTCTTTGTCCGTCATAGTTGGATATCCGTATTATACCAATATCCATATTTTTTTAATAAATCAGGAGTGGGTCAGGTTTGGGATTATTCCAAAGGTTTGGCAGGGGTTCTGCTGTGGGTGTGAGTCACTGTTCCAGCGTGGGTAAGTATTTTTAGCACTTACTCCTTATCTTTTCTCATTCGACGATAAGGAAATGCACCTCGGTAGCACCAGCTGTCCCTTCTGCCTTCAGCAGAGATGTTGTGGAGACATTGGATCCTGGGAATGGGACCTGTCTGGTCTCTGCCTTTGGGAGAGGAGGGCAGTGACCACTCCTCAGCCCCACAGCTCTTCAGTTTCTCTGTCCTGCTCAGAAAAAGCTCTGAGATCTTTCCCGCCTGTCTCCAGCCATTCTGAGATGCAGCTGCTGAAGGACCAAGCTGTAGTTCCTCCAGAATTCCTGGCAGCCAGGCTGGAGGAAAGAGCTAGAGTGCCTGAAAAGAGCTGCTGTGGCCCATGTGTGGTTCTTTTGAAGGAAGGAGAATCAGGGCAAACTCCAGGATCCGAGAGGTTTTAAGAATTTTCTTCCTCTCCTCTCCAGATGGAGACCTGCTCTGTTGTTGTGTAGTCCAGGAATAAAAGGGTTATAAAAATAACCCTGGGTTATCCTGAAGTCAAATCACCATTCCACTCCACCTTACTTCTGAAGTTTTTACGTATTGCTGTTACTGCAAATTAAAAAGGCAAAGAAATAATAAAAAGACTGAGCCATATTTTTTTATATATTCAGCTCAATCAAGCATTAAACAGACCATCCCTGCAGCACAAGGTGTGTTTAATGCCATGACTGAGACCTTCAGGCTGTCTCCCTGAAATGCAGCAATTCCTGCTGCAAAGTGACATTTGAGCACTTCTGGGGTCATTGGTCTAAGCACAGGAAATATTTGAATTTCCCATTTTTGTTTGAATTAGTACAGTGAAAACTCTTCCTGGCATTGTAAAAAAACCCAAAAAAACCAAAAAAAACCAACCAAACACATGTGCCCTGCTGCAGAGTTCCTCTAGAGGCAAAAGACAAAGGGGGCTGCTCTTGTAATGCTGACAGTTCAGATTGGTATAACCCCTTCACCTCAGGGTTTTGTGGGTTAGTTTGGCCTTAAGTTGCTGAGAAAAATGTAAACCCTGGCCAAGATGCATTTGTGCATGAGAGAAGAATGTTCTTCGGCTTTGTGTGTGCATCACAGTCACTCCCTGTGTCCAAAATGAAATTACTTCTCTCCAGAAAGCAGTTTTCTGAAGTATTTCCTACATTCTTGTATTTTGCCAATACAACTGGCAGACGATTTTTTTTCCAAATTGCTTTTAATTTGCTAAGGAATCACAAAACTGTATTAATGATGGTGGAACAACAATCTTACTGCTGCCTCATGAATTGGTGTGCTTTATGCCAGGTAAAATAAAAAGAAAGAACCAAGTTTTAACAATTTTCTTTTTAATTTTTTCATAGGCTTTACTTATTTTCCTGATTTTTTTTTTTTTTTTCAGAAATTAGAGGTGTTTTTCTCAGGACCTATCAATGTGCAGTTGTCTCTGTATCCACAGTAAAATGTGCAAGAAATGTGTGAATGACATTTGCTTTTGAATAAGTTACAAAAAGTTGTACAGCCGTTTAGGAGAAAATATAGCATTGTAATCAGTATAACTTTGCTCTTTGACTGATACAATCAGCACCCAGCTTTTGATGAGCAAATAAGGAATGGGAGGTGATAAATAGAAATGTACTTTACCTTCTCAATCCCTAGAGGTTTGACCTGTGAATTTTCTTTGTCTTGAATCAGAGCAAAATTTGGCTTCTGACTCTCAGAGTTCCCTTTGCTGTCATTTTGGTGTGCTTGTGCTGTGGCACTCTGCTGTGGGGTCCTCTGTGGAGGCATGTGTGCGAGCAGAAATGAGTCATTTAATGCAGATTTTTATTGTCCTGTGGCTACTTAGGCAGTTTGAAAAAAATAAAATAATGCTTATTAACTAATTGGAAAAGTGTGGTTTTTTCCCGTGCCCTGGGACTGTGGATTACAAAGAAAATCCCTCACACAGAAAAACTTTTTAATAATCACCTGCTATACCTATTAGTGGGCTTCATGGAGGCAAGAAGGTGAGTTGCCCCCTGAGGTGGATTCACCTCCAGCTTATCCACTCCCATAATTAGCTGCTTTGTTGTAAATGTTTGCCAGGGAATTGCTGAGGCCAGGGCTGTAACTCAGGAAAGGCAGGAGCTGTGGCTGCTCTTCCGAGGTGACAGCAGCACTGCTCAGAGCTGCTGGGAATGCCTGGAAAGAAACTCCTCCCTGGGTCACAGTCTCCCCTTCTCTCCCCCCCACCCCAGAAAGAAATGACCTGGTTTTAGTAAAGGCTGAATTTTCTGCTGGGTTATAGACATCAGGTTGTGTGGACCAGACCTGAAGTAAAGGTGAGATTTTATTGGTGTGACCTGATTTTCCTCACTTTTTTCACCCCAGGCTTTTGGCTGATTTACTCCTGCTGAGGGTGTGGGACCCATAGGTTTTGCCCAATCTGACAGCTCACTGAAGGGCTCCTGCAGCTGCTTTAGGAACATATGTAGCATTTCAGGCTGGAAAAATGTCTGTCCTAGAGGAGAAATTTGTTTTGCAGCATGAACGAGCAGGGAAAGAAATGGTCATTGCAGGGTGAGGCAGATGCTGTGGCGAGGCTGGGCTGCACAGCCAGGGACAGGGGAAAAGAACTCCAAATCCCTTCTCTCCAGAGCCACAGGAATTGTCCAGCTGTGACTTCACTCATGACACAGCATTGGTTTTAATGGCAATCAAGACATCTGCACTGGAGAGCAGACAGAAGAGAGCACAGCACAGAAAACAAGCATGAACTCTCTCCGAGCTGGCAGAATTAACAGAGCTGATTGCTGCAGGGATGCAGTGGTGTGTAAAGCTGTGCTTGGGCTCCTCTGGGGCTTCCAGGGGAACATTCCAGACGACTGCATGTGCATGCAGGGCTCTCTTCTTGTCATTTAAAGAAGACAAAAAAAAAAAAAATCCCCATGTGGTTCTGGGTAAAATAATTATCATATGAAGTTAGGGGGGGAAAAAAAAAAGTTTGGATAGGTAGGGCAGGGAAATTGTCCCCTTCCTTTGCTGAATGGGTCAGCAAGCTTGGCCATGGCCACTGAAACCAGCTCAGGACTTGGGCTCCAAATTCAAACTCAGGATCCAGGATGATGCAAGGTCATACGGGGTCAGAAGAGTGAAAGAAAGCCTGTCCTGTTGTGCTCCAGCTGTGACTCTTTTTCTCTTGAGTGACATCCTGAGAGGCATTTCTTTGTCTTGCTGGCATTTGAGGAATTTAGGAAAAGGCGTATTTTATGCCCTCTCTCTTAGTGCTGTGATATTTTAATGAGCAGCCCCTGCGGATCGGTGCTGTGACATTAGTTCTGGGTGAATACTTCGTAACATCTTGCCCCTGTGTGTGTGGAAAAGGTTGTTCTTGGTCTCATTGGAAATGCAGCAAATTTGTTACATTAATGACAGAAGAAAATATTTGTTTTCTCTCAGCCTTTTTTTTTTTTTTTTTTTGAAGAATGATCTGCTTTTATTTCTGGGGTACAAACCCATCTGTTTTCATGGTTTGTGGTTTTTTAATAAATTGTGTCTGGAATGAGCATCCCAGTCAGAGAGTTTAGATACAGAAATAAGTGTTTGCCCTTCTGTGAAGGAAGGAGAGAAGGGTGAAGGGAAGGTGTTTTTAAGATTTACTTTACTTCTCATTATCCTGCTCTGCTTTTGTCAGTAATAAATTCAATTAATACCTCTAATTCAAGCCTGTTTTGCCTGTGATGATATTTTGTGTGTGGTCTCCCCCAGAGCTTATCTCAACCCTTTTTAATAGTTTCTCTCCCCTGTCCAGCTGTGGAGTAGTAGGAAGGCTTTAGTGGGTGCCTGGCCACATTCCGTGGTTGTTCCACAGCAGGAAGTTTTTCACCTCTCTGGGTGACATTCACACATTAAGATTACTTATTCTCTAAGCAGGTCTAAAAAAAGGAATGTTTCATTTGAAAATGAAAATCTGAAATACTCTTATTTCCAGGAATATTTCCTTGTAAGATTTTTTTTTAATCAAAATGCTTTAATGGCTTAGATAATTTACCTGCCTTTTATTTAATTTTAAATAGTTTCATTAAAAATTCTTTCCTATTCTCTTCATCTGGATTGGAATAATTCTCTGGTTTTTTTTTTTTTTTTTTTTTTTTTTTTTTTTTTTTTCCCTGCCCTTATTTTAATTCTAGTACCATTTAGACCAGCATATGCTTGGAAATCAAGTGTATTTATTTCCAAATACTGGCACTTGGTGTTAAATTTCACCTTTCTTAAAAATACTCAGTCATCTAAGCAAAGTAGCAAAGTACCCAAGACTCTTTTTTTTTTTTTTTTTTTTTTTTGGGTACAAAACTCGATAAAATCACCTTGAAAAGAAGAGGCCAATACATAAATTTTCATGCCTAAAATTTATTTTTAATTTTTGAGAGGGCAGAGCACAGAGGGCAGATGTCCAGACTCTGCATGAAAATGTTGATTGCCATGTGCCTGGCAGCTTGTAAATGCCAAGTGCTTATTAGATGTTTATGAAATTATTTTCAGGCACTTCAGCTGATGAGTAGCTTGCAAACTGAGCCTCTCTTTTGAGAAATATATATATATATACACATGTATGTGTGTGTGTGTGTGTGCATGTGCATAAAACCCAGGAAGAACATCCAAAGCTCCCAGAACTGTGACAAATCTCTGAGCATCCTTCATGTTGTGTTAAAGTGTTTATGTATTTCAGAAGCTGAAGACCGAGTACCACATAAATCTTTAATGCAGAGAATTTTAAATTACTGTTTAGTGAACTCATTGTAGAGGCATGGTGAGAAGAAGCCCAACGGGAATGCAATATTGTTAATTCCAGCTGCCTCTCCTTATATTTTAATTTTCTTAGAAATACTGTGTCTCTGCTCAGTAACAAATTTTAGGCCAAATTAGCTAATTTTAGGCCAAATAGCTGAAATGCATGCATTTGGGGAGGCTCTTAATCTGGGGTCAGGAATCACAAATTTACCTATCTTTTAAATCATTCTTGAAATTTTGGGTCACTGGGTAATGAGCAGGTATACAGCTCAGGAAAACAGGTTCCCTCTGTTTTGGTGACTATGGCTGGAATTTCGTCTGCCAAGTTTATAAATGTTGCTATGAATAAATAAAACTGCTGAAGGGGCAGGCTTTGGGCAGTTTCCCTCTGACACATCACACAACACCATCGCTGTTTCCCAGCTTGGTCCCTACACGTCTTGGGAACATGGAAGGAAGGGAGGGAGGCTGGTTGGGCACAGAATTCAGTGATGTTTCTGTATAACCTCCTCCTTCCCACGGAGAGAATAAATATCTCTCTGGAAAATATTGCACAGACCTACACATCCTTCCTGAGGGAATGTGTCCATGAGTCAGGAATTGTGGGTGAACATGGAGATGGGATTTGCCCCAGCAGGGAGATGATTTGCAGCAAGAGTGGGTTTAGTAGAAGTCTCCAAATCACCTCTCCAAACTTGTGCCTTGGTGAGGTTTGTGGTTCAGAACAGATTCCCTTGGATGCCTGGCGGGCAAAGCTGGGTCTGAAAGCCTTCTAGAGAGAGCAGAGAAGGTAAAAAGGGAAAAGCAGTGGCCACAGGAAAGTAATGTTTGGGTGCTCAGTTAAAGAAGATACTTAACATTTTGGATAGAAACTTCTTGATGGTGCTTAGACTCACCTGGATGTTGATGAGGCTGCATTGCAGTTTACCGAAGCAACTCTTTCTATATTATTCAATATATAATAAAAAGAAAATCAAAAGAAGCATTATTATCTACCTAAAAATGCATTTTTTTTTTTTTTTTTTTAAGGAGTGGCTTGTCTGCAGAGAAGCCTGCTTGTTAAATTGTGAGGTAGTTTGTAGCCAAGCAGCAGGTCATTGATCACTGAACACAGATTACTCCTCTGCCTGTTTTTCTAAGGGAATGGTGTTATCTTAAGGATTATTTTTGTTTTGGTTTTTTGGTGGGTTTTTTTTTGCAGTATATCTTGTAAGCAGAGAGAAACATTATTCTCAATATCGGTGCAAACCTTACCCCAAGATTTATTTGTCTGCTTAGGGAGACCACATTTTTCTGAAGAAACTGTGGGCCAGCAAGGACTAATTTTGTAGTTAAATCACTGGTGTCTCTTCCTCCAAACCCCTCAGTGAACAGGGCTTAGCTCAGGTCACCTCAGAGGCTGAATCAGTGCAGAACGCCTGAACTCTTACAGAAGACTAAATATACCAATCTATTTTTAACCTTGGAGCCCTTTGCCACACTGAGGGGAACCACTGGAAGAAATTTTTTGCCTCCTAAATGCTGTTTTCACTTAGCTGGCTGTGGGACTTCTTGGATAACTGGAAAGCAATACCTCGAGGCACATTGCGTGGTACCAAGTGCTGTGTGACAGTGTGACTAATGTGCATCCACAATTAAATAAAGTTCCTGAAGATTTATTTTTTTCATATGATAGTGCCAAGAGATTTCAAAGACTTTGAGGCTGACAGTTACAGTAATTGCACTGCATCCATTCTGGTGCTCCTGGTGAATTAGATTTCCTGAATTTGCCTTAGCAGAGGTGCAGTCTCCCATTTTAACCTCTTGTCTGTAATTTACTCAATTTTGATCTGCTGAGTATCAGATTTAAATTGGGGGTTGGTTCTTTTTTCTGACTAGATTACTTGCAGGAATATAGTACAGTACATGTATTTCATATGAGAGATGAGAATCACCTGAGAATGAAGGTGATTAACAGAATAGCTTACAAAAAAAAAAGGAGGGGGGGAAGCTACAGACAGGAATTGAAATGAAAATTAATTTATTTCTCATTGGAATTCAGAATGTAAGACTTGCCTGTAGGATTATCCATTTCCTTTGCTTTTACACCTGCTCTGGCTGGGTGTGCTGCTGGGTGATTTCCCAGAAATCTCATTTGTACTTTCCTTTTCTCATTAGCCTTGAGTCCCTGGGAAAGCTGAGGACAAAAACTAAGGAGGAAAAAAAAAAAAAGAAAAAGGGTAAAAAAAAATAAAATAGAAATAATTGATGATTTCTGGCATATTTTTATGGGGTTTTAAAAAGAATACCCAAAATTTTCCAGATCTCTCTGAATCTGAGTGCTGAAGCAGCAGGTGTGATTCATCCCTGCCCTGCTGCTCTTGCAGCTGTTTGCAGCTGTGAAATGCAAGATCAAAATGCTGCCAGATCAACAGATGAGCCTTTATTCTTAGAAGGGATAGGTTTTAAAAACAGGAGCCAAGATATTTTAGCACTTCCAGTCCCTTCCTTGGATGAGATGGCATTAAGTGACTGCAGTTAAGATGAGCTTTACTAAAACTCAAGTGGTTCAGTAAGTTCAGGGCAATGGGGATGTCCTGGGTTGTAGTTTAGGATGTATTCTATCACCATCCTCAGTTAATGGCCCATCAATGCCTTGTGCATGACTCAGAGATAACTCCCTCCGGGAGTTATCTCCCTTTAATGGGCCATTAAGGCTCTCTTCCATGACTCATCATCCCATTGTGAGATGCTCCGCCCACGGGGAGGAGCCAAGCATTCTCACCTGGATATAAGCTGGGATTTGGGACAGTAGAAGCAGCCCTCACCCACTGGATTCCCAGAGGACTGGAGCTACCAGACCTTTCTATGGGATCACTACTTCAGGAAGAGCACCTCACCTGGACTGCTTCCATCAAACTGCTCAGGTTGTATTATGACTCTGTCAGTGGTTTTTCTTTTTGTATTTATTTTATTTTATTCTATTTTATTTTCCTTTTCTTCTCATTAAATTTTATTTCTGACTTAGAGCCTCTCACTTGGTTTGTTTTCAAAGCCACAACATAGGATTAGATTTACCGTGTTTGCAGTAGGTTGGAATGTATTTATGTAAATAACTAAAAAAAAATATTGACTGAGAAGAAAGCTGGCTGTATTTCCGTTTAAAGAGTTCTCTCCTAAACAAATGGAACTGGTATTTGTGCAAATGCTGCTGTGCAGGGCCTGACTGAGAAGATGGGAGAATTGTGCTTTCACGGTAGAACACAGCAAGTCACACACAAGGAGACAGAGTTTAATCCCACCCTGCCTCACCCTCTGGTGTGGGCTCCCTTTCTAATCCACTGGTGTAGCATTGTTTCTTTGTGAAAGGGGGTAAAGGCGTGGTATTAATTTTTTAGCTTCTAGCTAAATTTTTCACTGCCAACGAACTGTCTTATTTCACAAGAGTGCAGCCTCACTGTGGTCCTGCAAACTGAGGTCCTGTGATTGATGCTATTAACTCATGTAATATGCTGCCTTCTGTTGTCAGAATGTGTTTTGGTTATTGTCAGCATTTTCATGTTTCTAGGCAGAGTTTTAAATAACTGATGCAGTGAAAGAAGCTTTTGGTCGAGAAATAGAGTGCCCCATGGTTTGCAGGAAGGGGATGTGACTGAAACATATGACTTTGAAATCACAGTTTCTGAGATGATGAATCTTTGTGGAAAATTGTTATTTAGTTTTTTAACTGGAATTCTGGGAACGTTCCTTGTACTCTTTTAAGCATCACCTGCTAATGAAAAAGCAGTAGCCAGTGAAGAATGAAATTAATTGTTAGTCTTTTCTAAAGATTCAGATAGCTTTTGGTAAAACCATGAGAAAGAAATTATTGGGAGTGCCAATAAGACAAATCTCTGGACTATGACCAGAATTCACAATCTCATTTCTGGCCTCGCCTGCAAATAAAGCATTTGTCTCCAGCTTAAGGTAATTCAGAACAGCGCCTGTCTGTGAGCCCAGACATCGAGGGTCTGGTGTGTCCCCTCTCCTTGTGGGCCAGAGGAGCCTCCAGTAGGGTGAGAGGCTGCTGGAAGAGGTGATGGTCACCACATTACAGAGGTGCAAAGGGGCATTTTGGGCTTTCCTTCTGCTGCTCTGGTCACAGAAAATTATGAAACCAGAAGCTGTCTTTGATTTTTTGGCTTTTTTTCTCCGCACCCCTCAGCTGCTTTGCTCTTCTCTTTCAAGGCAACCCCTTTGGCACCGTGCAAACAAGACTTTCTCTGTGCCTAACTTTGCCCCAAGGAACTCTAATTCTTTATAAACTCATGATCCCTGCTCCTGCCTGGGACCCTTGGAGAGTTACAGGAGGACAGGAAAGCAGACAGAGCTGCAATAGGCATGGTGTGAGACCTGCTGGGGAGCTCATGTTCCTCTTGGGGCTTGCAGGGAAGGAGATGACCCTGCAGGAAAAGGGGGCAAAGAAGCATCCTTCATTGAGAGAATTTTAAAAAATCATGAGGTAGATGGACCTGAGGCAAAAAAAAAAAAAAAAAAAAAAAAAAAAAAAAAAAAAAATTGAAAAATAACTGAGGTACTTTTTTTTTCTGCTTGTGAAATTGTCACGAGCATCTTCTGAACTTTTCCTGTTCTGCATCCACACTGTAACTCTGTACAGTACTCACAGCTTTAGTTCATGGTTCATCCATGAAGTCATCAGCTTTCTGTGGTGATGATGTCCTGACTGATGACAGAAAGGCAGCAACCTTTGGATGAAAATTTCTTTTCATGAGCGTGGTGTGTCACCTCTGTGTTGCACTCCCAGTTCCCGAGATGTTTTCCTGACATCCAGGGCAGTAAATCTCGACAGTGAGGAAGAGCATGTGTTGAAAGAGTACCTGAAGTGGCATAAATCTGACTTAAAAATTTGCTGATGTGCTGCCCAGTTTGTGCAATATGTCACATGGTCAGGAAGGTTATGGGAAGAAGCTTTCCCTTTCTGCATCTGATCTTCCTGGAGCAAAGCCTTGGATGGTCAGGGATGCTTTTTTTTTGTAGTGTCAGGTACTTGGATCTTAGTGCTGATCCTTTCACACCTGAGAAACTCTAAAGTGAGTAAAATGAGTGATAAATGACAGCATGACCTGAAAGTTTTAGCACCTTCCTCCTTCTTGCCTTTTCGTGTCATATATCTTTATTTAATTTTTAAGAAATATCCCCTAGTCATTAGTTTCCCCTGGTTATCCCTATCTCATTTGAATTAGCTCATTTAAATAACAATACCAGCATAGAGCAGATTAATGGAAAACCTTCTCAAATACTGTATAGTGCATGTGTTTGACGGTGTAGCAGTAAAGCTCCTAAAATCCTGGTTAGGCTGAGGGCTTTCAAATCCAGATATTCAGCTATACTGACATGAATGCAAAATGTTTCCACAGTGTGTGTACAAAGGAAAAGCCTGTCTGAGTATGGTATCATCTTTTTCTTTTTGTTAGAAGTGACTACGCATGTCTCTAAAGATTAACTGAGTGGCTGGAAAGAAATTAGGGTCTGTTTTTGTTTGAGGCTGTTCTTAGAAATAGCTGCCAGAAATTTTTGGGGAATGGAATCTTATGAAACTTTAGCAAAAAGAACAGCAATCAAGTCACAGAAATAGCGTGGCAGTACCCAAAGTGGGTCACAGACATGGGCTTTTTGGGGGTTTTGTTCAGAGTCAAGCTAGAAGTTAGAAAGATGGGGTTCAGCTGGGGATCCAGAGGGGAAGATTTTCAGTTTCTGTCCTACCAGACCCACGTTTGCCATTCTGTGAGGTGCAATGTGATGGAGCATGTGGGTTCCATGAGCAAGCACAGCAGAAGGCAGCCAAGAAAATCATGTTAGTGTGGAGGAAGAAATGCATCTTATTTGGCTTTCTTTTGAACTTTTCAGAGGGAATCTTTTACTTACTATTTATTCAAGAGCCCCAAATCTTTCTCCTGTACCTTGGAGATTTAAACGGGGAGATCCACCAATTTGTGCAGTGCTTTTCACCATCTGGAAATGGCATCATCTTTTCTTTCTATAATGCTGTTCCTTCCAGGCAGTGTCTTGTTTCTGAGAAACCAGCTGGTTCACATGGTAAATGTTCACCACTTACAATTAAAAGTGACCTTCAGCTATTAGCAGAATACTGTTGGCCCTGTAGCAGTGATCCTGCTTTTTAAAATGAATTTTTTTATGGCTCCTGTCATTTCACAGGGAAGGTGTTGTCTAATGATTTGACAGAAAATGCTAATGCCTTTATCTTCGGGAGAAGAATCAACATTTTCACCCACATCACTGATTCGTAGTGACATTTTTTGTGCTTAGGCAGCCAATGCAAGCACAAAAGCTACCACCTTTGGGTGCATCTACCTGCTTTATCCCTGTGTTTGGGTCTTCCTGAGCTTGGGGTTTGCTGCTTTGATACCTGGAAATGAAATTCCCAGATGATTCAGACAGATCCATCACTTTTGCAGGGAAATAGGTGAGGAGCAGGTGCAGGCGCCTTATCCTGGAGGTGATTTGAGGGTTCATTGCTCCCAGGGGTGCCTGGAGCTGGGTTGGGAGCTAAAGTAACTCTCCAGCATTTTAGGAACCCCACAGTTTGCCAATTGTTCCTATTGATTTTTTGGATTAGAAGCAATTGTCATATATTTGCACCTGTATGATGTTACTTCTGGCTTTTAATCATGGGACTGGGAAAGTGAGATTTGACTGGCAGTTTTTTAACCTTTTGCCACCAGTGACTGGGCTCCCCCTTGCTGCTTTTAGCCTCTTGTCCTCTCTCTGTGAGTGCGGCTGATTTTTTTTTTTTTTTGTGTTATGGACAGTGCAGATAAATATTTGCATTGACTTCCAAGAGGGGAGAAGGGGAAATGTTATAAACTTGAGCTACTGACACTTTATGCAGCAAAGACCCTGAAAACGAAGTCTAATGGCTGTGCACAGTGAAAGTCATAGGAAATGGAAATACCTTTTAAACAGCTTCATGATAGTTTCTAGCCTGAGCCAAGTCTTCATTTATTGTAGAGCAGACAAGGAGCTTAAGAATTAATTACTGGTTGATATGCATGGTTCATTAATAGGTAATGGATATTGCACTTCATGTTGAATACCCACAGCAGGTCATAGCAAAGTTGCAGGTTGATTTGTTGTTCAGAAGAATTTAATTGCTGCCTGTCATCATGACTTGACCTCAGGATGTTCTCTGACTGCTTCCTGGAAGCTGAAAATTTGCTCCACAGGAAAGTGGTTTTCCCTTTTTGAGACTGAGCCTTTGCTACATCTGTAAAAGGTAGAAAATCATTGGGCAATATTGAACTAAAAAAAAAGAAAAAAAAATCAGATGTTTTTTAAAAGAGATTGCCTTTAAATTGATAATTTCCAAAGAGCCTATATGTAAGAAAGAACAAGGTGTTGTGTGTAGGACTCTTTCCCTAGATTCTGTCCTTTTAAGTGGGGACAGAGGAAAATCCCAAAGCACTATAAAGCAGCTTTCTATGCTGTCACTTACCTTCAGTGCTGTCAATCCTGCTCCAGAATATAGTTTTCCTAATCTAAGAAAAAGCATGCAATTTATGTGGACTCTTTCCCAGCAGCATCTTATGTTTATAGTCCCATTCATGGTCTTAAGGAGGATTCCCCTCCAAAGAAGAATGTCCTAAAATTTCAGCTCAGTATTTGTCTGTTGGCTCATTCATATATTCAGTATTTAACTTCTCTGCATTTGGGGGCTGTGCATAGACTGCACTGTTTTGAGTTCAGAAATTACATGGTATATCAGGTTGGAGAAACACTGGTTATTTGGGCAAATCTTGAAGAGAAAATAGAATTTGGATTTGCTTATTTTGTTGCATTAAAAAAATAAAATTCATTTGTTCTTTCACACCCTCTCTTCAGTATGATCTGAAAGCTTTCTAATCTAAAAATTAATATTTTTTTTTAAGAGCAGAGACTTCTGTACTCTGAAAGCATTATCAGAGGGGCAATATTGAACACGTGAGCAGACAGAGAAAGCAGGATACTTCTGAGTATGACCTACATTTCTTCCCTGGTCTTCACCTCTTCATCCTTCACCACAGGCAGTGGAAAGAGTATGAAAGCAGTGAAAGACTTTGTGGAAACCTCGGTTCTTGTATTGATCCTGTGCACTTGGCACCTCTGAGATTGCATCTCTCCTCAGGGAGGATTAACTTCTGTCCTGGTTATCTTGCTGGAACAGATGCCAAATGGGATCTGCCTTCTTGGGCACAGGGGGGTCCAAGGCACAGCCTCCCTGTCTGTCCTTCATGTCTTGGCCTGAACTAATCACTGAAAAGCACACAGAGCTTGTCCTCTCCCAGCCTTGTGTGTGTGTGTGTTACCTCCACAAATGGAACCCCCAAAGCTCTGAAATAAGCTGAAGTTAACAAGTATGAGGCTGCCAACACTTGAGCTCAATCAGCAGCAGCAGTGGCTGAAGATGCCAGTGCTGCCAAGCTGATTTGTTTCCTCCTCTCGCTGAGGTGTGGCCCCTCTGCACCCCAGGCAGGTGAGGAGCACACCTGCATGGTCCTTGTTGGTGTCCTGGTTCAGCCTCCTGCTGCAGCTCCAGTTTGGGGCTCCCTTCTGGAGGGGCATGTGTTGGCTGAGCTACACGTGGTCCAGAGGGTCTCCTCTGCTCCTGGGCTGTGGCCTCAAATGTCCCTTGAAGATGTGCTGGGTTGGTGAGCAGAAAGGTTTTTGGCTCAAGGGAACAATCACAATTGCTCAACAAGCATGTCAGAATAGATTGTATTATGTAATTTGGCCCACAGTTCGACCTTTTGAAAGCACTATCGTTTCTTTAGGAAAGTTCTGCAAACAATACTTTTGAGGTTTTTTTTCCTTTGGAGAATAATCTAAATGGCTTTTTGCAGGAGCTCTCTGTGGTCTCCTCTTGTGTTGATTTTGCTGGAGAGTTTTAACACTGAAAGCTTTATTCAAGGAGTAGCTAGTTAAGGAAATACATATTTCTTGCATATACTAATACAGTTATTATTTTTATTATTATATATAACAAGATATTAATAATAGAATTATAAGTATAATAGAATTAATATAATACTATAATATATAAATATAAAATATTATATATTTTTATTAATTATTATTATTGACTGCTTAGTTACTGACAGTAGCAAAATTGCTACATGCTTCCTGTATTTTGCTTCCTAACTCCAAAGTCTAAGAAGATCAGATTGCAACCCAATTCTTCTCATGCTTTTTGAGAATTTGATGTCAGACTTACGGTCTCTCCTAGCTCTGGAAATTTAAAATAAGTAAATAACTTTAACCAGCCCTGTAAAATGTCATATGCTTCAAAATCATGTCATTTAAAAATAGTTTCGTTTTCTTTTTTTCCTCCCCACAACATCAAGAACTCAGAATTTTCATTTAAAGAATGAAAAATCAACTACCAATGCAGTGTGTTTTAGTAAAGATTTTTTGGAGTATTTCTTTTGTTTGCTCCATAAAAAGCCTCTCAAAAATATTGTGAAACTCAAGGTAAAAGCAGGAGAACTGGCAGCTTTGCTATCGTATGTTCCCAAATGACCTTGAATCTTTTTGCTACGTTGTTCATTAAACCATTTATGCCGATGCTAGCAGTGTCTACAGCAACCTTCCTGAATAACAATTCCTTTGCAAAGGTTTGAGCAAATGTCTATTACAAATAAATAGAGAAGCAGCATGCTAAAGCAGGCTGTCAGGCTCACAAAGGTATTGATCCTGAAAGTGTTGCTGAAAAAGCACCAAAAATTAATTTAAACAAATAAAACACATCAAATAATAACAAATACAAATATATACATATATAGATATGCCATGATTTCTGTGAAAAACCAGATCAGCTCATTCAGAAATGGTAACGGGGAGTTCAGCGAGCTCAAGGGCAGAGCCCCTGAGCAGGTCCTGGTTTCTGGGACAAAACAGGGGGAAAGTGCTTTTCACGGCATTTTAATTGATTATTATCATTTATTTTAATGAAGAGGTTGTCCCTGATGCAAGGCTCTGCTGCTGGAGCATCGGGACCCAAAGGGAGCTAACTCTGTGAGGGCAAGGAAAGTTCATCAGCATCCCAAACAGAAGATTGCTGCTTTGGTTTTCACCATGACAAACACAGTGCAATTGAAATGACCAAATATCATGTCCAAAAGTCTTTCTTTTATTTATTATAAAGTCCAACTTTTGTTTGTGAGAAGAATCCTTGTGCGGTGTTGTACCTCTTCCACAGAGATTTTCCTTTACAGTAATACTGTTTCATTTCAACTGAATTCTCATGGTATCGGGACAAAATATTTTTTCCTGGTTGTCAAAAATAAATTAGCAATAGCTTTACAGTTAAAATTTTCTAAGATCACGGAGAGAAAGGTTTTTTTTTTTTTTTTTTGATGTAATGGAGCTTTTTATTGTGTGGCTCTTATAGACATTGACAGATAAATAGAGGCTAGGATGTGAAAAAACCTCAGGTGTTGGTAAAATAATCCGAGTTTAATCCATCAGGACAGAATTTTGGATTTGGAAGGTCAAAACCTAATATGGGAAAATTACAGCTGAAACAAATGGGAGAAAGTGTCTGTGAAACACTTAACTTTTCCTACAATCTGCCCGAAAAAATGGATATTAATGAGCTACCTGTGAAAAACAGGATTTGGTTTTCTGATTTCTTACCTTCCCCCTTTTGCAGTTGTTCTCTGGCTCTCCACCATCCATTTCTGCTGTAGTAGCTATGGGTTTGGCAGCTGCCAAAACCACCTGTGTTCTCCCTTCCAGTATGATCCTGGGATCCCTCCAGGCAGATCCCTTGGAGGATGAGCACAAAGCACACTGTGCAGAAAAAGCAGGCATGGCTTGGCCTGTGTGAGCCAGGGCTCAGGACAGGGGTCTTGGTAGGCTGGCTTGTGTCAGGGCTAGAAAACACTGACATGTTATTGTTTATGCTTAATTAAGCTGCAAATGCCTGTGGAACCATGCCAAAAGGGAGCTGTATGGGATACATAGGTTGTGATGTAATGAGCTTATCAATGTATATTGGGATAACATATTACGAAGGCATAGTTTTTTTCTATTCTGCACAGTGAGCAAATTTTTGATATGCTACACAGGATATTTTATAAATGCTTTGCTGAGCATTTGTATTTTCATGGTAGTGCATTTCACATCCTTTGGCTCATGAAATCTGTATTTTTGTGCCATTTCTCCAAGTGTAACTCTTAGTGAATAATGAAAAAAAATGATTAGCATTAGGAAAACTCTGAAGTGGTGCCATCATCATACAGCACAGGCTTAATGCTCTTCAGTGGAAGTAAATTGAAGAACACTGATTATGTTGTGTATTTTTTCACTGGTGAAACAGAGATTACTGTTTAATTTCTGTTAATTTTGCTATCCTATTCCCTACCAGTCATATCGGACTGTGCTCACTCAATCTCTTGTGGGAAAACAATAATAAGCGGAAGCATCATACTTTTCAGAAGAAAAATAAATGCATTTTTTGATATGCTGGTGGCATTCTTTTAAAGAGGGATGCAAGCCTTAGGATAGCCCTATTTAGTACAGGAGAGAGTGGGTAAAGTGCTAAAGGCTCTCTCGACAATACTTGTAAGTGGGTCGTTGTAGAATTCCTCCTGATGTCCAGTCTGACCCTCTCTTGGCGCAGCTTGAGGCTGTGTTCTCTCATCCTGTTTGCTGGCTGACTGGAGAAGAGGCTGATCCCACCTGGCCTCCCCCTCCTGTCAGGCAGTTCTTAGAGAGTGATAAGGTCACCCCTCGCCTCCTTCTCTCCAGGCTAAACCCTCCCAGTTTCCTCAGCTGCTCCTCAAAGGACTCTTCAGACCCTCCCAGCTCCGTTTCCCTCCTCTGGACTCGCTCCAGCCCCTCCATGTCCTTCCTGAACTGAGGACCCGAACCGGACACAACAGCACTCGAGGTGTGGCCCCACCAGTGCCCAGGACAGGGGGGACAGGTCCCTGCCCTGACTCCTGCTGGCCACGCTCTTGCTGATCCACACAGGTGCCATTGGCATTCTTGGGCACCTGGGCATACCCTGGCTCATGTTCAGCTGCTGTTGACCAGCACCCCCAGGGCCTTTTCCCTGGCCACTTTTCAGCCCGTACCACTCCATGGGCTTGTTGTGACTCAATTGCAGGTCCTGGCACTTCACCTTTTTGAACCTCATCCTGTTGGCCTTGTCTCCTCCCTCAGCATGTCCAGATCCCTCTGCAGGGGCCTCCTACCCTCCAGCAGTTCAAAACTCCAGCCAACTTAACGTTGACTGTGAACTTCTCAAGGGATACCCTTGATCCCCTCTCCCAGATGATCAATAAAGATAATAAATAGGGTTGGCCCTAACACTGATCCCTAATGCCTGTCCCCAGATGGATGTGGTACCATCCCCACCACTCTCTGGGCCCAGCCATCCAGCCAGCTCTTAACCAGCTCCTGTCCAAGGCTAGGCTGTCAGCTTTTCCAGGAGAAACTTTGGGAGACGTTATCAAAGCCTTTTGCTGAAGTGTTTGTTTGCAAGCAATTGTATTTCTCACAATCTGATTTTTTATAAGGTATCTTTGGAGTTACTCCCCCTTAGGGCTGATTGATTTAGACCTGTATAAAATCCAGATTGCTTATGTAATATAATGTTTGGATTTCTGCTGTGCTTTACGTGGTTACAGTTACCCTTATAAGTATTAGTGTATTCCTAAAATTTAGCCTTTACACTACTTAACAGCAGTTGGAGTATTTTTTTTTTGTTTTTGTATCAAAAAAGAATAATTAAAGCAACTTGATTGGAAAATTGAAATACTGTCTTCAATATGCTGAAGGTTTTGAAAGATCCATGTTTGACATATTATGGGAAGATGTCTTTGTCAGTCACACAATAAAATTTCTAAACATCCGCTTTATCATGGTATTCACTTTTAAATGTTATTAATCCAGGTGATCTGTAAGTATCAGCCAAAGTTGAGACAACAACAAAATTTCTGTTTTTGAAAGATGCCTTTGAGTTGATATTTGTTATTGGCTCAGAAGTGGCAGAAGGACATTGTTAGAGGCGTGTCTAGAGTAGGGTGATGAAGGTGATGAAAGACCCCTGAGGCATCATGTGGAAGAAAGTGACTGAGGTCACTTGGCTGCTCAGCTTGGAGAAGGTGAGGGGTGCCCTCATGGCAAGCCTACACCTTCCTCAAGGGGACCCTCACTTTATTAAATGGGAGAGGTGAGGGTCCTTTAGGTGTGCACAAAAGTGCTCGGAAATGTAAACAACATGGTTTTCTCCAAAACTGGACTGATTTTTTAACTTCTTGCTCTGGCATATTGGAAATGTTTCTCATTATTTGCTAATGGAAAGGTCCCTCCTCAGTGATGGCTGGATTTTAGGAGTGGTTGGAGGTGGTGGTTCATCGATAGGCTGAAATATGAAAGAATGACAGGTAATCTAGAGGCAAGAGGAGCAGCTACTGGTGTGTGCAGTACACAGTGCATGCTGGGGGAGTTCTCATTCTGGCTTTCCTGTTGATTTGAATTGGTCGTCTCCTCCTTTCATCAAGTGTGGTTCAGCTGTTGATAGATGTAGAAGTGAAATGTTTTCCTGCCTGCCCTTTTTTTCCATGATGCAGTCTTGGTTTGCACAGTTTTTGACAGGGAGCTGTAGTGGTCGATGCCATCCTAACAATTCTCAAGCAAAGAGCATGTCTTCAGTTTAACTCCATGTCTTGTGTCTGTCTGGTTACTACCAGGATGTTGCATTTATGGCAGTTTAAAACAGACATTATAGTCAATATCTTTCCCTAGGCACAGAATAAAAGAAAGTCTGCTGCAGTGGAATGCCAGCATCATACATAGCTTGCAGAATATTATATTATTTTCTTAAAGCTTCAGTAACTCGGGAGCTTACTTCATTAATGACCATAACAGAGAAATTGGCAGTTGTAGGGAACGGAGGAACGAAAACTGAAGGACTGGAATTAAGCACTGGCCAGAGGATAGTTTTTATTTGGTGTTTTATCTTCTTTGCAATATTTGAACTTTTCTTCACTTCTTGTCAATATGCAGTGACATCAATGCTTTTTCCAGATTTATGTTGTCTCTTCTGCTTGTAATCATTCTCATTAAACCAATGTGTGAAGAAATGTATGAAGAGTGGTGCAGTCCTGTGAGAGGATTGATGTGACATGTTTTGCTGTTTTAGAAAAGAAGAAACATGGCTTGCTTAATTCCCCTTCGGACTCATGCTAGACTAGTTCTAGGACTAAATGCTAAAGAAATCCTGCACAAAGGGCTTTGCAGTCACTTTTCAGTTCTGATGTGAAACAAGATAGAGATGTAACAGGTTGGGTAACGATGACTTCACAGCAAGATATTTAAGCTGCAGGTTGCCTAAAACTTGTGTTTGCAAAGCACATCAGCTAGTTCTCTATTTCAAGCACATGTTTTGAATCCATTCTAGCTGAGCAAAATTCATCTCATCTTCGTTCGCTCCCTCTGTTAAAAATCGGCCAGACTCACAAGGAAGAAAAGCCACCAAAACAGTCTAGAACACAACGGGCCTTCCAACACACGGGTGGAGGACGTAGAGTATCAGAAACCAGGCCACACCAGTCTCCAGTCCCCTGGTGACACATCAGCAGCCATGGCCCAAATACAAAAGTGTCCCTTCAGTGTTGCAAACATCTCCTGGTGGGGTCAATTCCCTGGTGGACTCTGCAGCCTCCTGTCCAGCTTGCTGACCTTCTGGAGCAGCTCCATATGAAGGGATTGTGCTCCCTGTTCCCCTGCTTTTCTCACATTGCCAGAGGTAGCACTGTGTCTGCCTCCCTTTGCTTTTCTCCAGATCACTTGTGTGCAAGTTATTGTGTGTCGGGAAAGGTCTGGGGACATCTTTGGTTGCTAGCAGGGCAGATCTCTGTTCTGTTGCCCGTCCTGGAGCTGCTTGCCTAAACGAAATTGCTTCTGGAGACTATATTCATTCTTGCATCTCAGTGAAAGAGATAATAATGACTGTTTTCCCACCATGACTTAATAAAACCTCTAAATACAGGAATAAAATGGAAAATGTCTCATTGATTTGGGGTTTCTTTTTTGGTTTCTTGGTCTGTTCTTTTTTTTTTTTTTTTTTTTTTTTTTTTTTTTTTTTTTTTGTGGGGGTGGGGAGTATGTATTTATTTAATTTTTTTTTTTTCGAGAGAAAATGCTGAATGTAATTCCAGCACATTCCTGTGGGATGGACGTGGTAGCCTGAAGGAGCTGGTCTAATCACCTACTGTGGCCTGTGCATATGGATGATGAGTGGTGTAGAAACTTAGGAGGAAGGAAAACTGTAGGAAGAAAGAAACATAGCTTTGCATAGGTGCAACATGATCCATTTTCCTCCTTGTGCTCTAAGGTCTCCCACCCCTAGCTCCTGTCCATGTGGGCTGGTCCCAGTTGGTGCTGATGACCCTTGGGGTTCATGGGTGGCTGGAGCCAATGTCCAGACCCATTTTATGTGGTCTCAAGATCTGCTCTGCTTGCTCTTCCACACCACTATGAGTTATTCATGGGGCTCTGGAGGAGGTTGGCATACCCTGGTCTGATCCAGCTGTGCTGCAGCTGGAGGGCAGGATTTAGCTGCATGTTTTTCCGCGGCTTGCTATGCAAGGGGACATAGATAGCCATAGTACCAAGTGCCAGGACTAAGTTTTGATCTATTGTCTTGAAGTGAGGCAAGGGAAAAAAATCACCCCACCACCTTAAATTTACTCTTGAGTGAATCTTAATCTTTAAATTAGTACAAATGCGACCATTCCCATTCTATGATTTTAGAATAACTGTAATCATTTCAAGGAAACAAAGCCTAGGAACATTATGGTGTTGAATGCCGAGTAAACTGTTTGAAATGATGTGTTGTACATCTGCACATGTCAAAAAAGAGTTTAATGTCCTGATTTGTTTTGGATCTTGCCCCCCTCTCCTCTTGTTCCTCCCTGTTTTATTTTATTCCTTTATGCCTGTAATTGCAGGCATTATTAGAGCTGGCAGGAGGAGCACCTCCAGATGCATCCTACAGGAACGCAGCCAGTGCTGACTCTATTCCCATGTCAGACTGCATGCCAAGGCAAGTGAAGCTTGCTTGTCAAAACCCATACTCTTTCTGCACTGCTTCTAAACCCATCTTCTCACACGATATTTTGACACAGGGTGACTCGTGATAACCAGGATTTGTCCCAGGCTTAAGAATGTGTCTTTTGGTATGTTGAGACATGCCTGGTAAAAGTTGGATTTTGGACTAGCATGGTCTAGGCAGCTTTCCTCATTCTTCTGTCAGATGAAACGAGTTGAAGGCTTTAAAATCTGTTGTGTTGAACCTTTCACTGGGTTTTCACGTTTGGGATTTTTTTTTGGTAAACTTTCTCTGAATTTTATGCACTCAAAAACCAACAAAAAAAATCACTTGTATTACCAAACTAAATGCATTTTGCCTTGTGATTTGTAGCAACAAGATAACAACTCTTCATTTTTGGGAAGAATATACTCATTTTACTTATTATTTTACAGGTATCAGGCAACAGCATATCAATGATGCTCCTTCTACAGGATCCTTTCCTAACTGGAGATCTATACTGTCACCAACACGGCCTTCCACAGAAACTAAGGCCTCCCTCAGTAGCTGATATTTCTCTGGGACAGACTTTGGAGAACGCAGACTTGCTTCAGATGATAAAAACGACGCTGACTGGCGCACGCAGCAGGACTTTGGATCAGCTGCATCTGTCACCCTCCCTCTATCAAGGCAGTGGAAACAGTGCACCCCAGGAGCCCGCCGAGGTCTCAGCCGAGTCGCCACTCAGGCCGTCGTCTCAAGATGCAGATGACACAGCTGCTCTAACAGGTTTGCCTCAGCTTGGTATGTTTGCCACACCGTCCTCCACACCACCAGTGACACATTCGAGTACAGCTGTGCCATCCCAGCCAGTGCCATTAGAAACACCCTCCATTTCAAAAAGAAAGCACATCCAGGATCAGACATGCTTGCTGCTGTTCCATCACCATCATTCTCCTCATTGGTAATTCAGTCACCTCATGCCATTAATTTTCTAAACGAGCTGTACTGCCCATCCAAGTGCCTTTGTCTGCAGATCCTGAAGGTTTCTTCAGCACAGATTCAGCTAGCTCACAGGTTAGTGAAAGCAGGAATAGTGCTCTAAGCATGGTGCATTCCAGTGTGGTGAATCAACCAACTTGTTGAAGGGGTCCCACTTGTTTAGGGGGGCCATGCTTTTCATTGGATCAGCAACAGTGCATTTCACAGGGTTAGTGGGAAAAGGGTTTCCTTTGGAAAGGACCTCTTTGCCATTTGTATACTCTGACCCTCCTCGGTCAAAAATGCATCAGTCTCCCCTGACAGGAACTTCCAAAAGTTTGTCATGGTTCCTTAATGAGAGTATGGATAATGTCTCTTCTACTGAAGCCATTTAGGGCAGCACTGACTGACAGAATGAGTGGTATCACTCTTCTGTCATCATCAGTTTTTCAGGATAAAGCAGAGGTTCCTACATCAGTCTTCCATGCCGTGGGTACTCCACAGGCAATGCTGCCAATGAGTCACCCTCAGTCTTTCACAGCACTGACTAACTGCACTACAGGCTCCAACCCTGCACCTTTCATGTCATCAGCCCCCAAGAGGTGGCTGAGGTCTCCAGCTCCACACAGAGCACGCCCTCCCTTTCACTGCCAATATCCATCACTTATTCCACATGCAAAGCACGCTCGCAGTGCAGTGCTGCCAGTATGAGGATTCAGAAGCAAAACAGATTTTCTCTTTAGAAATGCAACACACTCCTCTCCAACAAGCCCAAGGTCTCCCTTGCTAACTGAGACAAACGAGGTGTTTACTGGGGCAGCATGCACAGCCAGTCCCAGGGCAGCAGCAGCCAACCATGACAGGCTGCAAATCCCTCCCACTGCTGTCTCAGAATCAGACTTTTGCAGAAGCCTGATGGATGGAACCTAGCAGGCAAACAGCATGAGACTCCCAGTTGCTTCTGCCCTGCTCTCCCAAATCCTGGTGGCTTTCCTGTGGCAAGGACAGCTCAACAGCCTTGCACAAGAGGAGTGACAGCAAAGACGTCCGTGAACTTCAATAATGTTATGCATTATGGAACTCAGCTTTCCAGAGTTTCTCCAGATATCCAGACCTGTACACTCCTCCTAGGATCAAGGGTACTAGACACTGTTTTGAAGATGGCCATGGTGACTCTTGATCTAGCTGCAGTGCCATTAATTATTTCCACTTTCAAAACCTGTGCCTGCTACCACAAATACTTCTGCCACTACTGTTTTTGTGACTGCACATCTTCCACTTGGCGATTCGGAGAGTTCAGATGTAACTGTAAATGAAAACAGAAGGATGAGAGTACCCACTCTTGTGACTCCACACACAGAATATTCATCTCCAAGAGCTTTAAATCATTTAACCTCTGGTCAGACTTTGCATTCAGTTGATAAAAAGCCACTCGCCTCTGTCATGCCTCCAGTGTGGGGTACGCTGCCATCACTTGTTTCCATGACAGCAGTGATGGACAGCCACAGTTCTGGCTCTTCCAGGATTTTGAATGCAGACTCTGAAAGCAATTTAGATCCTGTCAGCCTTCCTGAAGTTGTAGCTTCGGCTTTTGCGTGGACCAATAAAGCAGTGCTGTCTGCAGCTGGTATTAGTATTCCTTCGGTAAAAGCTTCAATCCAAACAGAATAAGGGAAGTTGCTCCAAGTACTTTTCCATTGGGAGATGAGTACCACGCACCATACTTGGTAGTGTCACGTCTGCAAAACAAAATTAATACCCATGAGCTGCCACTCTTCTCCACCCCTTTAGCAAGCTATACATATACATCCTATAGTCAAAACATTTCAACTTACCTTTTGCTGAAAAGAATAACTTTTCCAGAATTTGATGGATTTGCATTTGCACTGAAAACAATCCTGTTCAGTATTCATCCATTGCTACTACACTGACAATGCATGACTCTCTGCAAAAAAAAGCATGGAAACACGGCTGAAAACTTTGCTGATTTCTTCTGTGTTGGAGATGTTCCTATCAGTATACACGAGGAAGCACCTCTTCATTTATATGTGCCTCCTGTTAATGTTGCAAGTGTTCTCCCTCTAGAATCTAGCTCTCCAGAATCCCAAACAAGTGATGCTGGAAAGATTACTGACCAAAACATTAGGCACAGCACCAGTGTTGG